>NC_064630.1:307413806-307762806 GCF_023864275.1 Schistocerca cancellata
TGCATCGAGGAAAGTCTGATATTTTTCTTCTTGTTCAAATGGTTCAAATGGCTTTGAGCACTATGGGACTCAACTGCTGTGGTCATAAGTCCCCTAGAACTTAGAACTACTTAAACCTAACTAACCTAAGGACATCACACACATCCATGCCCGAGGCAGGATTCGAACCTGCGACCGTAGCGGTCGTGCGGTTCCAGACTGAAGCGCCTTTAACCGCTCGGCCACTCCGGCCGGCTTTCTTCTTGTCTTTACTGTTTATCGTCCATGCTTCTTTTCCATGTAAGGCATACAAATAGCACTGGGCTCATTTTTTTGTTTTTTTTTTTTCACCGTAGTTCTAGCTGCTAGCAACTACAATCCTACTGAACAAATTGTTCACGTGTTTTGAGCTCAGCCCAGATTCAGAATATTAGATAAAAGGACTCAACGAACACCAATGTTAAGATTCAAATTTTGTGACGGGATACTCTGTATTACGGTCTTTTATCTGATGTTGGGCAATGTCCGAAACGGGTATACAAGTAAAGTTTTAACAAGAGGGATTTCTGTTGTTAGCAGTCCAAAAAAATGTCGAAAAAGAGGTGCTCAGCAATCACTGAATGTTCACAGGACTCCTGCGTGACCTTAAGTCGCGAATGAAATAGCTTCAAAAAATACTTTCCAACTTTTAAATTTATATTCGATGGTGGGAATTTAGCTTTCTGATCGTTTCACCTAAAAAATAAATAATAGTTCCAACTGTGACTAACACAAGTAATTAATTACAAGTCCTGACTGAGTCATCAGTTGAAAATAGATACATATCCCAGCTGCTCATCAAAATACAAACAAATTTAAGCCTTAGCCAGTGTCCACAACAGGGGATATTACAAGTTCTCAGAAATGCACTCAAGAAATTGACACAGTCCATCAGGATAAGTCACAGTCAAAACTATAACTAAATAGTGAAAATTTCACAAGTGCCAAGGGCACGCATGCGCATCATTGTAAATTCGCATCAAAGCGTACGGCTGATACACCATACGGAGTAACGCAGCTCCTACTGCTGCCGCTGCCACAAGCTGAGGTCACACTCTAGCGTCAATCTGGCCCGTAAACACCCCCACGGTGGACTTTCCGCCATTATTTATCATTAGCTCAGAACTTTTACCAGTACAAAATTAAAATCTAACTCCCAGGGGTTGCACGCTTTCGTGATAATTAATACTAGATGCCGCAAAAAGTTGTGTTCGCCAAAAATTAATAAAAATACAGTTACCGTGATTGCACAGTTTCACTAAATTATTAAGAATGCCTAATTCTATTACTGATAAACAAAATATCACATCATTCTAATGGAAATTACTTAGCGCCTTCTGCTAGTGAAATTGTTTTTCTGGTAATATTTGAATTAAGGGTGATTACTAAAAATTTATTTGCCTGAAATCATTTAATCACTTATGTAAAACATATATTATACAAATAATGTGTTGTGTGTACGACAGTAACCTAGCATATGTCGCATTACTGTAACATGTAGTTGATTTCTTCGATTAATTAAACAGAATACTGGCACTGAGTCAATCGTTTTATGTTATCAAACCTACCAAGATTAATCACCAACAGTGAACAGTGTAACATAACAAGTGGTGAGGTATCATGACCAGTTACTGCTGTATGCTGGACTGGGACAAAGACGGCTTCTTTCTGTTAGAGGGAACACTGACTTCCATTAGAACCATCCGAGAACGAATCTTTGGGCTAGGATTATGGAGTGATCAGAATGCTAGCAACGGTATGGAACACAGTTCAGACCAGCCATGAAGGATCAACGCAGCTCATACACCGTAGGAAAGTGCGAATTTCATTCTCGGATGATTTCTGCTTAATGAAGCAAGCTGTAGCAGCAGCAGCAGCAACAGCTGTACATTTTTCCTGTAACACATTTCTGTTAGTAAGTCTTGAAGTATATACTATATCACTCTATTTACTGTGTCATAATTCACACCCTTTCACTCTGTTTCACAAATGAACAAACAGAACCTCCCATATATGTTTATGTGCGAGTCTAGCTTGAACGGGTCGCAGATTTTGAAAGAATAAAATAAGTATTCATAAAGAGATTTACATAAATTGCGGAAATGCCAAAATCACCACAGTTGGTCAGGGATTTGTATTGCGCATCTCCCAAGCGCGAGTTTGATGCAATAATTACTGTGAATGTGTGTGTGTGTGTGTGTGTGTGTGTGTGTGTGTGTGTGTGTGTGTGTGTGTAGAGAGAGAGGGATAGGGAGAGAGGTTGGCTGCTATACACACGAACGTTCTGCCCACGAGACGTAATTGCATTTGTACTCTGAAAGCGCCCTAATTCTCCACGGCGCATAAAACACAGAGATATGGGCCGTTAGTCTTCCTGCAGCAGCAGTGATGTGTGCTATCTTACCGTCCCTAATGTAAATTTTCCTACAAAATATCTGCGGAAAATTGTATTTAATACGGAAGCTCATTAAGCCACGCTAGTCACGAGTACAATACGAAAACAACACGCAATTTATTATGATAAAAGCCAGTCTAGTCACATTCGAGGGTGCGCGAATAAGGCCACAGCCGCGAAGGCAGACTGTCCCGGATATGCTGGAGACGCTTACGTGTTTTCATGTACTCAGATAGGATAGGTTTGTTTACCGTCCCTAGAAATAAGCTCATTTCCATCGATTGCACTGTACGCTACTGGTAGAGATTTGCGAATCAATCTAATTTTTACCTATTAAATCTATATTTTGTCGGAACAATGAATTTTCTTCCTCCGCTGGCATTCTGTAAATAGCTTTCTGTAATTTCCTGTTCCTTTCCCCCAGCTTCAATCATTTCTTGTATGTTGAAGGTGGAGGGGGAGAAATGAAACGCGAAGACTACCGATTGAACTCGTCCGAAAGAACAAACGCAACGCATTCATATAAAATCAATCATTTCTATTGCAGGCAGTTTTCCTCTCTTCATACGTCTTAGCTATGTACACTTTTCACTCACCTCTTGAATTACGCAAACATTTGAAGAATTCATCTGATACACTACCGGCCATGAAAATTGCTACACCAAGAAGAAATGCAGATGATAAACGGATATTCATTGGACAAATATATTATATTAGAACTAACATGTGATTACATTTTTACTTAATTGGGGTTCGTAGATCCTGAGAAATCAGTACCCAGAACAACCACCTCTGGCCATAATAGCGGCCTTGATACGCCTGGGAATTGAGTCAAACAGACCTTGGATTGTGTGTACAGGTACAGCTGCCCATGCAGCTTCAACACGATAGCACAGTTCATCAAGAGTAGTGACTGGGGTATTGTGACGAGCCAGTTGCTCGGACACCATTGACCAGACGTTTTCAGTTGGTGAGAGATCTGGAGTATGTGCTGGCCAGCGCAGCATTCGAACATTTTCTGTATCCAGGAAACATGCGGTCGTGCATTATCCTGCTGAAATGTAGGGTTTCCCAGGGTTTCGAATGAAGGGTAGAGCCACGGGTCGTAACACATCTGAAATGTAACGTTCAAAGTGCCGTCAATGCGAAGGTGACCGAGACGTGTAACCAATGGCACCCCATACCATCACGCCGGGTGATACGCCAGTACGGCGATGACGAATACACGCTTCCAATGTGCGTTCACCGCGATGTCGCCAAACACGGATGCAACCATCATGGTGCTATAAACAGAACCAGGATTCATACGAAAAAATGACGTCTTGCCATTCGTGCACCTAGGTTCGTCGTTGAGTACACCATCGCAGGCGCTCCTGTCTGATGCAGCGTCAAGGTTCAAAAATGGTTCAAATGGCTCTGAGCACTGTGGAACTTAACATCTGTGGTCATTAGTCCCCTAGAACTTAGAACTACTTAAACCTAACTAACTTAAGGACATCACACACATCCATGCCCGAGACAGGATTCGAACCTGCGACCGTAGCAGTCGCGCCGCTCCGCACTAGGCGCCTAGAACCGCGAGACCACCGCGGCCGGCATCGTCAAGGGCAACCGCAGCCATGGTCTCCGAGCTGATAGTCCATGCTGCTGCAAACGTCGTCGAACTGTTCGTGTAGATGGTTGTTGTCTTGCAAACGTCCCCATCTGTTGACCCAGGGATCGAGAAGTGGCTGCACGATCGGTTACAGCCATGCGGATAAGATGCCTGTCATCTCGACTGCTAGTGATACGAGGCCATTGGGATCCAGCACGTCGTTCCGTAATACCCTCCTGAACCCACCGATTCTATATTCTACTAACAGTCATTGCATCTCGACCAACGCGAGCAGCAATGTCGCGATACGATAAACCGCAACCGCGATAAGCTACAATCCGACTTTTATCAAAGTCGGAAACGTGATGGTACGCATTTCTCCTCCTTACACGAGGCATCACAACAACGTTTCACCAGGCAACGCCGGTCAACTGCTGTTTGTGTATGAGAAATCGGTTGTAAACTTTCCTCATGTCAGCACGTTGTAGGTGTCGCCACCGGCGCCAACCTTGTGTGAATGCTCTGAAAAGCTAATCATTTGTATATCACAGCTTCTTCATCTTGTCGGTTAAATTTCGCGTCTGTAGTACGCCATTTCCTGGTGTAGCAATTTTAATGGCCAGTAGTGTAGTTGCGTTCTACTTGCCGTTAGTTACTGTACCTGCTGCTATCCTAACAAATGAAATATTTATCCTGTATAAATGCGTGTATTATTAAAACGTAACATGCTTGTCAGTTGGGAGTTCTCCGCGGCCGTATTTGTCGTATATGACAGGAAAACTGATAGTTCCATTATACTCCGATTAATACTGCTTAGTAACTGACGCTTCTTAGTGGGGCGAATGATAGGGGATGGGCGTCAGCCAGTCGCATCTGTTTCTATGGCTCCACGCGCTTGCTATGTTGCCTGCTCTGCCTTAACCAGTGACGCGGCCTGCAGGAATGGAGAGTTGGGCTGGTGCTGCAGAACGCAACGGTGGGACGGGAGGGAACAAACAGCCAAGTACGCAGGATTTTTAGATGTTCGATTGCATCACTACTAAAATACTTTCTTACAAACAACGCAGTACTATATCTACAGCTGATGTTAGAACTTTGATAAACGTTTTAGTGAACAAAAATATTGAAAATGACAATGTCAGGTTCCAGGGGCGAGGCGTGTTAGTAACAGCTGTAATCGCCGATTACAGTTACAGACAAACCGTGTTTATTTTACATTCTTGGTACATATTTTTCCTACAGTTTCAGTTGCGGACATACTTCATACTTGTAAAACGCACTGTTAACCCGGGGTCGTTTAAGAAATTAATAGCTGTCAGAGTGACTCGCTAGTCTGGAAGGCCACAGGGGCAGATCTGCTACTCCTGTAACGTCCAGCAACAGCGATTAACGGTGCACGCGCATCCCATTGCAACGTTCATTCCCTCTCTCGCTTCCGCTGGAGAAAGAAGGAGGGCTGTGCAGCTGTTAAAGGCAGCTCATAATCGTGTAGCGTCTTCGATTCTCTAGTTCTTCCAAAGACAGGTGTGTCATTCTTTCGCGAGATACATTGCTGAAAGTGTTCAGATATAAATGGTTGCATATTTAAGTTTCATAGTGTTTTAGCACACATTACTTATTCATTATAGTTTAGCGAACGTTTATACTTTTTCATGAGTATGTTAGTTTCTCCATAAGTGCGAAGCTGATGTCTATTATTGTTTGAAGAAAGTTGGCCAGTTTGAGACTGACTTACAGGAACTTCAGGGCAAATTTCAAGAAGCGTCGACTAAAACCGAGACAGAAGAAAGCAGTAGTGAGCTCCGAGAAAGCACCAATGCGATGGCGTGACTGAAAAACATCGTACCGTGCTTTGTTTCGTGAAATTGATATTGTCTCGCTTCGGTTAACTGACAGGTACCCTGATTGGACAATTTGGAGTTTCTGCCAGCTGTGAATTGTTATAAGTATACTCAATGTGAAGGTAACTTCGCTGAGGATGCATTTGATTCAGTGAAGACATCCTGCGGTGGACATTTTGATACATCTCGACTAAGGACGGAATAACCTTCGGACGGATTCCAGAACCAGCCAGTACTTAGGCAAGGTAAATATCTCACCTCCTGTAGTTTCAGTGGAGCAGTACCTTAAGCAAAAAAAGTAATGAAATTAATTTCAGCCATTCCTGCTGCCAGTGCTTCGGTAGAAAGATCGTTTTCGGCGTTCAAGAGAATCAAAACTTGTCTTCAAAATGCACAACTGCAAACTAGACTTTCCCATATTGCTTCGTTGTCCATTGAAAAAGGTTGCAAAAGTCCGTGAAACAACAAGCGTCATTCTACTGCTCCAAGACTTAAGTTCTCGACAAGACGGATCCCGGGATTGACTGAAATATAAATAAAATTGTAATACAGGAAATTTTAATACCATTGTTATTCATGTAAATACAGCAACAGATATTTTCTGAGTATCCAGTATCTCTCAGTAGGCTTAATCTTTATGAGGTGGGACCTTGCACTGTAACATGCGGCGTACGACATTATTCAGTGTAATACTAGGGCGTGATGCGACACAATACCGGATAATCGTAAACAATAACATAATACTAATAAAAATGTCAATAATAATAATTACAACGACGCTGTTACTTGGATAATAGTAAACAATAACATAATAACGATGACAATAAAAATAATTACAACTAAAATACTGTTACTTCCAATATTTCTTTAAAAGCGATTGCAGTTACGAATAACTCATGCCTCATCGCTGTCAGATTCTCAGTCATTGTCAAGAGTTCACATATCAACTATTTCGTTAAATACTTAGGTTCTTTCGCGTCCTATAGTCTCATATCGTAGCTTCCTTTTAGTGATCCCAGTTATGATGATGTTATGAATTTAAGAAACACAGCAGTTAATTGGGAGAACTTGCAGTGAAAAGTGTGGTCGCTTGATATTTTACATTTAGCGGACCTCGAAATGTAGCCATCGTGGAAAACTATGTTGTTCAGATCGCAGAAAACCACTGATTACCACGAAGAAATGAATTGAGACACCCTTCAGCGATGGTTTATGCCCTCGCTTTTGAAAAAGTTGAGCAAGCCTTCAGTAATAGTTATGGCCAACGCCTCGTGTCATTCGACTATCCTCGATAAGGCATTTACAGTGGCTTCCAGAAAATAAGACATTATCGATGGACTACAATGAAAAAACAAGAAAAAGAAAAAAACGTCCGCAGCTCGTGGTCGTTCAGTCGCGTTCTCGCTTCCCGAGTATGGAGTCCCGGGTTCGATTCCCAGCGGGGTCAGGGAGTTTCACCTACCTCGAGATGACTGTGTGTCTGTGTTGTTCTCAGTGTTTCATCATCATTCATGAAAGTAGCGAGATGGGGCTGCGCTCAGGTTGGGAATTAGTACGGGGGCTGATAACCACCCAGTTGAGTTCCCCACAAACCAACCATCATCATCATCATCATCATACAACGAAAAATCATTCCCAAACCAGACTAAAACAGAAAGGGTGAATTACTGCATCTCGCTGCTAAGAATAAACCACCTTTACTCCACATGTTGTAGATGAACTGGCAATATGTACGTAATACGTTCATAGGGTCTTCAGCTCCATACCAGTGCCACATCAATTCCATTGAACTTATGCGCTCAAGTTAAAGATTATGTGACAAGGAACAACGAAAATTATAAGTTAGCAGAAGCGGAAAGACTGACAAAGAATGTTATAAACCAATCTTCGTCGTCAGATTGGCATAATTTGTAGACATACGAAGGAAGTAATAATGAAAGCATGGAAGAGTGAATGTGCAGAGCAAAATTACAGTGAACAATTTATTATTTCATTAAATTCTGACAGCAGTTGTAGTGACAGCACGGACAACAGTGAAAGTGATTCAGATGTAAGTGACGCTCATACGTTTTCGGTATAGTGTTACTAAAAATTCAGCTGTGATCACCCCTTTCTCCGCTTATTTAGATTATTTCTTATTGCGCGATGTGTTCGTGACAGGTACTCGCCTGTAACATGAGATTGCGGTATCTTAAAGCCTCACCGTCATTACAGCAGCAGTAGCGGCGGCCCCGCCTTTACATTCCTCAGTACCTACAAAGACCTTGGCAATAGTTGTTGAGTAGTGGAGTCCGGGTCTGGCACAAAGTTTTAATTTGCCAGTAACGTTTAGTTACATAAATCACATGTATGCTATGCTACTCTTTATAGGTTAAACACCAGCATCCACAGAAAGCTTCAGTGCCATGACTGTTAATATAAACAGAACGTGAAAATAAGACCTAACTGTTACGGGAATTCAGGTCCATCTATTATGCAAACAACTGTTGCTGACAAATGCCCAAACATGTTTCAACACTTTTATGCCAGAAGCAGTGGGAACTTTTATTTCGTTCTTGTTTTTCTACGGACACTGGTTCTGTAAGACTATTTTCAAATTGTTCAAATGGCTATGAGCATTATGGGACTTAACATCTGAGGTCATCAGTCCCCTAGAACTTAGCACTACTTAAACCTAACTAACCTAAGGACATCACACACATCCATGATCGAGGCAGGATTCGAACCTGCGACCGTAGCGGTCAAGAGGTTCTCGACTGAAGCGCCTAGAACCGCTCCCCCACAGCGGCCGGCCGACTATTTACGAACTACTTTATGTAGTATGCAGTAATGTAGGGAAGGTGCTACACAGTATAGTGGGACGCGTCACCCATCCATCAGTGTCAGCCCAGTTTGCAGGTGAATATAAGTTTAATTAGTGTTTTGTTTATGTATTTTGTAATATTTGTAATGTTTGTGAATTATCTAAAGTTTTGTATTTATATTTGTTTCATGTACGGAGAGGGCAGCGCAACGAACGGAGACAACATCTTCACTGCCGGGACCAGAGAGAAAATTGCTGGCCACTATACGTCGCGGATCGACAGCCAAAGAGCAACAGAAGATCCTGAAACCGAGTTGTTGCGTCGTGCTTCTAAAAACTGAAAAAATAAGAATTTGTAATGTTTCTACAACAATGTCATCATTGAAAGTTTAATCATGTTGTAAATGTTCAGTCCTCTCTTGTCAAGGCTCATGTTCACGTCTGTATGTAGTATATATGAAGATAATAAACTAGTGTATACTACAAAAGTTTAAATACGTGTTCCGAAAATTTATTTATAAAGAATTGTATTAAGGAAGAAGTATTACTGATTTACTTGACAAGATTATTAATTTTTGACAACGTTCATCGCGAGTTTGACTCTTAAAAGTTTATTCAATGTGGTTTTAATATTTATTAAAGCAGATAACTTGCATTAATACAATTTCTGAGAAGAAACAAACGACATCTAAATTGAAAAAAGTTTGCACAAACCAATTGGACTGGGTGACGTAATTCTGCGCATACGACTCAAATTATGATGTTTTAATTACAGTTTCGTTCAAGAACCATTCAGAGACAACTTTAAAAAGAATTTAAATAATTTTGAAGTGTTTTGTAACTGACGTAGGTGACGAAGTCCGCACATGGTCGTATGTCAAAAGAAAATCATTTATACAAAACTTATCGTTACACTACAACAGCCCAACAATGTACGAAGGTAAGTCAATTATTATCCGCAATTTAGTTATTTTTTGTATTTTGGTAGTACTGTCGTTTTACTTTGATGACGCATTATTTGTTCATTTGTTTTTATTTCTTTGCAATTTACAGGCTGCTAGGTTAGTTTCGTTATCACTGCCGCGTTGTTAATCATGGCTGCTCCTCTGTTTATTGAACCAAAGAAGAGCAACGTCCAGTGATCCGGTTTTTATTTATTTATTTATTTATTTATTTATTTATTTATTTTTGGTTGGAAGGCGTATCAGGGGCCGAAATTCATCTAAGACTTTCGGTGCAGTAGTGGAACAGTGTTTTGCTACAACGGAGTGTCTACGAATGGATTGAAAAATTCCTAAAGGGTAGCGCAAGTGTTACGCGCGATGAAGGAGCCGGACGACCGTTTACCGCCACAAATGAAGAAACCATTGAGCGTTCACGTGAAATGATTTTCTTAGACAGACGATTCACTATTGACGAAGTGGCACATAGTCTGCAAAATAGTAACGGTTCTGCCTACGAAATCATCCACAATAGAATGGGCTTCTTAAAGTTTATGCAAGATGGGTCCCAAAACAACTCACACAATTGTATACAAAAATGGCTTGCAAATCTGCAAAAAAACATTTGGATCGCTATGGTGACGAAGGGGACAACTTCTTAGACTGGATCATTACTGGTGACGAAACATTACGAGCCGGAGAGTAACCGGCAGAGTATGGATTGGGAACATACCACAGTTCATCAAGAGTAGTGACTGGGCTATTTTGACGAGCCAGTTGCTCGGACACCATTGACCAGACGTTTTCAATTGGTGAGAGATCTGGAGAATGTGCTGGCCAGGGAAGCAGTCGAACATTTTATTTATCCTGAAAGGCCCGTACAGGACCTGCAACATGCAGTCGTGCATTATCCTCCTGAAATGTAGAGTTTCACAGGGATCGAATGAAGGGTAGAGCCACGGGTCGTAACACATCTGAAATTTAACGTCCACTGTTCAAAGTGCTGTCAATGCGAAGGTGACCGAGACGTGAAACCAATGGCACCCCATACCATCACGCCGGGTGATACGCCAGTATGGCGATGACGAATACATGCTTACAATGTGCGTTCAACGCGATGTCGCCAAACACGGATGCGACCATCACGATGCTGTAAACAGAACCTGGATTCATCCGAAAAAATGACGTTTTGCCATTCGTGCACCCAGGTTCGTCGTTGAGTTCACCATCGCAGGCGCTCCTATCTGTGATGCAGCGTCAAGGGTAACCGCAGCCACGGTCTCCGAGCTGATAGTCCATGCTGCTGCAAACGTCGTCGAACTGTTCGTGTAGATGGTTGTTGTCTTGCAAACGTCCCCATCTGTTGACTCATGGATCGAGACGTGGCTGCACGATCTGTTACAGCCATGCGGATAAGATGCCTGTCATCTCGAGTGCTAGTGATAGAGGCCGTTGGGATCCAGCACGGCGTTCCATATTACCTTCCTGAACCCACCGATTCCGTAGTCTGCTAACAGTCATTGCATCTCGACCAACGCGAGCAGCAATGTCGCGATACGATAAACCGCAAACGCGATAGGCTACAATCCGACCTTTATCAAAGTCGGAAACGTGATGTTACGCATTTCTCCTCCTTACACGAGGCATCACAACAACGTTTCACCAGGCAATGCCGGTCAACTGCTGTTTACGTGTGAGAAATAGGTTGGAAACATTCCTCATGTCAGCACGTTGTAGGTGTCGCCACCGGTGCCATCCTTGTGTGAATGCTCTGAAAAGCTAATCATTTGCATATCACAGCATCTTGTTCCTGAGGGTTAAATTTCGCGTCTGTAGCACGTCATCTTCGTGGTGTAGCAATTTTGATGGCCAGTAGTGTATCACCTTAGGAAATACTGTCCGAAGACTAAGGAAAACGTGAAATTCATGCGTTGTGAAGTGCGTTGAGAAATAAAATATGTAGAAATCCTAGAGTGCCCTAGTGTTTCACAGAAAAAGAAATCGAACAGAGCATACTAAGCGTGCAGATGTGGTCTGCTTGTGGGACCTCTGCCAATTATTCCCTACAGGCGCACGCTGCAGAGCTTAAGTCAGCTTTTCCCTAACGACAATCCATCCTGACCAGTACACATCGTGTTACAAGAAATGTTAGGAAAGGTAGACATTAGAGGTGCAGGTGCACCCTTCTACAGCTACCTACAGGCACAGGCTTCACCCTTTTTTTTTCTTTTTCTTTTAATGAGAATCCGTTCTGACCAATGTACCGGATCATGAGTACGATGCTCTAAACTAGTTGTAAATGAAGACGAATGGAGATTCTGACAGACACGGTGGTACATTAACTTACGCAGAAGCTATACGTGCGGCCATCATTCCTGCAATAGAAATTTCTGGACCACCTTCTTTGCACCTTTTGCCATCCGCATTACCTGCGCCATCTTTATCATAATCATCTGTGTCTTGCTCTTGGTTCAGTGACGTGACTGTCAAATACCGTTATGCGATATTGTTTCATTTCTTGCTACTATTTCGTGGTTATTTTATGGAGTGCACTGGACGTGAGTGTCTGGTAGGAAAGGCTTGCGTTTTTCTCCCATTAGGAAGGTGCGCTCCCAGTGTGGTCTGTATTCGCGTTTGTCGGTAGGAGGCGTTCAGTGAGTCTCTTTAGGGGCGGCGAGTATCGCTGTGGAAATGGGCTGTTTTCTTGGGTAATGGGCTGCAGCGTCCTCCGTGCTTTTATTGGCAGAGCCGGCCGGCGCTAGCCTCACTCAGAGGACGCCATGCCACCATTGTCATTCCCCAGACAAAAATTGAGCATGGAATAAGTCGTCCCCGGCACGATGATTGGCACGAAAAGACTGATCAATCGAGGACATATTGCTCGCCATAGAGAAGATTCTTTTTCATGTTACCAGTTGAGGGTTTTGAAGTAAAATTCTTGCTGAATTGCCTCTCTGCTGCCATCTGCTCCTCATCGGCGCACGCTGTCTCATTTTTGGGGAAACTTAAGTGTCGCAATTGCGGTAGTATGATCCATATTATGAGTAACTTGTTACTTGCTTACTTCGTGGATCGACATCCGTTACTTAACTGATTATTATTTGTGGCCACCTTTGTCTCTTTAACTTTGAAATCGTAAGCTTCCCAGATGAGCAGATCTTGCGATTTCTCTGTAGAGTCATTCATATAATTTGGTACCTCCCCATAGAGTTAGCGTCATCATTTACTAATTTCATTTCAGCTTCTAGAGAACATCTCTCTGTGGTAATTTTATGTAATTTTATATCAATCATTAGAAGCAAAGAAATACCTGTTACTCTCAGTTATATTTCAAGATCCCTTGCTTTCCTACAGTTTCTCCATGACTAGGAGACCCACAAATAATAAATGTAACCTACTGCATTCATAAGCTGTTCATCTCAATGTGGCAGAGTTTTCGTTGCGTGCAGGGGCCAGATTCAACGATAAGTTTTCTAAAAATTCAGAGAATGGAACGAGCATTGCATTCGTTAGTCTTGTATGACTATAAGTTTGAAACTTCCTAGCAGATTAAAAGTGTGTGCCGAACCGAGACTCGAACTCGGGATCTTTACTTTTCGCGGGCGAGAGGCAAAGGTCCCGAGTTCAAGTCTCGGTCCGGCACACAGTTTTAATCTGCCAGGAAGTTTCATATCAGCGCACACTCCGCTGCAGAGTTAAAATCTCATTCTGGACTATAGGTTTGTTTATTGACCAGAGAGAGTGGTTTCGATTTCCTCTTGAACTTAGTTTTGTGTAATTTCTCGATAAAATTGGTTCAAATGGCTCTAAGCACTATGGGACTTAACATCTGAGGTCATCATTCCCCTAGACTTACAATTACTTAAACCTAACTAACCTAAGGACATCACACACATCCATGCCCGAGGCAGGATTCGAACCTGCGACCGTAGCAGCAGCGCGGTTCCGGACTGAAGCGCCTAGAACCGCTCGGTCACAGCGGCCGGCTGTTTCATGATACTACGGCTAACGACTTAGCATTGAGCACCGAAATAACGAGCCATGGATTAGCCACTGCAAGTTACACAGTCATTTCCACATACCAACTTAACTAGAATTTCCGATATTCATCGCTCTATTTTGTTTCCTTTGCCATTACACCAATATGTGCCGCAGCCCCTTAACCACAGCCAACACCACATGTGCAGCAATATCCAACAACAACTCCAGTTGCAGTACGCCCGCTACCATATCACATCTTCATCAGCCCTCATCTTGCTTCCCTCACATGCTCTTGTTATAGTCGCACTTGCATCATAACACCATCTCATCAACTCGACTACGCTCCAGGTAAGGCAGATCGACTTAGCAAATTCCAGTCAAGCTTTCTAAATAGTACCGGTGCTCCATTCATTTCAGAAGCCTACAAAAACTACACAGGACCTTGTTACGTGACTTACTCGTCTAGCATTGCTTTTCCTCATCAGTAGTTGTCGATACCAGTATTATTTTTCGAATTTTCGACAGGTCAGCACTATCTCAGCTGCTTTTCTGAAAACTTTCATATAATTCTATACACAGTACGTTATGTTTCAAGCTAAAATTTATGAAAAGGAATTACTTTATTGTCGCAACCAATAAGCTCTGAATGTACAGTTAAAATTATTTTTTTAGAAAAATTTGAAATTAGAATTATTTGGGACACTTAAAATGTCTATTATTAATTACGCAATCTAGTACTGTTTATTTTGTTTATTTCTGGATTCATTTACAGAATAATAATCATAACTAACAGAAATTTATTTCTGAAGAAAAATTTTAAACCCATCGGAATATGGTTATTACCGCAGAGCGAAGTAGCAGTAAGCATGCCTCTAATGTGATCGGACGTATTTTTGTATTTTGGACAAACAATGTAATTTCGGCTTTGTTAATGTAAGAATTCACAAGACTGTATGACATACTAGAATGTGACAAAATATAATAACGTAACAACAAAAATTCTGAAACAACAATCTTCAAATTGATTTGGACTAATTCAACAACGAGGACCTAAAATGTGGTAATTTTAGCTTCAAGAATCAGACCCCTATACAAGAAGAACAGGAGCCAACTCTACACGACAAGCTATGTAAACTAGAAAGTTTATTGTAATCTTCGCTCCTCTCAAATTTTTCTTAAGAGACATTGCTTATTGTGGACAATAACTGGAATTAGGAAGGAGGGGAGAGATTACAACATTGTAACACTGCACCATTACCGTCACCCCAATTACGGCCCAAACACACTTCATTGCTTTATCGTGACGCGACCAAACGATTCTTAGACCAAATTATTTAAAATATTAACTTTCACGTACGATTCCGTAACCATCGATTCCTCAGTTTCTAAATTCGATTCCTTCCTATTGCGTTGACTTCCGTGCATTGCACAGTCTCTCAGATTTTGGCAGAGAAAGATGCTCCAGCAGTCTGGTTGTGGTCTAAGCAGCAGGTAAACACGACAGCAAAACTCGCAGCACCTGAAGACGACGGCTTCATTGATCGTCGAAATTCTGTGTAAACGATGGAAACAACAAGTCGGCATAGCAGCCGGAAAGACGCCATTAATTTGGTCCCCAGAGGCCTCAATAACATGAACCTCTAAGCCACCCGTCAGCTCTCAATGTTGCTGTCTGAACGAAGTGTACCCAGGACTCACAGCCATGGAGGTTAGCGGGAAATTAAGTAAGATATTGAATCCATAATCTGTTAAGCTTTCTGCACCCACAACAACTCTGGCCTCGAATTCTTTGTTCGTGTATTTCCGAAGTGTCCATTAATTTCTGACTTCATTAATTACTGCATACAACGGTAAACTATTGTATGCACTACGTACCACACCGTTACATAAAACGCCTTAGTCATCACCTAACCAATGAATGTCAAAACATGCCTACATGCTCGCAGCAATAAAAATATAATTTCCTAAAACAGTTTTATGCAGGATGTACCTCACACCTAAAACGTAAAGAACGACATATTCACCTTAATTAAGCTGTTGGCTGCACAACAATTTTTAATTAATACCACTTTCTGTGGCGCATATAATTACCAGATATACAATATCTTTACATAGATAATCATGTATAGTCAGTAGTAATGTGATGCAGTATTATAGGCATAAACAATTAAGGATCCTATGGCAACATACTCACATGGTGTCGGTCACAAAGTAATTTGAGCTGATTCTCCAACAGAAAGAGGTTCCTACTCAATGGTCTGAAGATGACTACAGTAGTGGTCGAAACCGACCACCTTGATAAATAAATCGTGATCAAGACTGTTTTTAAGAGTAAATATTTGCAACGCATTGATCACTGCCACTCCCATAACGTATTCAAAAGTAAATATTCTTTGGTGTTTTACCAAATGGTCTATTGCCCTGTTACTGATTCTAGTCAGACTTTCGCATATAATCAGTTCCTCACCGATTCTTCGCAGAATTACCTCATGTCTGGAGCTCTACAATGAGCAGAGAGTAAAAGGTTGTAGTTAAATAGAAACCTTGGAAGCCAATTTAATTTTCAGCATGCTAATGTCACACCACGTCCTAAACACTTCTATTCTCTTCATATTCTGACTTATGACAGCTTATCTTTCAGTTCCATACTACACTGCTCTCAGAAACTATGTTTATAGAATATATTCTAATAATCATGGGGAGAATGGAACGCTGCTGTAGGAGACAGTAGGGGAGGATGTAATAGAAGACAGTGTTACTGGACAATACGGTTTCGACGACAAGAATGAGAGCTCCGCAGGAAGGTAAATCTAATAACAACAAATACACAAATATACTGTTCAAAAATCACAAGATGTGGAGAAATACTTGCAACACGCCAACTGGAACGGGGAGATATTGGCTGGATTGCGTCAAAATGAGATAGAGATTCCAAAATCAGGCATTAGTTTGGAGAGTGGATATACCCGTATTACGTGTCAGAAAAGCAGGCTCAAACGTAAGAGCACAGCCAGGGAGACACATTGTACAAGGACGCAGGGTACTGAAGTGTTACCAATGCAGATGTGCGTATGAAGTTCTCTGCGACTCTTAATACTGATAACAGGTTGCACAGAAGGCAAATGAAATGTCCAAGGATTTCAGTCTTAAGGGCTCTCCGCTCCAATTTATCGATTTTGCGGTCTGAATTTCTTCTATTGTCGTAGCTGTCAAAGAATCCCTATCGCTCCGTACCATTAAAGCCTTCATCATCATTCATTGTTGATGTATTCTTCTTACGTTGTAAATATCAGACCGATCGGTAACAGGTTCATAAATTACACTGCTGCGTTTCTTCTTTATTCAGTGAATTCACATTAACAAAAATAGTTCGTAGACGTCTATTCAGTACTTCGATTTTAATTCAAATAATACGTAACAAGAAGCAGAGAATTGTTGTTTATTCTACTTTTCTGTCACAAGAGCACAGGTTTTTTTCTTTATATTGTATGTGGTAAAGATTGTGAAAGGAATCATTGAAGTTCATTAATGGCAGTTGTGAAAAACTTCACCTTCAAATCAACTGGATCACTGTTGCATTTTTTATAACTTTTGTTTGTGGACAAAATGTCAGAAATTATTAGAACTAAACTCAGTTAAATCTGCCTCACAAACAAATATGGAAATATCATGCCTATGCTTTTTTGTGCGAAAAACTTGGCTTTGCGTCACACAAATGTCAAAATTTTCGAAACGTAAATTCGCCATCAGTGTGTATTTTAAGCGTATCTCAGTGTTTGCCTAGCTTCGAATTTAAATTCCTCTTCTAGTTGGTGGGCGTAGAGAAGTCATACGATCATATTTGTGCTTTATTTCAGATTATTTTCCTTACATGTAGTCTGCTAACATAAACATTAGTGAACAAATGAAACGTCTTACGATAACACTGCTTGACAGAAACACAAACGCTCGTTAGGTAAAAGCGAGGAGTTGACGTTTTGATTTTAGCGATACGACGCACGAAAATTTTCCTTCCATAACTGCGACGACGGTAAACAAATTTCGCAGCGTATCGTCCCCTCCCCCCTTCCCTCCCCCTCCCACCACAATTCCAGTGGCGACCGCTCCCCATCAAATTCCACTCGCGTGTGTCGACCGCGATCGCTTCGTGATATATGGCACATATTGCATATTTTCGCGTTTCCTAGATGTAAAAGTGAGATGGGCGCGCTTGCGGTGTTGGACAGTGAAAAATGGCCGACAGGAAGCAATAGATCGCAACAGCATTGCGTGACTGTATAACGTTAGCCTTAAGGAAAGCTCCTTCAATTAATGTCACGCTTTTAGGATGCAGCATTTTTCAGTTCAGATATTTAGCATAGGTTGCGAAAAAAGGCGTAAGATCGCTATAGACCACAAAATGTCTGCAGGTGAAATTCGTATGCTTGACATATGTTGACATTTCTCTGTAAGTTACATGGGCGTCCAAGGATTTTATAAGTAAATGTATAAATCTGTGGAGTAAACATTTTGTAGCCACCGAGAAATGGAAGTGATTATCCACACACACACACACACACACACACACACACACACACACACACACACACACACATACATATACACACGGGTGGCACGCGCCCGCCCACGCCCAGAGACAGAGAGAGAGACAGATTGCTTTCACAATTTCTTTCCAGGTTATGTGGTGCATGTCACGCCCAGTCGACAAGTATGTGCAATAAATAGACTGTGTCAGAAACATTGTTCATTTGTATGAAATTGGTGATTATTCTGAGCCACTGAAGACACTAGAAAATTTTAAAAAAGAATGTGGCGATTTGTGGTCTTGATAATTTCGTTTTCACAAGAGCCTTTCCTAAGTTCCAATGAGTTAAAAGAAAAGCATTGAACAATATTGCGCATCTTAGTAAAATGAGAGACATCTGAGATGATACAAAATCGTGCAGGCAATCGTGTATTCCTGCAACACGCTGGAAATTGGGAGGGGTGCTAGTGGGACAGGAATTTGACGGATGGGAAAGGATGGAGGTCGGATGGGAGGGAGGGGGCCTAGCAATGTGTCTTATAATAGTGACACGTGTATCCTTCGCTGTACAGTTTACTTTATTTTTATTTTGGATGTCGTTTCTAATGTGGATTACGTTAGCAAAAATTTTCAAAGGTAGGTCAAACGTCAATACAAAAACAGATCACAGGGCAACTGTGTAGAGTAATGGAATAACATGAGCAACATATACACATCTTTCAAATTAGTGAAAAACAATCTAGACGGCAGTGGTTATGTATGCCATTGGGATCGCGACTGTTTCTCAGTAATTTTATATAGCGTACAAGATCGCTGTTCTCCGAAAATGTTACCAAAATTTTTGATAAACACGTCTTTGTTTGCTCTGCTCTAAAATTTATTAGTAGAGAAATCACCCAGTATCTTAGCAATCTCCAAATAGTGCAAAGTAGTCATGAGTTGGATAGTTCTTGTTGGCGGCAGTACGATATTATGTGGAACGGAGGGTTGTGATAGGCAGTCTCCCTATATTGTCTAGAACAGACGAGCTTCCTTACTTAACTGAAAGAGGCGACCTATTTTATACATTATGGGGAAGAAGTAAATGTACAATTATTATGTAAAAACGTTCGTAGATCCACATAAGCACAGAATTTATTCGCGATGGTTGTTTAAAATGTAAAGTTGATTTGTTCTGTATTAAAATTATGTACTTAATTATACACAAACAGACTTGTTGCTGCATAGTCACGACCTCACGTCAATTAATGTGATAGAATTTGCATGATTACCAGCTGTTGTAAAATTTCAGAGAGACTTTTGAACCGAACGGAACGATCTCCTACAGAAATGTGTTTGCAGATTCTGTATGCTTATGCTTCGCGAAAACACCTTACAATTCTAGCAACTCGTAAATTTTGAGACAGCAAAGTATGTAAGCAGTTCAAAGAAATTGCTTGGTTGTATGGTGTTTTCTCTGAATGCGTCTCCTCTAAGCCATACTGAATGCACCTTGCCCAGATTTTTCCACCTGGAGACAAGTCAAATCAGGTACATCATCTCAAAGAAGAGAAGATGGATTGACTGGCGCTTTCGGTGATGAGTAAACTTTCTCCTTCATTGGGAAGGTCAGTCACCATAATGTTAAGATCCAAGACACGGAATACCAACCTGTGGAAAGAAAAACAATGTTGTTATGCTACAAATTTTGACTTGGAGATCCCTATTGGTTGTATTGGACTTACGCATAACGTGTTGGCACGTGTATGCTGCATGATGATGAGAGAATGGAGAGGTAAAACCTGTTGGCAATACATCGCCTCTCAAATAGCACGAAGGGGACCTCCGAGATTACCTCCATTCGACGGATGTCACTGTGAAGAAAGGTATAGACAGATCAAACATATTTTGCTTTCGCGCTGTTAGTAATTGTAAAACATAGGAACACTTCCCTTTTGCAGAGCTAGCCGTCACAGACCTCATGTTCACAGAAGAGTTAACATTCTCCAGATTGCTTCTGCTATGGAATATCTTCGTAGTGCTTCACCCGGACTGTTGATCGGATCGATTATTAATATCTGAATGCCACTCTACCGTAATGGAGGCGTCACTGCTCTCAACGGCTGCGATAGGTAGCGACACACGGGTCTGAAAACTTAACCCTGGATACGTATTAACAAATACACTTTCAGATACAATATGCTCTCAGAATATTCTCCCATCTGTGGCTCTGGTCGACCGCAGCGCCTTATTGTGCCTGCGTACACATCTCTGTATTTGAGTACGCATGCCTACACCAGTTCTTTGGCGTTTCGGTATATATAAAGTTGAGCGATTTATTTTTATGGTGTTAACGCTTACATCGTGGACCAGGTATCGGAAGACAGATCTGGAAGTATAGGAGTCAGAATGGACTACATCCGAGACGTTAAACAAGGCAGCGCCAGCTACAGTCTTAAATTTCACTCACGATATAAATATATTTTCATCAAAGATAATTTAAAAGCAAACCATATCTCAGACAATTATATCTATATTATAACAATCATAACAAAAATGTAAGAAAATAAAAGTATATCATACTACACTCCTGGAAATTGAAATAAGAACACCGTGAATTCATTGTCCCAGGAAGGGGAAACTTTATTGACACATTCCTGGGGTCAGATACATCACATGATCACACTGACAGACCCACAGGCACATAGACACAGGCAACTGAGCATGCACAATGTCGGCACTAGTACACTGTATATCCACCTTTCGCAGCAATGCAGGCTGCTGTTCTCCCATGGAGACGATCGTAGAGATGCTGGATGTAGTCCTGTGGAACGGCTTGCCATGCCATTTCCACCTGGCGCCTCAGTTGGACCAGCGTTCGTGCTGGACGTGCAGACCGCGTGAGACGACGCTTCATCCAGTCCCAAACATGCTCAATGGGGGACAGGTCCGGAGATCTTGCTGGCCGGGGTAGTTGACTTACACCTTCTAGAGCACGTTGGGTGGCACGGGATACATGCGGACGTGCATTGTCCTGTTGGAACAGCAAGTTGCCTTGCCGGTCTAGGAATGGTAGAACGATGGGTTCGATGACGGTTTGGATGTACCGTGCACTATTCAGTGTCCCCTCGACGATCACCAGTGGTGTACGGCCAGTGTAGGAGATCGCTCCCCACACCATGATGCCGGGTGTTGGCCCTGTGTGCCTCGGTCGTAAGCAGTCCTGATTGTGGCGCTCACCTGCACGGCGCCAAACACGCATACGACCATCATTGGCACCAAGGCAGAAGCGACTCTCATCGCTGAAGACGACACGTCTCCATTCGTCCCTCCATTCACGCCTGTCGCGACACCACTGGAGGCGGGCTGCACGATGTTGGGGCGTGAGCGGAAGACGGCCTAACGGTGTGCGGGACCGTAGCCAAGCTTCATGGAGACGGTTGCGAATGGTCCTCGCCGATACCCCAGGAGCAACAGTGTCCCTAATTTGCTGGGAAGTGGCGGTGCGGTCCCCTACGGCACAGCGTAGTATCCTACGGTCTTGGCGTGCATCCGTGCGTCGCTGCGGTCCGGTCCCAGGTCGACGGGCACGCGCACCTTCCGCCGACCACTGGCGACAACATCGATGTACTGTGGAGACCTCACGCCCCACGTGTTGAGCAATTCGGCAGTACGTCCACCCAGCCTCCCGCATGCCCACTATACGCCCTCGCTCAAAGTCCGTCAACTGCACATACGGTTCACGTCCACGCTGTCGCGGCATGCTACCAGTGTTAAAGACTGCGATGGAGCTCCGTACGCCACGGCAAACTGGCTGACACTGACGGCGGCGGTGCACAAATGCTGCGCAGCTAGCGCCATTCGACCGCCAACACCGCGGTTCCTGGTGTGTCCGCTGTGCCGTGCGTGTGATCACTGCTTGTACAGCCCTCTCGCAGTGTCCGGAGCAAGTATGGTGGGTCTGACACACCGGTGTCAATGTGTTCTTTTTTCCACTTCCAGGAGTGTATAAAAATGGCACTTCTAATCTTATAGCATAAGTAAGAATTCATAATATAACTAAACATGATACATTTATATGTACATGTGTGCTGTGTCGTCAGAACAAGACATAGCCAGGGCAAAAGCACCACAGGGACAAAGATGCGAGCTGGTGCCAGTGCCATAGATTCACCGACTGCGCGAGGTCCATCAGCGCAAAGGGCGTCGCTGAGAATAGACATTGATTTCGCCTCGACCAATTGCCGGCCGAGTACAATCCGCCAATGACCGAACTAAAACGGATAGAAGCCCACTCGGAAGATAGAAGAGCGGCTCTCGGCCACTCGGTTATAGATCATCGTCCAGGGCTGACTTAGACAGGGGACGCCGTTCATTGAACTCTAAGTGGAGAGACAGGTGCATTTGCTATATACTGTGACCCCCCATTAACCATAGACCTTGCCGTTGGTGAGGAGGTTTACGTGCCTAAACGATACAGATAGCCGTACGGTAGGTGCAACCACAACGGAGGGGTATCTGTTGAGAGGCCAGACAAACGTGTGGTTCCTGAAGAGGGGCAGCCGCCTTTTCAGTAGTTGCAGGGGCAACAGTCTGGATGATTGACTGATCTGGCCCTATAACACTTAAAAAAACGGCCTTGCTGTTGTGGTACCGCGAACGGCTGAAAGCAAGGGGAAACTACAGCCGTAATTTTTCCCGAGGGCATACAGCTTTACTGTATGATTAAATGATGATGGCGTCCTCTTGGGTAAAATATTCCCGAGGTAAAATATTCCCCCATTCAGATCTCCGGGCGGGGACTACTCAAGAGGACGTCGTTATCAGGAGAAAGAAAACTGGCGTTCTACGGATCGGAACGTGGAATGTCAGATCTCTTAATCGGGCAGGTAGGTTAGAAAATTTAAAAAGGGAAATGGATAGGTTATAGTTAGATATAGTGGGAACTAGTGAAGTTCGGTGGCAGGAGGAACAAGACTTTTGGTCAGGTGAATACAGGGTTATAAATACAAAATCAAATAGGGGTAATGCAGCAGTAGGTTTAATAATGAATAAAAAATAGGAGTGCAGGTAAGCTACCACAAACAGCATAGTGAACGAATTATTGTGGCCAAGATAGACACGAAGCCCACGCCTACCACAGTAGTACAAGTTTATATGCCAACCATCTCTGCAGATGAAGAGATTTATGAAATGTATGATGAGATAAAAGAAATTATGCACGTAGTGAAGGGAGACGAAAATTTAATAGTCATGGGTGACTGGAATTCGACAGTAGGAAAAGGAAGAGAAGGAAACGTAGTAGGTGAATATGGATTGGGGCTAAGAAATGAAAGAGGAAGCCGCCTGGTAGAATTTTGCACAGAGCATAATTTAATCATAGCTAACACTTGGTTCAAGAATCATGAAAGAAGGTTGTATACATGGAAGAACCCTAGAGATACTAGAAGGTTTCAGATAGACTATATAATGGTAAGACAGAGATTTGGAAACCAGATTTTAAATTGGTTATGAACTGTAGATTAAAAGTGAAAAAACTGCAAAAAGGTGGGAATTTAAGGAGATGGGACCTAGATAAACTGAAAGAACCAGAGGTTCTACTGACATTCAGGGAGAGCATAAGGGAACAATTGACAGGAATGGGGGAAAGAAATACAATACAAGAAGAATGGGTAGTTTTGAGGAATGAAATAGTGAAGGCAGCAGAGGATCAAGTAGGTAAAAAGACGAGGACTAGTAGAAATCCTTGGGTAACAGAAGAGATACTGAATTTAATTGATGAAAGGAGAAAATACAAAAATGCAGTAAGTGAAGCACGCAAAAAGGAATACAAACGTCGCAAAAATGAGATCGACAGGAAGTGCAAAATGGCTAAGCAGGGATGGCTAGAGAACAAATGTAAGGATGTAGAGGCTTATCTCACTAGGGGTAAGATAGATACTGCCTACAGGAAAATTAAAGAGATCTTTAGAGAAAAGAGAGCCACTTGTATGAATATCAGGAGCTCAGATGGAAACCCAGTTCTAAGCAAAGATGGGAAAGCAGAAAGGTGGGAGGTGTATATAGAGGGTCAATACAGGGGCGATGTTCTTGAGGACAATATTATGGAAATGGAAGAGGATGAAGATGAGTTGGTAGATACTATAGTGCGTGAAGAGTTTGACAGAGCACTGAAAGACCTAAGTCGAAACAAGGCCCCTGGAGTAGACAACATTCCATTAGAACTACTGACAGCCTTGGGAAAACCAGTCCTGACAAAACTCTACCATCTGGTGAGCAAGATGTATGAGACAGGCGAAATTCCATCAGACTTCAAGACGAATATAATAATTCCAATCCCAAAGAAAGCAGACGTTAATAGATGTGAAAATTACCGAACTATCAGTTTAATAAGTCACAGCTCCAAAATACTAACGCGAATTCTTTACAGACGAATGGAAAAACTGGTATAAGCCGAACTCGGGGAAGATCAGTTTGGATTCGGTCGGAATGTTGGAGCACATGACGCAATACTGACCCTACGTCTTATCTTCGAAGAAAGATTAATGAAAGGGAAACCTACGTTTCTAGCATTTGTAGACTTAGAGAAAGCTTTTGACAATGTTGCCTGGAATAGTCTCTTTCAAATTATGAGGGTGGCAGGGGTAAAATGCAGGGAGCGAAAGGCTATTTACAATTTGTACAGAAAGCAGATGGCAGTTATAAGAGTCGAGGGACATGAAAGAGAAGCAGTGGTTGGGAAGGGTGTGAGACAGGGTTGTAGCCTCTCCCCGATGGTATTCAATCTGTATATTGAGCAAAGACACGTAACGTGTATCAACAGGACATGTGGCCTGTAATTGAAGAAGTGTAATGATGATCTCTCCATTGGCAAAAGATTCCGGAATAGTCCCCAATTCGGATCTCCGGGAGGGGACTGCCAAGGGGAAGGTTACCACGAGAAAAAGATTGAATAATCAACGAAAGGATAACGTTCTACGAGTCGGGGCGTGGAATGTCAAAAGCTTGAACGTGGTAGGAAAACCAGAAAATCTGAAAAGGGAAATGCAAAGGCTCAATCTAGATACAGTAGGGGTCAGTGAAGTGAAGTGGAAGGAAGACAAGGATTTCTGGTCAGATGAGTATCGGGTGATATCAACAGCAGTAGAAAATGGTATAACAGGTGTAGGATTCGTTATGAATAGGAAGGTAGGGCAGAGGGTGTGTTACTGTGAACAGTTCAGTGACCGGGTCGTTCTAATCAGAATCGACAGCAGACCAACACCGACAACGATAGTTCAGGTATACATGCCGACGTCGTAAGCTGAAGATGAACAGATAGAGAAAGTGTATGAGGATATTGAAAGGGTAATGCAGTATGTAAAGGGGGACCAAAATCTAATAGTCATGGGCGACTGGAATGCAGTTGTAGGGGAAGGAGTAGAAGAAAAGGTTACAGGAGAATATGGGCTTGGGACAAGGAATGAAAGAGGAGAAATACTAATTGAGTTCTGTAACAAGGTTCAGCTAGTAATAGCGAATACCCTGTTCAAGAATCACAAGAGGAGGAGGTATACTTGGAAAAGGCCGGGCGATACGGGAAGATTTCAATTAGATTACGTCATGGTCAGACAGAGATTCCGAAATCAGATACTGGATTGTAAGGCGTACCCAGGAGCAGATATAGACTCAGATCACAATATAGTAGTGATGAAGAGTAGGATGAAGTTCAAGACATTAGTCAGGAAGAGTCAATACGCAAAGAAGTGGGATACTGAAGTACTAAGGAATGACGAGATACGTTTGAAGTTCTCTAACGCTATAGATACAGCAATAAGGAATAGCGCAGTAGGCAGCACAGTTGAAGAGGAATGGACATCTCTAAAAAGAAGTTGGGAAGGAAAACATAGGTACAAAGAAGGTAGCTGCGAAGAAACCATGGGTAACAGAAGAAATGCTTCAGTTGATTGATGAAAGGAGGAAGTACAAACATGTTCCGGGAAAATCAGGAATACAGAAATACAAGTCGCTGAGGAATGAAATAAATAGGAAGTGAAGGGAAGCTAAGACGAAATGGCTGCAGGAAAAATGTGAAGACATCGAAAAAGATATGATTGTCGGAAGGACAGACTCAGCATACAGGAAAGTCAAAACAACCTTTGGTGTCATTAAAAGCAACGGTGGTAACATTAAGAGTGTAACGGGAATTCCACTGTTAAATGCAGAGGAGAGAGCAGATATGTGGAAAGAATACATTGAAAGCCTCTATGATGGTGAAGATTTGTCTGATGTGATAGAAAAAGAAACAGGAGTCGATTTAGAAGAGATAGAGGATCCAGTATTAGAATCGTAATTTAAAAGAGCTTTGGAGGACTTACGGTCAAATAAGGCAGAAGGGATAGATAACATTGCATCAGAATTTCTAAAATCATTGGGGGAAGTCGCAACAAAACGACTATTCACGTTGCTGTGTAGAATATATGAGTCTGGCGATATACCATCTGACTTTCGGAAAAGCATCATCCACACAATTCCGAAGACGGCAAGAGCTGACAAGTGCGAGAATTATCGCACAATCAGCTTAACAGCTCATGCATCGAAGCTGCTTACAAGAATAATATACAGAGGAATGGAAAAGAAAATTGAGAATGCGCTAGGTGACGATCAGTTTGGCTTTAGGAAAAGTAAAGGGACGAGAGAGGCAATTCTGACGTTACGGCTAATAATGGAAGCAAGGCTAAAGAAAAATCAAGACACTTTCATAGGATTTGTCGACCTGGAAAAAGCGGTCGACAATATAAAATGGTGCAAACTGTTCGAGATTCTGAAAAAAGTAGAGGTACGCTATAGGGAGAGACGGGTCATATACAATATGTACAACTACCAAGAGTGAATAATAAGAGTGGACGATCAAGAACGAAGAGCTCGTATTAAGAAGGGTGTAAGACGAGGCTGTAGCCTTTCGCCCCTACTCTTCAATCTGTACATCGAGGAAGCAATGATGGAAATAAAAGAAAGGTTCAGGAGTGGAATTAAAATACAAGGTGAAAGGATGTCAATGATACGATTCGCTGATGACATTGCTATCCTGAGTGAAAGTGAAGAAGAATTAAATGATCTGCTGAACGGAATGAACAGTCTAATGAGTACACAGTATGGATTGAGAGTAAATCGGAGAAAGACGAAGGTAATGAGAAGTAGTAGAAATGAGAACAGCGAGAAACTTGACATCAGGATTGATGGTCACGAAGTCAATGAAGTTAAGGAATTCTGCTACCTAGGCAGTAAAATAACCAATGACGGACGGAGCAAGGAGGACATCAAAAGCAGACTCGCTATGGCAAAAAAGGCATTTCTGGCCAAGAGAAGTCTACTAATATCAAATACCGGCCTTAATTTGAGGAAGAAATTTCTGAGGATGTACGTCTGGAGTACAGCATTGTATGGTAGTGGACTGTGGGAAAACCGGAACAGAAGAAAATCGAAGCATTTGAGATGTGGTCCTATAGACGAATGTTGAAAATTAGGTGGACTGATAAGGTAAGGAATGAGGAGATTCTACGCAGAATCGGAGAGGAAATGAATATGTGGAAAACACTGATAAAGAGAAGGGACAGGATGATAGGACATCTGCTAAGACATGAGGGAATGACTTCCATGGTACTAGAGGGAGCTGTAGAGGGTAAAAACTGTAGAGGAAGACAGAGATTGGAATATGTCAAGCAAATAATTGAGGACGTAGGTTGCAAGTGCTACTCTGAGATGAAGAGGTTAGCACAGGAAAGGAATTCGTGGCCGGCCGCATCAAACCAGTCAGTAGACTGATGACAAAAAAACAAAAATATTGAACAAGCAGTAAAGGAAACAAAAGAAAAGTTCGGAGTACGTATTAAAATCCATGGAGAAGAAATAAAAACTTTGAGGTTCGCCGATGACATTGTAATTCTGTCAGATACAGCAAAGGACTTGGAAGAGCAGTTGAACGGAATGGACAGTGGCTTGAAAGGAGGGTATAAGATGAACATCAACAAAAGCAAAATGAGGATAATGGAATGTAGTCGAATTAAGTCGGGTGATGCTGAGGGAATTAGATTAGGAAATGAAACAAAGTAGTAAAGGAGTTTTGCTATTTGGGGAGCAAAATAACTCATGATGGTCGAAGTAAAGAGGATATAAAATGTAGACTGGCAATGCAAGGAAACCGTTTATGAAGAAGAGAAATTTGTTAACATCGAGTACAGATTTGTCAGGAAGTCGTTTCTGAAAGTATTTGAATGGAAGTGAAACATGGACGATAAATAGTTTGGACAAGAAGAGAATAGCAGCTTTCGAAATGTGGTGCCACAGAAGAATGCTGAAGATTAGATGGGTAGATCACATAACTAATGAGGAGGTATTGAATAGAATTGGTGAAAAGAGGAGTTGGTGGCACAACGTGACTAGAAGAAGGAATCGGTTGGTAGGACATGTTCTCAGGCATCAAGAGATCACCAATTTAGTATTGGAGGGCAGCGTGGAGGGTAAAATCGTAGAGGGAGGCCAAGAGATGAATACACTAAGCAGATTCAGAAGGATGTAAGCTGCAGTAGGTACTAGGAGATGAAGAAACTTGCACAGGATAGAGTAGCATGGAGAGCTGCAGCAAACCAGTCTCAGGACTGAAGACCACAACAACACCAACAACAACATATATTGTGAAGTTTACCTACTATTGTTTGCATGTAGCCATTGAGGGGCTTTTTTATATTATATTTAGCGTTGCAGACTTCATTATTCGAAGATAAATAAAGCTTTTTAACTCATTTGTTTGACTTTGTTACTAATTTGTTGGAGTGTTGTGGAACCTTCGCTCTCCTATCCTGTTACCTGGCCCTGGTGCATAGCTGTGTAATAGTGGCAGGGAGAAATCGTCTTATCGGTGTATTGCACTAGAAGCCGTTTCACGAACTCACAAACACGGCCTACCGTAACAACTGTGGCAGCCAGGCCTCCACAGAAGTAGCGACGAGGCGTTTACAAAATTGCGACTAATGTTTACAAAAATATGTAGATACATATATTGATAATAGCTTTGTTATATTTAGGTGCCGCATGAAAATGAGTCATGATCTAAACCTATAGCAAATAAATAACAAAGTCTGTAACGGAACAGGTCTGGTGGACTAGCTACTGTTACAAGCATTTTTCCTATACTTTTCAATCAATAACCGAAAGGGTATAGTTGGCTGTATGAGACTCTATAACAGGGCCTTTCTTCAGTATCAATGAAACAGATTTTATTTAATTTATAAACGGCGTATGGCATGGTAATTGTATATAATTTGTACATAGTTAATTTATCTTATTTTTGTTTTTATGTGTAAAAGAACTTAATCTGCAAATGTGTTACCTCCTACGTAACACTGACTATACGTAATTTATATGTAAAGAAATCGCCTTTGTCTTATAGTGAAAATTTAATCTGTGTGAAAGCAACAGATGAAACAGAGTTAGTCGCTGCTGAATCGCGATAATGTAATGGTGGATCGATGGGATGTGACTTTGGATTAATGGAAAAGAGTGATTGTTTCACGGAAGGGGAAGCAGATTTCGTTGGGACAAAAGCAGAACGGTTTTGCTTGAAGATGAGAAGTAAAGTGCTGACGTGGAGAGAGCAGTTAGAGTATGCAGAAACGACCAGACTGCAAAGTTTTCCAGAAAGCTATCATAGCAGTATTGCTGCAGTAACCTACAAAATTTTTGGAAGAATTATCAATTTTGAGATTATTAACAATTTTAAGATTATTAACAAAGAAGGGGAGATGCAAGAGGAAGAGACCGTAATAAAGTCTGAAGAGACAAGATTTCGAGAACTAAAGCTTCCGCTGAATACCTACGTAGAAGGACAGAAGAATGATGCCATCAAATGTACGAGAAAGAACCCGTCATCATCAAAAATGGGAAGTACATGCCGCTCTAACAGAGATTGCGTCTAGGATACATGTCGGCTTTATTTTGATTGGAGAGTTCGAATGTCATATGTGTTATGAGTGGCAACACTTTACTGCTCTTTCGAATTAATTGTAAAATGTAAATGTGTGACTGCCGGCCGATGTGGCCGAGCTGTTCTAGGCGCTTCAGTCTGGAACCGCGCGACGGCTACGGTCGCAGGTTAGAATCCTGCCTCGGGCATGGATGTGTGTGATGTCCTTAGGTTAGTTAGGTTTAAATAGTTCTAAGTTCTAGGGGACTGATGACCTCAGTTGTCAAGTCCCATAGTGCTGAGAGCCATTTCAACCATTTGTCGTGTGACTAGGGCCACTGTTAAAGTTGACAGTCAAACTCACATTTACTTTTCTGCAAAATGACAAACAGAGTGTCATTCTCACCGAGCGAGGTGGCGCAGTAGTTAGCACACTGGACCCGCATTCGGAAGGCCGACGGTTCAAACCCGCATCCGGCCATCTTGATTTAGGTTTTCCGTGATTACCCTCAGTCGCTTCAGACAAATGCCGGAATGGTTCCTTTGAAAGGGCATAACCTACTTCCTTCCCCATCCTTCCCTGATCCGATGGGACCGATGCCCTCGCTGTATGGTCCCTTCCCACTATCAACCAACCAGAGTGCCATTCTCCTTCTTTGTCAGCAGTTAATGATGTTTTAATTGATTTTTTTTGTACCAGGTGGTAATTTCCACCAGCACATATCTATATGTATCAACAAAAACAGAGCTTGACTGATACAATTCCATACAGTGCAAGAAATCTTATGAGAGACACTTCAGGTTATCATTCCTTCCGATCATTCATTTTACACAAAATGTACTCAATAATCCATAACAGTTCATACGTCCATAACTTTTCACTAGAGAATACACATACACTTATGCATGACCATTCAGTCGATAGACGGATCGGCACTCAAAATCCTCCAGTACTGAGTGCTGATCCGGTTCTTCAACTAGTACTATCAGTTACCATCCAGGAGGCCAAGGAAGCGGTCAAGAAGATGAAGAATCGGAGGGTTACTGGCCCTGATGACATCCCAGATGAGGTATGGAAGATCCTTGGCCACGAAGGTGCCACAGTACTTACTACCCTCTTCAACAGAATAATTTAGGAGGATATAGTCCCAGCTGTCTGGACAACTTGTGTCACACTGCCAGTCTGGAAGGGAAAAGGTGATGTAACAGAATGCTCGCAGTATCGATCAGTTTGAGTGCTTTGTCACACCACGAAGATCTTACAGCGAGCGTCTTACAGACTCCAGGCTCCGCATAATTGTTTCTGTTACCCGAAACCAATGCGGGTTATCATGCCGCTCGGTTAATTATTGAGAAACACACTCAAAAGAACAAGAATATTTATAAGTCATTCCTAGATCTGGAAAGACCTTAGACTATGTCCCACATCAGGTTATTTGTAATGCATTACGATCTCACAATGTCCCTGAAGACTACGTCTGATAGGTTCAACTGCTGTATCGAAATGTCTCCAGAAATTTCCGATGTGCAGAGAAACGTCCCCCCTCCCCCTTACCCCTTTCACTATTAACGTCGGAGTACATCACGTCCTACAGTGCCTTATATGCCGTATGCTGAAGATGTTTTACTGGCAAGCGAACAATGTGAAGACCACCAGGAACAGACGCAGCAATGGAATCGACTTGTAAATTTGGTCTCCGACTGAACATCAAGAAAACAGAACACATGGAGTGTGGTATTCAAACCGATGGGACCATCAAGGTCAGTGGAAAAGATCAAATATCTTGGCTCACTCAGTCGCCGTGATGGTGAAAGTCTACCGGATGTCTGTGGCCGTGTCAACACAGCGTGGGTGAAAAGGCGCCTATATGATCGCCGTAAGCCTTTGCACCCTACGTCTGAGGTTTATAGAACTACAATAAGCCCAGTCGCACTTTATTGGTCGGAATGTTGACCAACGACAAAGAACCATGAGCAGGCTCTCCATATGATGGAAATGCTTATGCTGCGGTGGTCCCTTGGGCTTACTCGATTTGACCACGGAACGCATGTCGACGTAAGACGGCGACTTAGAGTTGCATTCATCTCAGACAAACTACATGAAAGCAGGTTAAGATGGACACGTCATACACAGAAAAACGGACTCGGTGGCAAGAACAGCTATGCACCTGGACATGATTTGCCGACGACCTCGTGGCAGACGCAAGACACGATGGATGGATTGTATCAAGAAGGATACGGAATTCATCAATGCCACCTACGAAAATGCCCTTGACAGACCAAAATGGAGACAGATGTGTCAACAGACGATAAGAAAAAAGATTCAGTCGACAGTCGCTTCATGTCACGAACTATATTCCAGTTAATATTTGATGTACAGATTTTTCGATGTTGTTGTCGTTGTGATCTTCAGTCCTGAGACTGGTTTGATGCAGCTCTCCATGCTACTCTATCCTGTGCAAGCTTTTTCATCTCCCAGTACCTACTGCAGCCCACATCCTTCTGAATCTGTTTAGTGTATTCATCTCGTGGTCTCCTTCTACGACTTTTACCCTCCACGCTGCCCTCCAATACTAAATTAGTGATCCCTCGATGTCTCAGAACATGTCCTACCAACCGATCCCTTCTTCTTGTCAAGTTGTGCCACAAGCTCCTCTTCTCCCCAATTCTATTCAATACCTCCTCATTAGTTATGTGATCTACCCATCTAATCTTCAGCATTCTTCTATAGCACCACATTTCGAAAGCTTCTATTCTCTTCTTGTCCAAACTATTTATCGTCCATGTTTCACTTCCATACATGGCTACACTCCATACAAATACTTTCAGAAACGACTTCCTGACAAATCTATACTCGATGTTAACAAATTTCTCTTCTTCAGAAACGCTTTCCTTGACATTGCCAGTCTACATTTTATATCCTCTCTACTTCGAACATCATCAGTTATTTTGCTCCACAAATAGCAAAACTCCTTTACTACTTTAAGTGTCTCATTTCCTAATCTAATTCCCTCAGCATCACCCGACTTAATTCGACTACATTCCATTATCCTCATTTTGCTTTTGTTGATGTTCATCTTATACACTCCTTTCAAGACACTGTCCATTGCGTTCAACTGCTCTTCCAAGTCCTTTGCTGTATCTGACTTAATTACAATGTCATCGGCGAACCTCAAAGTTTTATTTCTTCTCCATGGATTTTAATACCTACTCCGAACTTTTCTTTCGTTTCCTTTATTGCTTGCTCAATATACAGATTGAATAACATCGGGGATAGGCTAAAACCCTGTCTCACTCCCTTCCCAACCACTGCTTCCCTTTCATACCCCTCGACTATTATAACGGCCATCTGCTTTCCGTACAAATTGTAAATAGCCTTTCGCTCTCTGTATTTTACCCTTGCCACTTTCAGATTTTTAAAGAGAGTATTCCAATCAACATTGTCAAAAGCTTTCTCTAAGCCTACAAATGCTAGAAACTTACGTTTGCCTTTCCTTAATCTTTCTTCCAAGATAAGTCTTAGGGTTAGTATTGCCTGACGTGTTCCAACAGGTCGATAAATGTTAATAATTTACATGTGTTTATACTTTCTTAATTGTATGCATTAAAAGAACGTTTTACCTGTATTGACACATGACAGTTCAGTCGGAATCACAGAAGCAACCTGGACATCCAAATAAATATAAATGTCATTGTGATTTCATATTTGTGTTTTTATGTGAGTGTGAATGTTTACATGTGTAAATACAACCTAACCAGTTATAGATAAGATCAGGTGAGAGGCTAGCACCATTTAGGTTCGTCAGAAGCATTAGTTTAGTACTGGATTGTTTTGAGTGGAACACTAGCAGGAGAAGCGGTTGCAGTTCAAGTGATTGTCATTGACAGTGACAGTAAGCAATCATTCAAACATGTTTCACTGATACTTCGGGGGTAGTAAGCCTTAGGAAAGCAGTATCAGTTCCCGCGTTACTTATGAAGGCAGATATGCATGTTATTGATGTTAAACACAGTTTGTTTCGCATGACCTCCACGTTCACCTGATCTGACGCCATGTGAGACTTACCTTAGGGAGTTCATAAAGAATCACATGTACGTGCCTCCGCTTATCAGTTGATCTACCCGACTGGACTAAAGCTGCTCTCGGAACAATTACTTCATACTAACTGATCGAGTTTCGCGAAGAACTCTCCTATCGACTTGATGTGTGTCGAGTATCGAATGGTGTTCGTATTAAACACTTGTAAGAAAAACTCTTTGAGTTGCTCTTTCATTTGATGTATGAGCTATAGTTGCAAGTTGAATGTTAATAAAATGCTTCAAAGCCTTAAAATCCCCATATTCATTTTGAAACACCTGCTATGTCACTCTGGTAACAGGATCTGCTGAGTATGTGGCTTCATAGTGCCCTCTTCAAATGGAAGCAACTGGTCATGATCTCTCTCTGGGCGAAACGCAGACCCTAACGCTACTGTACCTACGACAGTACCTATAACCAAAAAGCGTCATGATACTGTGGTAAATTTGAGCCACATGGTCAAGCCAAGCATTTCTCTGTATGAAATTATTTATAATGAACAATGAATAAATTGCTGGTCCTCTGAAAAAAGGTTTAAACACATTATTCACATATCTATAAGAAATTATGGTTGGATGAAAATAGATCAGTCCATTATACCTCGCTAGTGCATATCACACTCTGTACAACGTTATGCAGAGGCTCTTGATCTAACTGATGACGATTTGCATTACTCCATGTTTCACAGTACTTGATTTTCAACCTCTCCACCATGCGGCAGCTGCAATAGACAGTTACTCTACTGTTGTCGCGCAACAGCATCTGAATTGGTCTGTCTTTACTTTGTAAGGCTTCAATTAGATAATGTGCACTGCTCTGTGTAAGCAAATGCTGCAGACGCACCAGTCTGAAGCGTCACATGGCACAACAAGATTTTCACCGGCTAAAAGCGATACGCAACCCACCACTGTCCAAAGAACGCATCCGATCGTTACCGCCAATCGGAGCCGGCCTGCCCGGTCTTGCGGTTCCCACGCAACGTTGCATTCACGGCTTGCATCAGTCGTGAAGCACCTCGTAAATGATTATAGAAAATCTATACATGGCGCTAAACAAGATATGTATTTCATGCGTTTGTCACGGAAATCAAGTACATCCACCGTAGGAGCATATGTTAGGATCATAGTGTATAAAAGTGTATGTAAGTACACTGAGAATTTAGTTTACCATATACGATATCAGAGGAAAGTTAATCATGTGTATCAATGTAATTGCTTTTACTAGTAGTAAAAGAGGCTGTAATTAAACAAGGAAACCATTAACAGTGTTTCCGGAAAAGAAACTTGCACGCTGAAAACAGTATCACGAGTTGTAAGGAAAGCCATAGAGCAGACAATGCTTACGTATTTAGCACGCTGTGCAGATTTCTTCTTTGAAAAAGCTTTCTGACATCAGACTCATAAGTATTAACTGCTTACAGTTTAAAATAAGAGCTTTTGATGTATACACGGCTCTAAGTGCCAAGCTGGTTTCTAACGTAGTCTCCTTAAACATAATTTTGAAAATTACTTTTCTCCCTTTAAAAAACACAAATATATCTTTTTTAACACCTAGATATGTTTCGCTGAAATTTCACCATCGTCAGCGCAACCAACACTATCACAAACAAACAATACATCTGGAATCTATCAACTCACTTGTTTAGACTGTAACTCTAACTTATATCAGTAAGGTAGATGGAAACTTCAGTATTAGACACACTCAACAAAGAAGAGCGCATAACAGTAACAGCAATCATCGTAAATGTTCTGTGCACTTCATGAACATGAATCACAGAGCAACAGGTATGTCCACCGGCCTAAAAATTTTTAAATGAATAAACTGTCCTCCACAGAAACTTAGGAGAAAATTAGCATATAAAAAACCCACATAGAAGAAAAGAAATAATGAAAACACAGCACTATGAAATGGAACTCTGTTCTCACTTCTGAAAGAACTATACAGAGATCAAGGAAATCAAGGTATATAAAACAAACACACTCAAACACACCATCTTCACACCTCAAAGCCCTATGACACTACAAAATTCGCAACTCCCGCCCAGAACACATTAAGCAAGATGGCGAAACAAGTGACTATCTCAAACAGTAACATATTGTGTTTTAGAAAGCACAGTTTAATACCCTATGGGGGCATGAAAAAGCGGAATCAACTAGCAGTAAGAACACATAATTTACATAAAAGCTGCTCCCCTCAAGGTCAGCAATTCATAAAGTTCATTCTTAACTAACATATACCCTCAGCATTTTCGAGAACTATTACTTTAACCCAAAAACAAATCAGCATGACAGCAGAATCTACTGTAGTATAACGACAGTATTCTGACCTAACATTAACAAAGAGGGGAAACTGCCATTAGTTTCGTTTTAGGATAAATATTTTAGTAAATATCCGCAACATAGTATTTTGCAGATACAGCAGGAATGAAATATATATCATCTGCACTGCAAATGTCAGACAGCCACATAAACATCAGTATGTGATACTACAGTAAATATTTTCCGTTACTAATTTTGTTAATATAGCTACCGTAACCTGTAATACGTACGGTACCATACCAAACGTTTTTACATGTTATTTAACAGAGAATAAACGAATCCATTGATGACGGTGAAACTTCACAGTAACACGTTTGGGTGCTAAAAGAGAAATTTTTTTTTTTTCACACCAGACTCGATTTCCGTAATTACATATTAGGAAGCAAAAAAGGACAAAAATTAGCTTCAGCCACAAGCTGAATATCTTAGAGTCGTTGTTTATTACATTTACACTGTGACATCAAACTCGGAAAAACTTTGCTGTACCAAATAAATTAAATATTTTGTCAGTGTTCAATGTGGCAAATAGCGTAGTGAAATCTTATTTGGCAGTTGCCTTTCTTTTTCAGGATATCCTTTCTCAGGTGTGTGATTATGAACGGGCTCTATTTCAAGTTTCCATAATATTTAGAGTTTTCATCTATCCTCCTTACTTCCTGAACTTTTGCAGCCATATGTTTCACATGCTTTAAGATATTTACCTAGCCTTTCACTACACAAAAAGATGTTACGAATGACATGGGGTCATCATGTACCGAAACTGAGAGATAAGCCGCATGCAGATTGACACCAATCCACATAAACCGTGACACATGTCTAATTGAACGTATTGACAGTAAAGTGCCATTGCTTTACAGCGTAGAGCTATGTCCAGACCATTAGAATGTTAACACCATGATAAAAAAAAACACAAAACTCGATTTTATGGTTATATATTTTGTAGTTTTATGTATCAAAGGAAGATGGAATGTCAGAACAAGAATAAGAACGTCTAAGAAGTCTTTCCCTTACTGACGACATGTCTCTTGAATGAGAGGGCTCGGCACGTAGCCCAGAGTTTGGGTTAATGATAAACAAAGAAAAGTGACGAAGAGTAGTAGACTGAGACCAACGCCTAACTGAAGATTGAAATTGTGCAGGATGCAAAACACAAATGCTGTAGAATGCAATGTCCGCTCTAAAGGGACATCACGTAAGGAGGCTGAAGTACACTGACATTAGCAAAGGAAGTTGTCTCATCGAACACGTTCGAATGGTATTACTTATAGCCACTAAACTGAGAAAACGTGGAACGGCATGTGTGTCTTTCATCATTCTATGGATATGGAACGTAGATAAGGGATGAAGATTCTCGAGGTATTAGACGTGTACTGCTTCGTAGGGACGCCGTTAATTGAATACGGTATGAAATGAATATTTAATAGCACTATAAAGCAAGAAAAACAGTCTGTGCGTACTTCTTTCGAGAATTTGGCAAGAAATTGATGAATGTTTAACTTGAAACTTTACAACATAATAGAGGAAAAGAATTCTGAAATCTCTTTCATGCTTTTGAGTAAGGGTTTCACCTTTCTGACATGTTCCGTAAGATACGTAAGATGAATAAAATTGTATACACCGACCCAGTTTTATTATAATCTTCCAAGAGACAGAAACGAAAAACAATACATCTGTTTTAATTGTAGGTTGTTTACATCTATGAATGTAATCCTTTTTTAAATTAGGGTTCAAAGAATTCATCGCTAGGGAGACAATTTTTTAATTGTGTACCTTTGCTAATTAATTTCTTTGAAAGAACACAATTATGTCCTATGAAACAATTCACATTTGTCAGTGTAACAACATAATGCAGTATTCTGTCTATAAAGAATAAATAAAAAGGCTTTACGCTCTACCATCACCTAGATATCACTTTCTTGAAACAGTTAACATAGAACACTAGCGGTGTTAAGTTTTTCTTCTTATCATATTTTTACTATTTCTCAAAAAACGTATTATGAACTGTTGATGGAAGTTCACACCCTTGTCTAATGCTTTAGTTATTATTTGTTGTGACTGACATATTGATCTCGAATTATATCACGTTTACCAAGTAGCACTTTTAATTTCCAAAGTAGGTTGCTGAAAATCAGCGTTCAAATCCAGTTCATTAGTCAAATCAATATTTCATTAAGAATCATGTACTCACCATTCTCATCACAAGTATGCACATTAATTATGCCCTAAAATTGGTAGTTGTTGTTATGAGCCAGATTCGCTATGTTTGACATGTTTGTGTGTCCACATTGTGAGGGAAAGGTTGCGACATCTCGATCGATACAATATAACAAACACAACTCCTGTGAGGTGTAACGATGTGCGGAAAGCATCTCTGGACTCAACTATGTTTTACAGTAGCTTGTATTTGAGCGTGCACCAGCGTAGCAGACATTAAAATGGAGTCTACAGGTGTAGTCTGACGCGAACACTTTGTCAGGGTAAGTATTTTTGAAAGAAAGCCAAGTAGTGTTCTGAATTTTACGGTCGCCTGTCGGAGCAACATTGAACAGTTATTCGCAAGCAGAGAATGTCGTCCAAGATTGCAACATTCGTGAAAGCTGTAATTTTTTTCGGATCTCATTGCATGACTTTGTTACTGAAATTCAATAATATCTTTCAACAAGTGATATCCTAATCTAATAGTGACATCTTAATTCATTGCGTTTAATGAACTGCTCCTAACCGACCACTAAATAACATTAATGATGAATCAGTCCATCATCGACAAGAAGAAAATTGGAAATTTGTGGTAAGGTCTTATGGCACCAAACTGCTGAGGTCATCGGTCCCTGAGCCTACACACTACTTAATCTTGCTTAAATTAACTTACGCTATAGACAACACACACACACACACACATGCCCGAGGGAGGACTCGAACATCCGACGCCGGGAGCCTCACGGACTGTGACAAGACGCCATAGACCACGCGGCTACCTCGCGCGGCATCGACAATCAGAGACGTAATTATCAGTGAAGTGAGCAGTAAAGAGTAACTTCACAAGGTTTTTAAGAGACGAATATATCTCATTTTCCAACTACTTCTATCCTCTCTTTCAGGTGACACAACTACAGTATGAGCGTTGGGCAACCAATCCGGAATTGAAGCAATCCGTTCCGAAACACAGCTCAAAAGAGATGGGGAAATGTGCATTGAGTGCCAAAGACAGTAGCTTCGTCTCCTACTCAGATTTGATGAAAATGATACGCTCTACTTCTGATGTAGGCTAACGGCATTGCTGCAGTGGTAACACCGGTTCCCACCAGTGCACCGAAATTAAGCGCTGTCGGTCTTGGCTAGCACTTGCATGGGTGACCGGCCGAGTCTACCGAGGGCTGTTGACCAAGCGGTGTGCACTCAGCCCTTGTAAGGCCTATGGAGGAGCTATGTGATTGAGGAGTAGCGGCTCCGGTCACGAAAACTGCCAGCAGCTGGGAGAGCGGTGTGTTGACCACATGCTCCTCCATATCAGCATCCAGTGACACATGTCGGCTGAGAATGACAAGGCGGTCGCTGGGGACAGTTGGGCCTTTCGAGGCCTGTTTGGACGGAGAGTCACTTTTGATGTAATTGAAAGGTAGGGAGCGAGGAGCTGCGGGTGGAACTGCTAGACAAGCAATTAAACATCAGTCACACAAAAATTGGAAATTTTTAGTTAGGACAGGGTCCAACTGATTTAATTAAACACCAAATTACACAAGCAACTGCAAAACTGTACAGGAAAACCAAGGTACTTGAAGAACGATCCAGGGTCTTTACAATAAGCTGTTAATACACCCAGTAAGACGTCGGCGCTGGCCGCCAGTACTGGAGTTGCCGCCCTATAACTTGAGTCTAAGTTCGCGCAGCCGCTGACCATACTACACCATTCAGAGAGGTCTCCATTAGATTATACGAACAGTTTTAAGTGAGAAGGGGGGTAATTTCTCTTGTGATTCTTAAGATACGATGACCGAGCGAGGTGGCGCAGTGGCTAGCATACTGGACTCGCATTCTGGAGCGCGACGGTTCAATCGCGCGTCCGGCCATCCTGATTTAGGTTTTCCATGATTTCCCTAAATCGTTCCCGGAAAATGCCGGGATGGCCGACTTCCTTCCTAATCCGATGAGACCGATGACCTCGCTGTCTGGTCTCCTCCCACAAACAACCTAAAAAGACCCGACGATTAACAAAATACACGATCTAGTCACATTAATGTGACTACCATCTGTATTCGACGCCAACGTGCAATAACCACTCGTGGATGGCAGGTGGCAGCATTAGTCGTGAACGGTGTAAAAAGCGTGTCGGGGGCACGCGGGAAACAGTTCAGTTTTTGTAATGCGAGGACGGAGTGATATACCTGACGTTCAAAAGGGTGCTATCAGTGCCTTTCGGCCCAAGGATTGAAGCATTTTCGAAACGGCTAAGTTTGTGAACAATTCGGGTGCCACTGTCTTGAAACCATTCTTCGCACCGAAAAATCGCGCAATCCAAAACGGGTTCCGAGGCAATTCTGGTGCACCACGGGCCGTAGATGACAAGGGTGAACGACGGCTGTGGAGATGTGTACGGGTAAATAGACGTGCAACTTTCGAGCAACTGACGGCCCAGATCAACCAAGGGGTTACCAACAGTGTCTCCAACAGTGCGTTTGGGCCACCGCAGCAGGCTCCTGACTGCCGTTCGTTGGCGATGAAGGCTGGAATTTGTAAGCCAGTGCCGCAACTGGACGTACACCAAGCGCGACGAGTAGTCTTTTCTGATGATCCACGTTTTGTGATCCATCCGACAGACAGCTGTTGCCGTCTAGTGTCCTGCAACACTCGCCGGGAGGATCCAGGCTGGAGGAGGGAGCGTTATGGTCTCGGGAATGCTTTCGTGGCATTCCCTGGGAGATCTCGTCGTTCTCGAAGGCACAATGGATCAACACAGGTATCCACTTATCCTCCAGGACCACGTCGACACCTACATGCAGTTTTTGTTTTTCCTCGTGACGATGCCATCTACCAGCAGGACAATGCAACATGTCAAACAGCTCTCCATGTACGTGCCTGATTCTAAGGGCACCAGGAAGAGCTTACTGTACTGTCCTGGACACGAAACTCCCCGTATTTAACCCGATTTGAGAATCTGAGGGAAAGTCTCAATCGAGCTGTTTGCGCCGTGGATCCTCAACCGATAAACCTAGTGCAGCTGGCCACGGCACGGGAGTCAGTAGAGCTCCGCATCCCTGTCGGTACCTTCCAGAACCTCACTGACTCTCTTCCTGCACTTCCACGCTGCAAAACGTGCTTATTCATGTTTTTTACAGGTGGTCATATATAAAGTGACTGGACCGTGGATAAACATTCAGAAACGCCGGCAATACAAAGAATTCTACAACGTGATAATTACACCAATAGAAAGGAACAATTCAGCATAAAACAAGTTATTATAAAAAAAATAAAATGGTAATCTACAGTTTAAGTAAAGCAACTATTTGAAAGTAATTATCCAAGATCTTAGTGAAAGCTGTAAGGAAAGTTAAGTCAAACTCAGAGTAACTGGCTAACAAAGATCGTTATAACTCAAAACTTCAGTAACAACAAGTACGAGGTAGGGACCTGGCAATCTCCGTCACAAGAATTCCCAATTTAAGGTGCAGTAAACTAAAAGGAATCTTTAAACACAAAATTAAATGATTTAACTCAAAGAATTTTAACCAGCAAACAAGGAGACAGAAAGTTTTCAGTTTTGCGCTGTCACGCAACGACGGCAAAGGTATCTGCAACGATCCTCGCATATAGGATTACTTGCCGCGCGGAATTAGCAGAGCGGTCTTGGGCGCTACACTCATGGACTGTGCGGTTGGTCCCGGCGCAGATTCGAGTCCTCCCTCGGGTATGGGTGTGTGTGTTTGTTCTTAGGATAATTTAGGTTAAGTAGTATGTAAACGTAGGGATTAATGACCTTAGCAGTTAAGTCCCATAAGATTTCACACACATTATTATTATTATTATTATTATTACAAATACTTGCTGAAACAAGGTGCCAAACAGACTCACACAGTCGCGGGCGTGTACCCAAGAACACACAAATGTGGTGACTAAATATTCGGAAGATGCTCACCAGTTCTTTGCTTCTTATATGGGTGAGGGTTAAACAAGGTGGGCCTCGCACGTCCACAGCCAGCTCACCAGTGAAATTAGAATCATATTAATACCGTCAGCTGCGCACGAGCGTTGATATAAATCAACGGGGACAGGTGAAAATGTGTGCCCCAACCGGGACGCGAACCCGGAATCTCCTGCTTACTTGGAGATGTTCTATCCATCTGAGCCACCGAGGACACAGACGATATTGCGACTGCAGGCACTATCTCACGCACGCCTCCCGCGATACTCACATTCTCACCTTGTATGTCCACACACTACATTCGTAGTGTGCCACCCCAACACACTCATTACTCGTGGAAGACATTCTTCCAAGTCCCGTAAGAGTTCGGGGAACATGTGTGCATCCGCACAGAAGAAGGTCATGGCCAGTATCGCCAGAACCATATACTTATATGGATATGGTGTCTGTTCTTTCGGACATGTCCGAAAGAACAGACACCATATCCATATAAGTATATCATTCACCAGTGCGTCCAACGACTGTTATGCGATCGATCGTGCCAAGTAGGCCACTGCGCACTACAGCCGGAAAGCTTCTTGCAGCTCACCGCCGCCACAGTATACCGCCCTCGGCCAGCACTCGGCCGGGTTTGGCTCTTCCAAACGATCCAGTGCGAGGCCGAAAACATGCTGCAACCGGGACGGCAAGCGCCATTAACCTTCACAGACGGGCAGGCCGTGCCCCCATAGGAAATGTTCCCGGACCCGTTGCTGGGCGACCAGCACAGAAGTAGAGAAACACTGTTGATATCAATCGGCACGGCCCCGTTGTATAGTACCAGTCACTTTGAGTCAAACTGTTTTATTGTTTACTATATGGCAAAAATAAACAATAAATAAGAAAATAATAACTACAAAACAATAAGACTGTTGCTCCACGACAGGCAATTTCATCATCTGGTTCATTAGTCATCCCAAAACCTGTTCTCATAATTTAGAAATGTACATGCGTTTACTATTGCTAAATGTGTCACAAGAGCTAACCGAAAGTATCTCTGGGTGACAAACATTACACTGATTTACAGAAAGTTTAAAAAAAATTGTTGGTAGTATAATTTTTATTCTACTTACTGTGACTCAAATAACAACCACATGACACTGCAAACGCGACCCGACATACTGCCACTCACCAGTAGAGGTTTGAATTCTCTATTCTAACCAGAACTTTTCACAGTAACACATTAACAATATTGCAATGATAAGTCAAAATCGGAGCACTGCATCTAAGGCCCAAGAAGATCGATTAATTAAAATCACAAATTTATGAAATAAGCCAAAAAGTGTGAAAAACTTGTGCCTTAATAGTTATTAATAAACAAATAAATTCAATTTACCGTAATGACACTGATTACTTTCTTTTGTTAGACTGAAGGTCTTTTGTACATACTTAAGTTTTTAAGCCAGTGTAATGACCAAGAAAGTTAAGTTTTAAATTATTAATTCAAAGAAATTGAGAAACAGTTGATTTTAGATATGTGGGCTATTTCATTAACTTATATAATTAGGAGAAGCACAGGAAGTTATTGTAGGCAATAATGACGTGAGAAAAACTGTGGGCACTAACTACAATATAACAGTTACAATAACACTACTGTCTTATTATTTAGCCAACAAACGCACTGGGACCGTAATTTCCATGCCAAACTGTTTAATTTTGTTCCTTGTAAATTGTCGACGCCTGAATTACGGTCGCATCGGACGATGATCGCCTCGAACACTCCACCATGCTCCCCTGTACCTCTCTCGGACTCAGCGTGCGCCATGTACGGGAGTTATGCCCAAAACTTTTACCCGACAGCACCCGGCTCGCAGCTGAGCACGAAGATGTCATGCAACACGAATACCGCCCAACTTACAATTACTCCAGCGTTCCTCGCTCGCAGTAGCGTGTATCGAGCCTTCTGCTTCTGAATTAACAACGGAAGAGCATTGAAATAACTCTCATGCAGGCTTCTTGTTCTATTTCCAACGAACTTAGGAAGGTCACCTTCTCCGGGCAATGCGATTACAGTTACATGTACTGACAAGAGTCTACTGATTTATGTACTTTAGCTTTTCCAAACAGCTCCAAACAAATTTCGTAATTAGGTTTTTCAACAATAGCGCTATAATTTTTTTCACTCCGACGATTAGTTTGATGCACTCACCGCGCTAGCCTCTCCTGTATAAACCTTTTCATCTCGAAATAACTACTGCACTCTACATCCGTTTTAACCTGCTTTCTATAGTCAAGTGTTGTTGCCGATGACACCGCCTTCCTTGCCCTTGCCCCCACCCTGCAGCGCTCCCAACACCTTCTCCAATCCCATCTTGACCGGTTCACCGCTTGGTGCAACCAGTGGTTGCTCAAGGTCAATCCCTCCAAAACCCAGGCGATCATTGTAGGCAAAACCACCCCTTCCTTCCGCCTCCTTGATTTCTTTCTCGCCATCTATGGCCATCCTATCGCCCTCACTCCCACCCTTAAGTACCTTGGCGTCACCCTCGACCGTTGCCTCTCCTGGACTCCCCATCTCCGGACGATCCAAGCCAAGGCACGCTCCCGACTCCATCTCCTCAAGCTCCTTTCTGGCCGTACATGGGGTCTGGACCCCTCCACCATCCTCCACACCTATAAATCCCTCATCCGCCCTATCCTTTGTTACGCCCATCCGGCCTGGATCTCCGCCCCCCCCCTACCTTTTATAAATCCCTCCAAATCCTTGAACGCCATGCTCTCCGCCTCGCCTATCACATCCGTCTCCCCTCCCCCACGCGGATCCTGTACGATCTCATCCCCTTCCCCCACCTCCTCCTTTTCCTTGAACGGATACGGATCCTGTACACCTCCTGCAAACTCGATTCTCCTCATCCGATTGTCTCACCCATCCTCTCCCACCCCCGCCCGCTGCCGCGCCTGTTTTCCCACGTCCCACCTGGTCTCCATCTCTCCATCCTCCTTACCCTCTTCCAAGGTGGCTTCCGCCAGCTCCCCCTCCCTGATGATGTCCTCCTCCCCTCCATCTACCCCTCCTATCAACTTTGATCCTCCCCCCTCACTTCCTGTGTCCTTTCCTTTAGGCACCCTCCCTTCCTTCTCTTTTCCTTTTCCCTCGTCCCATCCCTCCACCCCTCTTCCCCAGGGCTTCCCCTCCCCCTTCCTCCCTCCCCCTACCCATGCCCCTGGCACCTCTGCTCTCCCCTCTCGCTCTCCCACTTCCCTTCCTCCTCCTCCTCACTTGGCAGGTCCCCGGACTCGCACACGCTCAGTGAACATTCGCGCGCCGGAGATCTTCATCATCAGTGTCTCGTGTGTGTGCCTTCGTTTGTGTTTAGTGTTTGTTCGCCGTCACGCCACCCCTGTTCACGTGTGCCATTGCCATCATCCATGTTATATGCGCCGTGTCAACTAGTCTTCGTGATGTTTCTCGTCCAGCGTGAACGGCTCCATGTTTTTTTTTGTTTTTGTTTTTTAGTGTCTACATTTTTTGCCCGCCGTTTTGATTGTATTCTCTGTGCCACTTATATGTACTACTTATTGTCAAACTCAAGGCTGAAGAGCGGCGTACTGTGCTGCTGACAGCCCGTCTTTGTATAAGGTGTTTAAAATCACAATACAGAAAAAAAAGTGAAGCGTTGTTTAACCACTTTACAGACACCTCTCCCCCTTATCCCCCCTTCTCTCTCTCTCTCTCTCTCTCTCTCTCTCTCTCTCTCTCTCTCTCTCTCTCTCTCTCACACACACACACACACACACACACACACACACCTCCTGTACCAGATTGATCACTCCTTGCTACGTGAGGACGTGTCCTGTCAGCAGAGCGTTAAATTCATTGAAGTTGTGCCATTAATTTAACTCCAATTCAGTACTACCGCATTAGTTTCCCGATCAACCAATCTGGTCTTCAGCATTCTCCTATAACATCACTGAGCCGTGGCGGGGTCGACGCCAGTAGTATCTCTGACATGAGTACGATCGAATCTCTGACATGAGTACGATCGATTTCCTAGTACAGAGGTTTGTGTTGGGGCTTGGGTCGGCTAGGGATACAATCGAGTGCCGACAGCGAGTAAGGAGGAACAAGGCTTTGAGAACGCAAGGCGGCGGTGCGCGAGTCGGCGATTGGTTGTTGGACAGAAGCGAAGACGGCGTGCCTGAAGCCGGGCGGCGGTTATCACGTGGTTATACTGGAGGCGGCGGGAGTTGGCCGGCGCTGTGCATTCTCCGGCAACCTCGTGAGCTGTGGATGTGCGCGCTTCCTTGGAGGGACAAGCTGTTAAGGTCTTGCGAAGTGATGGTCTGACATCTTCGCAAAATCGCCCCAGCATCAAGATACGCAGTGAGGTGCTCTAATTACTAAGAGCGCTCAGTTAACCGTGATTGTGATCGCTCTTCGTACAGTAAGACGTTGCCGCACGCGTGATATTATGTGTGTTCGATTTCATTTGATGCCTCTTACTAAGCGAGTGCTCTGCTTCCGAATAATATTGATGTATTTGCTGAATGTTAGTTCGTTAACTACACTCCTGGAAATTGAAATAAGAACACCGTGAATTCATTGTCCCAGGAAGGGGAAACTTTATTGACACATTCCTGGGGTCAGATACATCACATGATTACACTGACAGAACCACAGGCACATAGACACAGGCAACAGAGCATGCACAATGTCGGCACTAGTACAGTGTATATCCACCTTTCGCAGCAATGCAGGCTGCTATTCTCCCATGGAGACGATCGTAGAGATGCTGGATGTAATCCTGTGGAACGGCTTGCCATGCCATTTCCACCTGGCGCCTCAGTTGGACCAGCGTTCGTGCTGAACGTGCAGACCGCGTGAGACGACGCTTCATCCAGTCCCAAACATGCTCAATGGGGGACAGATCCGGAGATCTTGCTGGCCAGGGTAGTTGACTTACACCTTCTAGAGCACGTTGGGTGGCACGGGATACATGCGGACGTGCATTGTCCTGTTGGAACAGCAAGTTCCCTTGCCGGTCTAGGAATGGTAGAACGATGGGTTCGATGACGGTTTGGATGTACCGTGCACTATTCAGTGTCCCCTCGACGATCACCAGTGGTGTACGGCCAGTGTAGGAGATCGCTCCCCACACCATGATGCCGGGTGTTGGCCCTGTGTGCCTCGGTCGTATGTAGTCCCGATTGTGGCGCTCACCTGCACGGCGCCAAACACGCATACGACCATCATTGGCACCAATGCAGAAGCGACTCTCATCGCTGAAGACGACACGTCTCCATTCGTCCCTCCATTCACGCCTGTCGCGACTCCACTGGAGGCGGGCTGCACGATGTTGGGGCGTGAGCGGAAGACGGCCAAACGGTGTGCGGGACCGTAGCCCAGCTTCATGGAGACGGTTGCGAATGGTCCTCGCCGATACCCCAGGAGCAACAGTGTCCCAAATTTGCTGGGAAGTGGCGGTGCGGTCCCCTACGGCACTGCGTAGGATCCTACGGTCTTGGCGTGCATCCGTGCGTCGCTGCGTCCGGTCCCAGGTCGACGGGCACGTGCACCTTCCGCCGACCACTGGCGACAACATCGATGTACTGTGGAGACCTCACGCCCCACGTGTTGAGCAATTCGGCGGTACGTCCACACGGCCTCCCGCATGCCCACTATACGCCCTCGCTCAAAGTCCGTCAACTGCACATACGGTTCACGTCCACGCTGTCGCGGCATGCTACCAGTGTTAAAGACTGCGATGGAGCTCCGTATGCCACGGTAAACTGGCTGACACTGACGGCGGCGGTGCACAAATGCTGCGCAGCTAGCGCCATTCGACGGCCAACACCGCGGTTCCTGGTGTGTCCGCTGTGCCGTGCGTGTGATCATTGCTTGTACAGCCCTCTCGCAGTGTCCGGAGCAAGTATGGTGGGTCTGACACACCGGTGTCAATGTGTTCTTTTTTCCATTTCCAGGAGTGTATTATTAGCAAGTGTTTAATTTGTTTACAATCTCGGTTAATCCATGTCAATATGCCCCTTCGGGCAATCTGAGTTTTTATATCTAAAGGTTACCGTGTTGAGCTTTGCAGGCCCACTTCAGATGGCCAATATGTGTGTTATTGAGTTCTAGTGAGTGTCGGTTCTCGTGAGCCAGTTCATTTCCCACTCTTAGCGTTTATCAGGTACTGTTTCACTTAAAGAAAGGACTTGCGAGTGAAGCTGGTTGTTGCTTAGCCTTGGTTTTATAGTGTAAATTTACTGATCAATCTTTAATTTTAAAGATAAGAAAAGTTCTTTTGGCCTCCTGTTGTCGTGTGTGTTCTGTGTTTCAGTGAGCTGAGGCAGCGGGCAACCGAAGCGCAGAGCTTCCCTTTAGATTACAAGTTTGGCTTACGGGCGGTGGACTTCGCCTGAGCTCGTATGTTCCTCTTCGATAGCGTTTGCCGGGTTCACATTTCGGTGCCCTACTCGGTGTGGGGTTGCAAATGGAGCCACGTGTTGGTTCGAAGTATTACTTCCCTCAGTCGGTTCCACTGTTCGTGGTTAAACTCCGGCCTTACAAGCTTAAGCATTATCTAAGTTCTTCCACATTTATGATTGTACGAAGTTGTAACTTTCTATGCCATAAAAGCCCATCTTACAAGCCAATGAGCATTTGAATAATTTCGTGGTTCGCTCTGCAACGTTCTCTAGTCTAGTAATTTGCAAGACTGCCCAAGTTACGTTTGAAATAAATATGTTCTAAGTATTCGTGTTAAAATTGAGGCTGCGTGTGCAGTGTTATTTTACATGAATTGTTAAAGTATTGCAATTGAAAGGATCTTAAATAACTTGTCTTAACTAAAGCTGTTTTGTTAAAGTTATGGTCAAATTTAACCTTAGTGGCTTCTGTCAATTTTTATATGAGATCGTTGCTAATGGTTCATTAGTTTATTAATGATTTTATGCAATGAGAGAGTTTATTAAATATTTTGCCTTAGTGGCGTTTCTCAATGTTTATGGGAGATCGTTGGCTAATGATTTATTAACTTGCTTATGATTTAATGTAATGAGTGTTTCGTAAATAATCTTGCCTGAGTGGTGTCTGTCAATTTGCATGTGAGATTGTTTTTGGTAGTTACTAATAACATTGGAATTGAAATGTTCACTTTATTGGGTCTGCCCTTCCACTCCCTTTAGATTTAAAGATTATACGAAGCAGGTGTTAAGTAAGAACGTTCCAATCACATTTCAAAACCTCCTGTTCTCGTCTTGTCTGAGCTGTCCACGTTTCACTTCTGTGCAAGGCTACACTCTACATAAAAAAATTATAGAAAAGAATTCCTAAGATTCAAATTTATGTTCATGTGTAACGTTTTTTTTCGAGTCATCAGCCTTCTGCCAGGTTTAATGTGACCCTTCACGAATTCTTCTCCCGCGCCAACCTCTTCATCTCAGAGTAGCACTTGCAACCTACGTCCTCAACTCTTTGCTGGGTGTATTCCAATCTCTGTTTCTTCCTCTACGATTTTTGCCCTCTACAGCTCCCTCTAGTGCCATGGAAGTCGTCCCCTGATGTCTTAACAGATGTCCAATCATCCTGTTCCTTCTCAGTATTTCGGCATATTCCTTTCCTCCGCAGAAAGTCCTCATTCCTTACCTTACAGTAAACCTTATTTTCACCTTTCCTCTGTAGCACTATATCTCAAATGCTTCGATTCTCTTCTGTTCTGGTATTCCCACAGTCCATGTTTCACTACCATAAAATGCTATACTCCAGACGTACATTACCAGAAATTTCTTCCTCAAATTATGGCCTATGTTTGAAACTAGTAGACTTCTCCTAACCAGGCACGCCCTTTTTGCTGGTGCTAATCCGCTTTTGATGTCCTCCTTGCTCCGTCCGTCACTGGTTATTTTGCTGCCTAGGTAGTAGGATTCCTTAACTTCATCTAATTCGTGCCCATCAGTCCCAATATTAAGTTTCTCGCTGTTCTCATTTCTGCTAGTTCTCATCCATATTCTGTACTCATTAGACTGTTCATTCCACTCAGCAGATCATGTAATTCTTCTTCCCTTTCACGCAAGATAGCAACGTCATCAGCGAATCGTATCATTGATATCCTTTCGCCTTGAATTTAATTCCACTTCTGAAACTTTCTTTTATTTCCATTATTGCTTCCTCGATGTGCAGACTGGACAGTAGGGGTGAAACGCTACATCCTTGTCTTACAACCTTTTTAATACCAACACTTCGTTCTTGGTCGTCCACTCTTATCATTCCTTCTTGGCTCTTGTACATATTGTACATTACCCGTCTCTCCATGTAGCTTACCCCTGTTTTTCTCAGAACTCCGAACATCTTGCACCATTTTACATTGTCGAACGCTTTTTCCAGTTCGACAAATCCTATGAACGTGTCTTGATTTTTCTTTAGTCTTGCTTCCATCATCAACCGCAACGTCTCAATTGCCTCTCTCGTGTCTTTACCTTTGCTAAAGCCAAACTGATCATCTTCTAGTACATCCTCAATTACCTTTTCCATTCTTCTGTACATTATTCTTTTCAGCAACTTCGATGAATGAACTGTAAAATGATTGTGCGATAATTCTCGCACTTGTCACTCTTGCAGTCATCGGAATTCTGTGGACGACATTTTTCCGAAAGTCAGATGGTATGTCGACAGACTTACATTTTACACAGTAACGTGAATAGTCGTTTTGTTGCCACTTCCTCCAATGATTATAGAAATTGTAATGGAATGTTATCTATCCCTTCTCCTTTATTTGATCTTAAGTCCTCCAAGGCTCTTTTAAATTCTGATACGAATACTAGATCCCCTGTATCTTGTAAATAGACTCCTGTTTCTTCTTTTTTATCTCATAGGGGCTTTCAATGCATTCTTACGCCCTATCCGCTCTCTCCTCTGAATTTAGCAATGGAATTCCCGTTGCACCCTTAGTGTTACCACGCATGCTTTTAATGTCACCAAAGTCTGTTTTGACTTTCCTGTATGGTGAGTCTGTCCTTCCGACAGTCATTTCTTTTTCGGTTTCTTCGCTTTTTTTCCTGCAGCCATTTCGTCTTAGCTTCCCTCCACTTCCTATTCTCAGTGACTTTTATTTCTGTATTCCTGAATTACCTTGATCATTTTCGACTTCCTTCTTTCATCGATTGACTGGAGTATTTCTTATGTTACACATTGCTTCTTCGCAGTTACCTTCTTTGCACCTATGTTTTTCTTTCCAACTTCTCTGATAGCCCATTTTAGATACGTCCATTCCTCATCAACTGCACTGCCTAATGGATTCTTCTTTATTGCTGTATCTACAGCCTTTGAGATCTTCAAGTGTATCTCACCATTCCTTAGTACTTCCGTATCTCACTTCTTTGCGTATTGATTCTGCTTGAGTAGGCCCTTAAACTTCAACCTACTCTTCATCAGTATTACATTGTGATCTGAGTCTGTATCTGTTCCTGATTACGCCTTATAGTCAAGTATATGATTTCGAAACCTCTGTCTGACCCTGATGTAATCTGAAATCTTCCAGTATCATACGGCCTTTTCCAAGTAACCGCCTCCTCTTGTGTTTCTTGAACAGAGTATTCGCTACTACTAGCTGAAATTTATCAGGAACTCAATTAGTTCTTCTTCCCTCTCTTTCCTTGTCCCAAGCCCATATTCTCCTGTACCTTTTCTTCTACTCCTTCCCCTACAACTGCATTCCAGTCCGTCATGACCATTAGATTTTCATCTCACTTTACGTGCTATATTAACCTTTCAGCATCTTCATATACTTTCTCCAATACTTCATCGTTAGCTTGCGACGTCGGAACGTAAACCTGAACTATCGTTCTCGGTGCTTGTTTGCCTTATATTCTAATAAGAACAAACTTATCACTCAACTGCTCACAGTAACTCAGTCTGTGTCCTATCTTCCTATTCATAATAAATCCTTCTCCGTTAAGTCATTTTCTGCTGCTATTGTTATTACCCTATACTCATCTGACCAGAAATCCTTGTCTTCTTTCCATTTCACTTCACTGACACCACTATATCTAGACTGAGCCTTAGCATTTCCCTTTTCAGACTTTCTAGTTTCCCTGCCACGTTGAAGCTTCTGACATTCCACGCCCCGATTCATAGAATGTTATCCTCTCGTTGGCTATTCAGTCTCTTTCTCATGATCACCTCCCATTGGGCAGTCTTCTCCTGGAGATCCGAATGGGGTACTATTCCTGAATCTCTTGCCAATGGAGATATCATCATAACACTTTTTCAATTACAGGTCACTTGTCCTGTGGATACACGTTATGTGCCTCTAATGCAGTGGTTCCCATTGTCTTCTGGCCCTCTGCATCCTGATGCCGCTGATCATTGCTGATTCTTCCGACTTTAGGGGTAGTTTGCCACCCCAAGGACAAGAGAGTGCCCTGAACCTCTGTCTGTTCCTCCGCAATCCCTCACAAGGCCGTTGGCAGAATGAGGATGACTTCTTGTGCCGGAAATCTTCGGTTGCCAATATTGATATTAGTCAAAATTCAAGCGATGGCGGGTTTTAACCAGGGACCGAGGACGTTCTGATTACTAATCAAAGACGCTATCACTAGATCACGAGTGCAAACCCATTATTAAACCGAAAAAGAAGTTGCTATTACAACGGCATTGATTCTTTAGATATGTGGTATCTTGTTTAATTTTGAGGTAGCAAGTACTGAGTGAAAAGGACTTCTGTAGCTAGTAGTTAACACCTTGTAATTGCTAAAGTGAAATGAGCTAGAAAATACATCGTTGCTGAAGATGACTGAAAAAGAAAATATGGAAGTTAACAAAGAAAGTACTGCCTAACTTATGGCTTTACAATTATTTCATATTGAAAAACGTAGAAAAGGTATTTTTGCACTCAAATTTACGACAGGGAGAGTCTCACGGAAATAGTGGAATTGCATGGAATTAATTAAACTGCGTTAACATTTATTAAACCTAATTTATTCATTAACTCCTCGGTGATCATCATATAAGATACGCTTGGATGTAGTTTCAGTTATACGTAATTAATTAGTTACACAAATAGCTATGTTATTTTGAAACGTTGGCGGTACTTGCGAATCAGCAGTAAGGCTACTAATCATAATTCTGACACATTTGCTGCTTGTAGTGGTTAATAGTTCTTATTTTTGTAGCTGCAAATGTTGTCACATCTTGACAGACTCGAACCTTTGATTTAAGTTGATGGCTACGTATTGCACGTTACAAGGGAACTATCCCGTCCGACTCAGAATTTTCGCTGATAAGACTCACTGCAAGTATGTTTAAAAAAATATTGAAATTTTTTCCAAATTCGTGGAACTCTAGTTGGCTGGAGATACGTAAACCCTGCCGTAGCTGCAGCCGACAGAGCAGGCGCAACACGGCGGGTGCATAACCTTGGTAAGCAGATGCAACTTGAATAGATAACACAGTACAACACGATCGTAATTTGCAGATACTTTCTCTGACACAACTGTTCACAGAATGAGATTTTCACTCTGCAGCGGAGTGTACGCTGATATGAAGGAGAGCTTCTGGAAAGTTTGGAAAGTAGGAGACAAGGTACTGGCAGAAGTAAAGCTGTGAGGACGGGGTGTGAGTCGTGCTTGGGTAGCTCAGATGGAAACAAAAAAAAAAAGATAGAGCACTTGCCCGCTAAAGGCAAAGGCCCCGAGTTCGAGTCTCGGTCCGGCACACAGTTTTAATCTGGCAAGAAGTTTCACAATTGTTCACAGTTACTATTCACTTCGATTTGCAACGCTCTAATATCTATAATAATTAGCGGTTGTCTTTGCGGTATCTCTAAGTGTTAACAATGAAGATGGAACTGAATTAATTTTTATTTTGCTTTCTTCGTATATGATAGCTAATAGCATTTGTTTTTGAGCAGATTCCAGAGCTTCACAGTAATGTAGAATTCAATTAATGTTTTCAATGTTGCAGAGATGAAATTTCAAGAACGTCGTATAGCAGTAAAAATCATCTACTTCTCATAGTCATGTGAACCGTGTGAACCGTTCGAACCGCGACAAGAAATCAGTTATTTAAATTAGGTACCGATCTTAAGAACCCACAAAATGATAGTACCATGGAGGCAAGATAAGGTTAAACATACTTTCAGAAACAGAGAACAGCACCTGGAATTGTACAACTTCATTATAAGTCCTGAACTGCAAGACCAACAGTTTAAAAAAAAATTCTTCACAGCGAAAAAGCCTGGTTCAAGAAGAATGATGTAGTGGATATTCATAATATGCACGGGTATGAAGAAGATAATCCGCGCAGCAGGCACTTAAGGTAACACCGTCAAATATAGTGTCAATATCTGGTGTGGTATTATCGAGCGTTGTATCACAACGCCGCATGGGCTACCATAACTGTCGGGACAAAATTTTCCGGCCATTTCTCTACCGGAATGATTTGAAGAAAAAAATTAAATGATCGTGGAAGCACTAAGTGTGTCTTTTTAAATGGTAAGCGCTAAACCCAACTGATTTCTTTCCGTGCACCCATCTGAAATTATTAATTTATGATGAACGGATTTCTGACATCATAAACCTGCGAGACGGAACGTAATAAACCTGTGTAATAACGTGAAGGGACACAGGCATGATGGATTGCTTTCATCAATCATTTCCGCAAAAAATTCCAATTTTGTTTCGTTGTTCCGCGAACGACACGTTGAACAGTATTAACAAAACGTGTATGTAAGTGAAGGTTTTGTGTTTCTGCGTTACTTTCACACTTACATTATATAGAGTCAGTTTAACTGAGACACAGAACTTCAATTTTGGTTTGTGATAATTCGTATACATTCTTCAAAATGAATAACAGAAACGAATTACAGTGGCATTTACACGAAAAGCATACACTTTAACAGACTATTACGGAAAGCTCTACACCCTAAACACCTTGATCGAATACTACAAAGCAGATATTCCACTATTTCCATATCTGTATGCTGTATTGCTTAAAATTTTCTTCGTCTGGGGCCTTATTTTCTATAATTCCAGTACAGAAATAAGTCATTTAGACGGATAAAGAATGGCGTGAATACATGGTGGCTATCGAGTGTGTCTAACGAAAATGGAAATTTTCAGGTCGATCAGAACACAGCATGCCTAGTGAAAGAGCACATTCAGTCATCACCACCTTTCAGATTTTGGGAATGGTCAAACAGTTGAGTATACTGCAATGACTGCAGAACGAGTGGTGAAGGGATGGACAGCGCGGCAATAACAGTACGCAATGATCCTTCCAAAAGGATTACTTCACGAGACTATAGTGCCATTGTTCGACTGCCTTTTGGAATGACAACAGCTTAAATTCAAGCAGAGACTAGAGACAGTGTGGCACCACGGACCATTGGAAAAAATAACTGGAAGCCCAGTTGAGATCTCCAGTTCCCATGTGCCTCTAACAGCTGACACCGTACATAGACAGCGGAGTCTTAACATGGTGCAGAGACAGTCAGTCAAATTTGCTGGCTTTCTATGGTGTTCACCGGTGAGTCTCACTTCTGTTCGTGGCTGCTAGATCGACGCCAACGTGTCTGTGGAGAACTGGGTGGAAGTCGCTGAAAACAGCTATTGTCGAGACCGGTACCGCGTCATCTCCTACAAGGTCAAGTCACATTAATGTGACCACCGCTAAGTTCGGCGTGAACTTGCAGCAACCACTCAGTGGGACGCGTAAAACGGTGCAGTCGCTGCCGTAATGCGGAAATGGCGCGACTTATCTGACATCCGAAAGTGCATGATCACTAAATTTCCTAAACGGCTAAGTATGTAATCTACACTCCTGGAAATTGAAATAAGAACACCGTGAATTCATTGTCCCAGGAAGGGGAAACTTTATTGACACATTCCTGGGGTCAGATACATCACATGATCACACTGACAGAACCACAGGCACATAGACACAGGCAACAGAGCATGCACAATGGCGGCACTAGTACAGTGTAACTCCACCTTTCGCAGCAATGCAGGCTGCTATTCTCCCATGGAGACGATCGTAGAGATGCTGGATGTAGTCCTGTGGAACGGCTTGCCATGCCATTTCCACCTGGCGCCTCAGTTGGACCAGCGTTCGTGCTGGACGTGCAGACCGCGTGAGACGACGCTTCATCCAGTCCCAAACATGCTCAATGGGGGACAGGTCCGGAGATCTTGCTGGCCGGGGTAGTTGACTTACACCTTCTAGAGCACGTTGGGTGGCACGGGATACATGCGGACGTGCATTGTCCTGTTGGAACAGCAAGTTCCCTTGCCGGTCTAGGAATGGTAGAACGATGGGTTCGATGACGGTTTGGATGTACCGTGCACTATTCAGTGTCCCCTCGACGATCACCAGTGGTGTACGGCCAGTGTAGGAGATCGCTCCCCACACCATGATGCCGGGTGTTGGCCCTGTGTGCCTCGGTCGTATGCAGTCCTGATTGTGGCGCTCACCTGCACGGCGCCAAACACGCATACGACCATCACTGGCACCAAGGCAGAAGCGACTCTCATCGTTGAAGACGACACGTCTCCATTCGTCCCTCCATTCACGCCCGTCGCGTCACCACTGGAGGCGGGCTGCACGATGTTGGGGCGTGAGCGGAAGACGGCCTAACGGTGTGCGGGACCGTAGCCCAGCTTCATGGAGACGGTTGCGAATGGTCCTCGCCGATACCCCAGGAGCAACAGTGTCCCTAATTTGCTGGGAAGTGGCGGTGCGGTCCCCTACGGCACTGCGTAGGATCCTACGGTCTTGGCGTGCATCCGTGCGTCGCTGCGGTCCGGTCCCAGGCCGACGGGCACGTGCACCTTCCGCCGACCACTGGCGACAACATCGATGTACTGTGGAGACCTCACGCCCCACGTGTTGAGCAATTCGGCGGTACGTCCACACGGCCTCCCGCATGCCCACTATACGCCCTCGCTCAAAGTCCGTCAACTGCACATACGGTTCACGTCCACGCTGTCGCGGCATGCTACCAGTGTTAAAGACTGCGGTGGAGCTCCGTATGCCACGGCAAACTGGCTGACACTGACGGCGGCGGTGCACAAATGCTGCGCAGCTAGCGCCATTCGACGGCCAACACCGCGGTTCCTGGTGTGTCCGCTGTGCCGTGCGTGTGATCATTGCTTGTACAGCCCTCTCGCAGTGTCCGGAGCAAGTATGGTGGGTCTGACACACCGGTGTCAATGTGTTCTTTTTTCCATTTCCAGGAGTGTATTTCCGTGCCGCCGTGCATGACAAAATGGCGCTCATGCGAAACCGGTGCTAATGCAATTGTCCAATGCAATTGGTGCAGCATGGACCATAGATGACAGGAGTGAACGACGGCTGCGGAGATCGGCACGGCCAAGTAGACGTACAACAGTTGAGCAACTGACCATCTAGATGAACCCTGGGGCTACTAACAGTGCCTCCTCAACGACCGTAGCTGCATAAGTGCCTCCGCAGCAGGCGCCTGTTAATGCACGATGGTAACTGCTGTTCAGTGGCGACGAAGTGTGGAATGCACCGAAACTGGGCGTCCACAGAGTGGCCCCAGATGGCCTTCTCAGATGAAACACGTTTCATGCTCCATTGGGCAGATGGCAGTTGGCATGCAATGCGTGAAACGCCTCAAAATAAACATCCTGCATCCAGGAGAGAGCGTTATGATCTGGGGAATATTTTCATGTCATTCCCTGGGTGACCTCGTCATCTGGAAGGCACAGTGGGTCAACACAAATATGTACCTATCGTTGGGGACCATATCCACCCCTAAACGCAGTTCGTTTTTCCTTGGCACGGAGGGATCTAAACAGGACAATGCAACGTGTCACGCAGCTCTGAGTATACATGCGTGATTTGAAGAGCACCAGGATGAGTTAACCGCACTTCGCTGGCTACCAAACTCCTCGGGTTTAAACCCAGTTGAGTATCTATGGGACCACCTCGATCGTACTGTTCTTGCCATCGGTCCTCAACCGAGAAACTCAGGGCAGCTGGTCATGGCACTGGAGTCGGCATGGCTCCACATCCCTGCAGGTACCTTCCAGAATTTCATTGGCTCTCTTCCTGCACGTCTCGCAACGTTCCGAGCTACAAAAGGTGGTTATTCAGGCTTCTGACCACCTTAATGTGACTGAACAGTGTAGGATCATGGTGTGAGCAGCTGCTGGGTGTGACAACAGGAATCAAATGTTCAAATGTGTGTGAAATCTTATGGGACGTAACTGCTTACACACTACTGAACCTAAATTATCCTAAGGACAAACACACACACACACACACACACCCATGCCCGAGGAAGGATTCGAACCTCCGCCGGGACCATCCGCACAGACCATGACTGCAGCGCCTAAGACCGCTCGGCTAATCCCGGGCGGCGGACAACAGGAATCGTTTGGTAATTTTTCAAGAGAGTCGGTATGCCGTTCGGCTTGTGACAAGAGTCACAACCCTTATTTTTGCATCCTTCATGACCAGTGTATCAGAAAGCTTATTCGAGGAGGAAAACTCAGGGCCCCACACGACAGTACATCCCACAATCGCTCCGGGGAAATGTAGGGATCTTTTACTGCCTGCTTGGACATCCATAAAACAGCCAGCTATCATTTGTTTCCGGCAATGCAAGTGATTCCTCGATATGACATTCGGAGGCTGTTCACTTCAATGGCTGATGGAAGAATGTGGCCCGTGTGCGGAGGCGGGTGGAGGCACTCATACTGATGTTAATGCTGGACGTGAGTTCCCAAAGGAATGAAAGTTTAATCACTCTATTCTAATATACGATGAACACCACTACAAAGTTTGATAAATGTTTAACTGGTGCTTTACTTTGCGAGATTTTCAATTTCTCTCATTAGTGTAAGTCGTTCTCGCTTTCAATTTTTTTTGTTTTTTGTTTTTTTTTTCCAACTACCCCAACATCAACTGAAGGAAGAGAGAGAGATAGGTGGACGGTGTTTTCGATCATTTTCTATCATAAACATTTTTCTAAATCCGTTTCTGTCGATGATGTTGTACTGACGTAGGTGGAAGAGCAGGTACGTTGTGTCTTAAATAGAATATAATAAAAACATTCAATCCAGTTATCGTCATAAAGATTTTACAATAAAACTTTGACCTAAAGTATTATGAAAAATATAGCACATCAGGTGGTGTACAAAGTTACTTAAAGAGCCTTCAGCTTCATTTCATATTGATATTGGTATTGATATTGTAGTATGCCCTGCATAGTTATTTTATCTGCTGTGTTTTTACGTAATGAAATTTGATTCTCATTGTTCAGCGAAACTACGGTGCACAACAAGAATTAAAGAAACACTTCTTGGAAACCCCGTAATTGTACTCCATTGAGACGCATAAGTTTGAAATGCGGTTCAAAGATGCGTATGAACTTCCTCTGTAAGAGTGCAAAACCATGGTGCCCTGCGGCGTCACCCTCGAGCTCGGCGTGGCTTCAAACAGTAAGATGTCAAAAAAGGCGAAAAAAGGCCACAGCTCAGGAGTTCACGTGAGGTGTAAGATGGGTTAATGATGTCAGATTGAGACCAAATTTCACCACAATTCTTTTGACGTCTCCGAATTGGTGGTCATAACCATGACACCTAGCGTTGAAATCACGCGGTTGTCTTAAACGTGGCCGAGGAAAGTTTTTCGAAAACACCATCGCTCAGAAGCGACACGGAAAAGCCTCAGAGGGTGACATAATGTGTGTCAATTAAATCATCACATTCCTGTGACGTTGTTTCTTCATAATTCGCGGTTGGAAATGGTAGTTCGCAATGTAATAAGCAACAGGAATAAATTCATGAGGACCGACCTTTGACATTGCCGACACTCTCGGGGGTTTCAGCCCTACGCCAAGGACGCTGCGTGGCTGCATCCCCATTGAAAGCAATCACACCCCTTAGGAGTGTAGCGCGATCGCAGTATTTACTATCGTGTATATGGTGGAACCACTAGGGACCGTTCGCGTACATTCGACGAAATTTAAACGTGATCAGAATCGTCAAAGGATAGTCATACTTTTTCAATCCTTCTGTTTTCCACCCTCCTGCGGCGTGGTCGCGCAGGGATGTAACGTTGACATGTGCGTGAACGGAACAGCGAAGACCCCCTTTCAGACCCCACACTCCGGCAACAACTTTGGTGCCACCGACGCAACTTAGTTGTGCACGTTACAGATATACACTATGTGATCAAAAGTATCCGGACACCCCAAAAAACATACGTTATTCATATTAGGTGCGTCGTGTTGCCACCTACTGCCAGGTACTCCATATCAGCGACCTCAGTAGTCATTAGACAGCGTGAGAAAGCAGAATGGGGCGCTCTGCGGAACTCGTGGCCTTCGAACGTGGTCAGATGATTGGGTGTCACTTGTGTCACACACCTGTACGCGAGAATTCCACACTCCTGAACATCCCTAGGTTCACTGTTTCCGATGTAATAGTGAAGTGGAAACTTGAAGGGACCTGATCTGTTGACTGACAGACCGCCAACAGTTGAGAGTCGTAATGTGCAATAGGCAGACATCCATCCAGACCATCGCATAGGAATTCTAAACTGCATCAGGATCCACTGCAAGTACTATGACAGTAACTAGGGAGGTGAGAAAACTTCGATTTCGTGGTTGAGCGGCTGCTCATAAGCAAGACATCACGCCGGTAAATGCCAAATGACGCCTCGCTTGGTGTAAGGAGCGTAAACATTGGACGTTCGAACAGTGGAAAAACATTGCGTGGAGTGACGAATCACGACACACAATGTGGCGATCCGATTGTAGTGTGTGGATATGGCGAATGCCCGGTGAACGTTACCTGCCAGTGTGTGTAGTGCCAACAGTAAAGTTCGGATGCTGTGGTGTTATGGTGTGGTCGTGTTTTTCATGGAGGGATTTGCATCCCTTGTTTTGCGTGGCACTATCGCAGCACAGGCCTACATTAACGTTTTAAGCACCTTCTTGCTTCCCACTGTTGAAGAGCAATTCGGAGCTGGCGATTGCATCTTTCAACACGATCGAGCACCTGTTCATAATGCACGGCCTGTGGCGGAGTGGTTAAATGACAGTGCCTCTTAGTATCGATACACTGGGCAGTCGCAAAATTAATAGTAATATAATTATTGGTGTTTGGTGTTCAAGGTATTTCGCAGCTTAAAATCCATTCTCAAAGACTACGCATTTACTTCAGTTTTTCAGCTCATGGTTACATCTACGAAAACTGTGTAGTAAATGAAATATAGCGCGCAAGTAGCTATAACATATATTTACGACAATTGTCTTGTGGATCACTGAACATTTGTCTCGCGCATAAGAGAAAACAACCACTTCTCTCGACCTATTTTTAGAAGCACAGCGAAAGACAAAAGTATTGTCGAAACATCCTACTAATATTTATTAATATTTCCATCGCTAACGGCCTTGCCACAGTGGTAACACCGGTTCCCGTCAGATCAACGAAGTTAAGCGCTGTCGGGCTGCGCTAGCACTTGGACGGGTGACCATCCGGTCTGCCGAGTCTTGTTGGCAAGCGGTGTGCACTCAGCCCTTGTGAGGCAAAATGAGGGGCTACTTGATTGATAAGTAGCGGCTCCGATCTCGAAAACTAACTTACGGCCGGGAGAGCGGTGTGCTGACCACATGCCCCTCCATATCCGCATCCAGTGATGCCTGTGTGTTGAGGGTGACACGGCAGCCGGTTGGTATCGTTGGACCTTTCAAGTCCTGTTCGGACGGAGTCAATATTTCCATCAGATCAATTTCCGTATCTTTCCTGTCATACCTATTCCTTCGGCGAATACTATTCTCTCCACTGGTATTTCATAAAATCTTTGTTATTGATAGATCTAGATCGGCGTTGATACTATTACGTGAGTAAGGAGAGAAGGTCAGACGATATGAATTATAAGGGAACAGAGATAAGATAAAATTGTAGAGAAAGGGTGAGAATGTTTATTTTCGTATTCGATATCTCAGAGTTCGTTCTTGGCGGAGAGGGAGGTGGGAGAGACGAGGAAGCAACAAGAAATTTGTGTTCATAGATTATTTTTCATTGCGGGATGGTTCTTTATGACAGTCTGATAGCTCTTATTCACGAATATTGAATAAAGAGTCGAAATGAAATGCCAAATGACAGTCTTTGACATCTGATAAGGAAAATATAGATACATATAATAATATTGTTCAGTACTGCACATGATGTGTTGAGTGGTACGAAATAAGCAGAGTTTCTCTTCCCGTAAGAAAATCACAGCTCCGACCGTATTTATGAACAGGGCTGGTGACAGTTTTCGTTTCGCTTGTATCTGACGTGCAGCTGTTATTACTATTGAAGCAGCCATCGACTACACCGACCATATATCCCGCAGGGTTTATTGCCACACGATACGAAAGGGCACGTGCAGTACAGTAGTGTGTGTGTGGGGGGGGGGGGGGGGTCTGTGTGAGCGCGCGCGCGAGCTCATGTATGCGTGTGTTACGTAACGACACAAGGGAGAGGCGCTTAGTTGACGGGCGCACTCGTGCGTTTGCCTGTGTCAGATATGTCAGAGACAGCTATATTTTTCGGGATATTGATGCTGTTGGAGCATTACGTCGAGAAAGACACACATCTGCTGACACTGATGATTTACTCGAACACTCTTTCTTTCCCTTTCACCACATGCACATAAAAGCATGACCTGTCTCTCGCACCTGCAATTCAGATGGGAGAAATTTCACATCATACTGTTTTATATTTTAGAAATGAGAGAATGAACTGTTATTCTGCTATGGTTACATCACAAAATTATCCAAGGTATTCCGTCATTCTTCATGACAGGCGAGAATACGTATTTTTTACCATCAAATGAAATAACCGATTTGCTGTTACCGGTCACAATAAATAATTTATTGTTTCACTCAATATCAATAACAGGCACGGTATAAAGTATGAACAAAAGTGTCAACATATGTAGTTAATTTGCGCTGTCAGCCAATCCAGGCTATTTTCAAATATAAAAATACCTCAGAGAAACCTGAATAATTTGTGACTGGTAACATTAAACTTACTGTCGATCCAATAACAGTCAAAGTGTAGCCAAACTAGGAATGTCGTATTTAAAATATTGACAGAAAAATAAAATAATTTTAACTCTCAGTGATCCATTAACTTTCTTGATGCATGCCTCCATAATTTTCTCTCCTGTGCGTCTCTATGCCATCTCTTCGCCTCAGAAGAGCCCTTACAGCAAATGTCCTCACTTATCTGTCTTCTCCTACAATTATTGACCTTTTTTGCTCACTCTACTTCCAAGGAAGTTATTAGCTGATATCATCTCACATTCAATTTCATAAAACGCTCATTTGTTTCTTGCGACTTCGGGTAGGTATATATGAAATATCATTGCCGGTGTTGGTTTGCTGTCGATTCTGATGAAGACAATCGAATCATTGAACTAAAAATGTTCAAATGTGTGTGAAATCTTATGGGACTTAACTGCTAAGGCCATCAGTCCCTAAGCTTACACACTACTTAACCTAAATTATCTTAAGGACAAACGCACACACCCATGCCCGAGGGAGGACTCGAACCTCCGCCGGGACCAGCCGCACAGTCCTTGACTGCAGCGCCAAGACCGCTCGGCTAATTCCGCGCGGCCATCATTGAACTGTTCACAGTAACTCACCATCCGTCTTACAGTTCTAATGACAACGAATCTTCTCACGTTGTACCATTTTCTGCTGCTATTGATATTACCTTACACTCGTCTCCCCAGAAATCCGTGTGCTCTTTCCACTTCACTTTACTGAACCCCACTATACATGTATTGAGCCTTTGCATTGCCCGTTTCAGATTTTCTAGCTTCCCTACCACGTTCAGACTTCTGATATTCCACGCCTCGATTCGTAGAACGTTACCCCTTCATTGGTTATTCAATCTTTTTCCTGATGCCCCCACTTGGCAGTCCCCTTCCGGAGATCCGAATGAGGGACTACTCCGGAATCTTTTGCCAAGGAGGGATCATAATGATACTTTTTCAATTATAGGCCACATGTCTTGTGGATACGCGTTGTGCGCAGTAGTTTCCATTGTGTTTTGCATCCTCGTGCCGTTGATCACTACTAATTCTTCCTCCTTTTAGGGGCAGTTTCCCACCCCAAGGGCAAGAGAGAGTCCTGAATCTCCGTCCATTCTTCTGCTGCCTTTGACAAGGCCAATTTGCAATAACGAGAGCGACTTCCTATGCCGGAAGTCTTCGGGTGCCATTGTTGATGACTTTTATTCAAAATTTAAGCAATGGTTACGACATTTAAGTTGTGGTGAGGTTCGAACCTGGGTCCTAGGACGTTTTGGTTACTACCAGAAAATGGTACTCCTAACCCATCAATCTGATAACATTAAGCGCGATGGCCAACACCGACTGGAGGTAAGGGTAGCTGCAGCCGTCTTGAAGAAACCATCCTGGCTCTGCATTTAAAAAAAGCCGTCTCCTCTGTTACGTGAGAGCAGTGTCTCAACCACAGCATCATCTTTTTGGCATTTTAGACAAAACTCTCTTCCTTTCACATCATTTACGACCTAAATGAACGTGTATTAAGCAAATTGCATTTCTCTCTCTCATGCTGCCTGTTACTTCTGCCAATTAATATCACGATTGATATCACATCGCCGTTGCTTTCATAAAACTGCAACAAAACTGCAGGCCCGTGCTTAGTCATTCACATGATGACATTCATATAGTTTCCAGAACGAATTTTCACTTTCGGTAGAGTTTACATCGATTTGAACCTCTCTGGCGAATAAATTCCTTGTGCCGGAATGAGACTCCAACCTGGGAGTCATGCTTTTCACGTGAAAGTGCTCTAGCAACTGGACTGTACAAGCACAGTTTGAGCCCTGCTTCGTTAGCTCAGTCAGTACAGTACCTGCCCGCCTAAGGGGCAGGTCCTAGGTTTGAGCCCCGGACCGAGTGAGATAGCGCAGTAGTTAGCACACTGGACTCGCATTCGGGAGAACGACGGACGGATCAAACCCACGTCCGGCCAGTCTGATTAAAGTTTCCCGTGATTTCTCTAAGTCGCTTTAAGCAAATGCCAGGCTGGTTCTTTCTAAAGGGCACGACCGCTTTCTTCGCCATCCCTCCCTAATCTGAGCCCGTGCTTCGTCTCTAATCTCCTCATCCCCTCCTCGAACCCCGGTCTGGCACAAAGTATAATCTGTCAGAAAGTTTCATTCACAAAAAGCACACGTGTACCACTCTTTATAATTAAACGCTAGCATCCACAGAAAGCTGCAGTAACGTGTCTTTTTATACAGACAGAGCTTCAAAATACGACTAAGAGTTATGAGAGTTCAGGTCCACCTATAATGCAAATGACTTTTGTTTACAAATGCCCGAACATATTTCAACACCTTTGTATCAACATGAGTGAGTACTTTTATTTTATTCTTACTTTGCTAAGGTGTTGGGTTGTGTACGATCCCCATTGAATTACTGTACGTCGTATGCAGTAACAGACGATGCAAAAGAGCCCAACAACGTAGAAAAATAACAATAGAATAAAAAGTACCCACTGATGCTAGCAAAAAAGGTGCCATTTACAAGCAACAGTTGTCTGCATATGATTCGGACCTGAATTCCCTTAATTTTTTTGTCTGTAAACACGGTTACAGCAAGTGTTTCAAAAACGAGTGATGAATATAACTAAGAAACTGGGCGTTCGGCGAACGTTTTTGATCGTATCAATAGATTCAATTAGTAAGTGGTAATTCATATCAGTTTTGAGAAAATATGATGAGCCTTACAGGCGGGAGAACTGGACAAGATACTGGCCAGGACAATAGTCGAGCACAGCCAGGAAGGCGGTAGTTCAGGACAGCACGGGAGACAAGAGGGTTTACGATATCTTTTTCAAAGGCAGCTCACAGCCAATAGCATTAACTCGTTAGAACGTAACGCCTGTTATGTAAGTTACCAGCTATGTGATCCAGGGATGACCGTGTTGGATTCCCAAAGGCAGCTTATACCATCCCGCCAGATGTTGGGCCCATATGAAACTGAATAATAAAATCTGGCAAAGTACGTTCTCCTTGGAGCCTTCGAAAACAAATAAATCCAGTTGGTAAGGTGCGGTATCCAGGAGCTAGGTGATGGAGTGATAAGGGGATAGATTAGCTAATAAACATAATATTTTAAAACATTTATTAAAGATAAAATTTCCCAGAGGATAAATAGGATCTTAATTATATATTTAACTGATCACGTCTACAGCAGACAGACAAACAGGATTGCAGGAGAAAACTCAATCGCTCCATCTCATTTAAACCACGGAACGCTCATTTACCTTTAAACTCCAAAAAATTACTGCAGCTACAAGGCACAGAATTCTTACACTAAAAGTTTGCTAGCAACCAAAGTAAAATAGTAAGACATCAAGAAAGTTAAAAAAAAACAATAGCTTACACCTCATTCTTCTAAAAGGACTCCTTTCTAAACTACTTAAAGAATTAAATTCCACACAGCAGTGTGGTTGCACAGTGTCTTAAGAAATACAGTAATGACAAACTCGTGCATCACGTCCAGAACTATAGGGCGTAGCAACTGGCATTACATGATGAAACAATTACACGTGGCAGTAAGAAGGCACTACTAAGCCATGATATACGTAACGCCCGTCAGCGATCAATACAACGTATAGGATTTAAAAGCAAAATTGAAAATGAATAACTTCAACTTTTCACAAATGAACGAAATTTAACTACTTGGGCGTCAGCAACTATCGTGCGGATTAAGTAACCGGCTGAAAATTTCCCTTTAAATGTATCAACGGCTCCGGCCAGTATCTTACACAATTAGGTAATTATTTAACCACTGTGACAATCTCAGTCAACAAACTGGTCTGCGCTCAGCGCAGTTTAATTACTTCACAAGCATCAGGAGAAATTTTGTCACAGCCAAGATAACCACACTCAACTCATCCCCGTACTCTCTTCCTTTCCTTTGAAAAATAAAATAAAATAAAAGTTCAAAAAGGTAGTTTCCCCATAACAATAACAATTCCGCAATGAAATTTATCAGAGCTCACCATTAAACAAAAGAAGTCCCCACAACAAGGAGACAAATCAAGCCGGATCTTCAAGGCGTTCACAACCCAGATGAGAAGTCATCAACAGACTGCCGTATCACAACAGCTATGGCTCTCCCAAGGCGTGCAGTGAAAGTTTCCGTCCGCTATTCCCCTGGCCACCTCTCGCTTCAAAACACTACGGCAACACGGGCAGGCTCCATCCGTTCACCACTGAAGTCCGTAACAAGTACACGGCTTCCACTAGGAGCATACCCATGCTCCCGCCGTCTCGGGGAACACCATCTAATATTGTTTTTCTCTCCAGCCGTCAACAAGCGAGCACTTCTGAGCATCCGCTCCCCTCAACCATACCCTCTGGTCGCGACCAAATAGCTGATCACTATCGATATACGAGGCAAAGAGGAAATACGCGCAAAGATAAATCGTACTGCCGCCCCAGGCTCATCAACGTGATGTTGTTCGCAGAACATCAGAAGCTAACAGAAGCGAGTGGGCACTTCTTAATTTACTGTGATTTTGATATATCAGTTGCAATTAATATTTAAATAAAGATATTGGCAAAGTAGTAAAATTTTCATGAAGTAAATACACAAGCACATGAGGTAATCATGCTGCATTCATTTCCTGTCTTATTGTGGAGAATACGATGTTCTGACAGATATTTGCGCAATAAAAACATTCAAAAGACGACATAAGTCAATAAATAAAATAAATGCAAGTGAGCGGCTTACATGTGTGATAACTAACCTGCAAAGCTCTTATGTGAGATATCGTTTGTTAAAATCGCATGAAGCATTTAAAAGTTGTTAATTCAGAGGTTCACTATGTAAATGTTTAGTCACTGTAAAATATTAACTTCCGTTATTTTAAAGATATTGAAGATATCGCCTCATTTTTCTGAGATCGCAGATCCAGATTTGCTTTTTTATGTAAGTGTGAATTGTTGTCGAGTATCAAAAAGCTGTAAGAAACCATTTTTCAGCTTTTCTTACACTCCGCCATCGCTAGCGCAAAGGCGGTCTTTTTAGGCGATCGTGCGTCGCCTAAATTCCCAGCTTCTGATTTTCCCCATGTTCGGCCAAGCCTTTGTACCCGCATCAAAGCTCGCCAGCAACGGTCGCTGCGGGTGGACCGGGCACGCTGCGCTCACCGCCCTGTGGCCGCCAGCTAGCATTCAGCTGTTCAACAAACTCACCTCACCAATTCTACGCGGCCGAATCGCTCCCTTATATACGCATAACGTGTAAGAATTCCCGTGTCACGTGACTCGCATTTCGTTAGCGAGTACAGGGACGGCAACAGACGTGCAGTAACTGCGCGTTCACTTGTGGAGACTAAACGCTGAGAAGAATCTCCAAGGTCGTGGAGGCCTGTGCTGTCACAAGCCGCCATGTACTGTGAATAGCTCCATCCACCTCAGTAGTCGGCTGTAGTGGGCAACAAATGGACAACAATATAATGATGGACAAATGTGCCACAAGACCGAAATTAACTCCACAGTTAAACGTTGATCAGACAGAGCGGGGGGGCTAAGTCCTTCTATCCAGAACCATCGCCTCATCCGTGTGACTCTGCTCTCAGCCTTTAATGGGACGTCGAGATTATGCAGGCCAAAGATCGGAACTGACGACTGACATGTGGTGCACATTAATAAACGCAGGGTGAATCGTGTGGGTGTTTCGAGGATCACATAAGCTGAAGCGTCCCTCTGGTCAGCAAGTCAACTTATCCGACAGTTCTCGTGCCAGTTATGTTTTCGTGGGATGAAACGGTGTTGATATGTCTGCTATCGTTTCTTAATTGTAAACCTAGCAGTAGCAGATCACTTGCAACATTTACTAGTCTACAGCACATTGCAAGCTACCTGTACTTAAGCAAAGAAATGCACACCTCAAAGTTCCCAAATTATCAAATTCGTTTGAGATTTCTTGTGGGTTTCAAAAGAACGTGTCCTGCATCCTACTGAGACACGGTCGAATGAAATATGTGAGCCTTGAACAAAGTTCCGTCTGGTATCGGCGAATTGTGTTCAGTGATGAGCGATCGTCAATTGTGATACTCTCTAGACTTCAGTCGCTCGCGTAATCCTCGTCACGACGCATCTCAACGCCATCGTGCTACGAGGCTATACATGACGCTAGAGAACAACGTACAAGTGGAAAAGCGTATACGAAATGAGAGTGTTGTATGACAACTACAATGAATTCCTAGCAGTCTGAGAATGGTTTATGTTTTACACATAACGTTTCTTAGATACTTAGTTTTAGAACCAAGCGTAGAAAATCTACTCAATTTCTGGCTGAAAACAATCTGCTTTTGTTGTCATGTTTTGCTGTCGCAAAATTTGTATTTTTCTCATCCTACATTTACCTATTAAATTATGCTGTTAACTGCTTAGCACAGCACAATTCGGTATTGATATATCACACAAAACTCCTCCCCCTCAAACCACTCGAACACAATCAGTACATTCCTATACCTGGAATTATACCGAGTGAAGAGAAACTACCGCACTTGGCAGTCGGTATGCGATTCCTAATCGCAACTGAAAAAAAAAAAAAAAATGTGGGACGAGGCAGGGCCCTGCGGATCAGATACGCAGATTCGCCCATGTTCGAGTCTCGTTCGCGCCATACATTTTTCTTTTCACTTAAAACATCAAATTGTATCCAATCTACGCCTACACAATGCTTTATCTTGTGTATTTCGTTCTGTTACTGTTACCCTTATTTAAACATTAAGACATAAGAGTCTGTATATTTCATGTCAAGGCTTATCTTCACATAACCACTACATACACGTACGAGCAACGTTCTCTTTAGAGAAGATGTTCAAAGCGACCACCTAGCATTTGCAAACTTTTCACTACTCGCTGAATCATACTCTACTAGATCCTAGGCATCATACGCGTATCCGCCATTGCCGAAGCGGCAAGCACATCCATGGGTGGAGTCCTTAAATGAAATGTATTCGCAGTTGCGAATATGGACAACCATCAGCTGTATGATGGAATGACAATGAAAATTTGTGCCAGACCAGGACTCGAACCCCGATTTCCTGCTTATAGTGAGAGGTCGCCTTAACTTTATGCTATCCGAACACGACTCACGGCCAGAACCAAGCTTCCACATGTCGTCAATCATGTGTCTGCAACCTGTAGTCGTACATACATTATGCATATCACCGTACAGGTGACACATTTTACTTGAAAGTCACCTGCACGGTGTTGGCGGATAGATACGTCACTGAAGTGCCTTTTTTTATTCAGAATTATGATGCAATGGCTCAAATGGTTCAAATGGCTCTCAGCTCTATGGGACTTAACATCTGAGGTCATCAGTCCCCTAGAACTTAGAACTACCTAATCCTAACTAACCTAAGGACATCACACACATCCATGCCGGAGGCAGGATTCGAACATGCGACCGTAGCAGTCGCGCGGTTCCAGACTGAAGCGCCTAGAACCGCTCGGCCACTCCGGCCGGCATGATGCAATGATCCTTTAGACATGTCCAAAGGAACATGCACTGCTGCGACTACAGTCGTTACGAAATGCGTGAAATGTACTCGCAAGTGAGAATATCGACGACATCAGCTGTATGATGGAATGACGACACTGAAGATGTGTCCTGGACCGGGGCTCGAAACCTGATTTCCCGATTTTCGCCAGTGGTCACCTTACGTTAGGCTATCCGAGCACGACTCATGGCCAGACCCAAACTTCCATATGTCGTTAACCATGTGTCTACAATCTGTATTCGTACATCCATTATGTACATTCCAGTATAGGGGAGACATGTTACTTGAAAGGAGTTTATACATTTTACGTATTTCATAACGACTATAGTCGCCGCAGTGCATCTTCCCTTGGGCGTGCATGCATGTCCAAAGGACCACTGCATCGCAATACGGAATAACATAGGCACTGCAGTATGGTACTAAAACCTTGTTCCTTTAAGTATCCCCACAGTTATCTGGAGGATTAAGGTCTGGGGAATGCGGAGGCCAGAACACTGACGGTCCAAAACCAATCCATATTCTTGGAAATGCTTCATTTAAATAGTTACCGCAAATTCATTCCAAAGTGTGGCAGTGTACCATCATGCTGAAACGATAGGTACAACTGAGTACCAAGTGGAACATTTTCCAATGAGCTAGGCAAAGTATTGCAAAGAAACGTACGATAAAGGTGAACATTCAACTTGACTGGCAATAGGTAAGGGTCCAAAGGCGCTCTCCCATGATTCAGCCCACAGTTTTGTGCGGAAGAGTGCATGAAAGTCACTTTCAGGTGCGACATGTGTTTCGTGTTCCGATTGATAATGGCTGTTGTGGAGGTTGAAAATACCTTCACGAATGAAGCTACATTCATCACTCCACAACACTTTGTTTATAAAATGTTCGTTGTCTTCAGCGTGGTAAATAAGCTATTCACAAAACTGTACTCATCGAACGCGGTCGTCTGGTCGCTGGTATCCTGTTAATGTATAATGATGTATATGCAGTTCTAAATTGTGCAACACTTCAACAAATCGTTTTTAATATCTCTGGAACTGCCTTGCAATATCGCGGGTTCTTCGGCGAGGAGACAGGTGAACGGTTTCAAGAATTGCGTTCTCAGTTTATGGAATGTGTATAGCCCTTGGACGACGTCTGTCCATTACTTGTGGACGAAGATTACCAAGTTTTCGAAGTCGCTGCTCCAAGCGACTAAAAACATTCTTGTTTGGGTGGTGCCTTCAAGGGTACCGTGAAGTATACGCAAGAGCAGCAGGAGCAGCCTGGTTATCGGATGCTCCCAGCACCAAAAGCATATAGACGTGTTCATCGTTTGTGTACTCCATCGGGAAGCCGCGCGACATTAACTTGACAGAACCAGTTATGGTTGTACACTGTGCGGTCGGTAGCCACATACATGCAGTTTAACAGATCCCACTGGTATGTGATAGGCTATTGTCATCTGCCAAAATGCTATCCCACTTATAAATCATGTATATTTATTCAAAGAGTGTTAGGCCGGAACCTATTACGAAAATAACACTGTAAATTATTACTTCTCTTCTGTTATGGACTATGAGATGCAAATATTATGCTATCAAAGAGCTCTTCGGGCTACATGGGAGAAATGACTAACAGACTTTCAATGGGAAAAACTATAGCATTAGAAAGGGCAGAAGGAAGCTGAACACGTGAAACTAGAATGTAACTTAATGTCATTCTATTTCCTTACCAGTCAATCCAATGGCTAACCTGAATTTGTATAATCTCTTTAAAAAAGCTAAAAGCGATTGGAAATTAACATCGCAATACTATGAAAAACTCTAAAAGTTTATTTTAACTCCAATCGTTGGCTGCAAATGTTTATTAATCAAGTTGTAAAAGATGGTCAATGATGACTATCTTCCGACCTGAGTAAAGGCAGTACACCACACAATTCGTGTCATTACTTATTTTAATGGCACAGTCACGTTAATTAACCGTACGAACTTCGTCAAAAAACTACATATTTTGAGCACCGTGCGCATCATTACTCCATACCTGTATGTAATCTATAGTTCGCCTGCTGTCAGACATAATCTACACTCCATGCAGTGTATGCTTCCGGATGTGAGTATCTATGAATAGTGTGCCTGCTGTCAGATGTAACCATCACTGTAAGCATCGCCTGCTGCCATATGTAAGCATTTAAGCGTTGTTATACGGAGCACCTCGTGTTGGAAGAAAACATTACAGTACGCATTGGCTGCTATCACATATAAACTTACAAACATTGCTGTATGCTGTGCCTACTGCCAAAAGCAACCATCTCTGTACACATTGCCTGTGGCCAGATACATAGCTGCAAACATTGCCCTGCTGCCAGATGTTTGCATCAGTGTAGGCATCGCCTGCTGCCAGGTATGTGGACCATTCTCCGCAACGCCTGCTGACAGATGTTAGCACTGCTGTATGCATTGCCTGCTGTACACATCGCCAGCTTTAAGTAACAATAATTGTTGTACAGCCTCGTGTCAGGTGTAGAGATGGGCAAAACTGTTCTTTTCAGAGATTGGATCAGAACTGTTCACTCCCTGAAATGAATTAGCTCTTTTTCATGACTCACCACTCATTTACAATAGAAAATAAATGGAAGGCACATTGCCCTTTAAACTTGGTTTATTCCAGTACTATACCTGTATTTTGATCTTATTTGATCCTATTTTGAAGTAACACAGATAATGAGCAAGAATTTTGTATTGTTTATTGAAATTTCCACGATATGACAAAGTTTTTGATTATTGATTTATTTTGCACTATCGTGGTTTTTGGGTGATCGGAAAATGTTGTAACTTGAGATTTACATTAACAATATATTTGGCTATAATGTATTAAAATTTCATTAACCTCATACAAATACATCGCAAGCCATATATTTTTAAAGTGAACGTTTGCTTCCGAAGACGCCTAAAATCGCAAAATCCGTACCAGAATAAGAAAAAAACATATAAATTTGACTGTAAAACGAAAGTGCTGCATATAGCCTTACGCAGAATAAAACAAGAAAAATATTGGTGTATCACATTTTGCGGTTTATCGGTTCGCTCGTAATTAAAGTGTAAATTCGAGTGTCCATAATAAAAATCCTATAGTAAGAGGAGTCATCAGGAACCTAATCTAATCAGTTTAAACAAATAAAAATAAAATAAAAACAATTGATGTATACATAACATAGTAATGTAATATACATAGCGGTATTACTACGAAGAACAATATCCAGTAAAGACGAACTCCGATGCAGAGGCGCTGAGTCGAGCAGGTCGAGCCGCGAGCTGTATTACTGCATGAGCTGAGACCGCAGAGACCAGAGTGACACCTGAGTCGCTTTGCTCAACGCTCTGGCTAGAGTCGAGACGGTGGGGCGAGCGTTGAGCGGGCGAGTTCCGAGGGTGGGGAGAGCGGTGAACTCACCCGCTCCGAGACAAATCGTCCGTTCCCTTGCGAGCAGGTTGTTGCAAGTAGTTCCTATGTTATCCGCTAGGTGGCTCTCTGTCCTGTTGCTCGCATCAACTGCCCAGAGGGCAGGACATGCGACTGAAATGATCGCCGACAGAGTGCGATGCAAAGTTACGCTGCGCCAGACACTGCAGGCGGCAGACGACGCACAGAGACGGCACGGCATATGTGAAACACAAAATCCAATGGGGCACTGCACAATGCAGGCAGCCAATGTAGAAGCAGGGCAGAGGCCGGCGCTGGCTGTGTTGTGTGGTGTGCACTGTGCTCTGACCAGCAGAGGCGCTGCTGATATGCTCCGTCCCTCTCTCTCTCTCTCTCTCTCTCTCTCTCTCTCTGCCGTGGGAAACGTTTGGAGCTACCGTTCTTTTTTTCTGAATCACTGATTGTTCACTCCTTTGGAAGATTCAACTCTATGAATTAGTTCAAGAGCGGATACCCCATCTCCAGTCAGGTGTGAACATCACAGTTGGCACCATTTGATGCCAGGTGTGTGCCTCCCGATGTTCACATTGCCTGCCGCCGGATACAGGCATCGCTGTTAACCGCACGCTCTCAGATGCAAGCGTCACTACAGGTAGCACCTGCTGCCGCGGTCTCTTCCTGGAAGATGCGGCAGCCGGCCGCGACGGGAATTCGTCGCTGCTCCTGGAATTATCGAGCGAGCTCCAGTGGTGTCGGGCCCTTCACGGATGCGCCCGTAAAGTGCGTCGTAAAATATTTCATTGTCGGCGTCGTTTTAATACTGCAGGAAGCAGCGGGAAATGAGCGAGATGGATGGCCGGCGCCCTCCTCCGCTCCGGCTACCGGGGGACCGTGATTGATTGCGCAACGAGCCAGCCAGGCTGCCACGGCTGCGCACGTGTGCAGTCCAGGTGCGTTCCGGGCTGCGGCCGCCTGCACCTGCGCCGGATGGAACGCTCCCCTGAGGAATCGTCTTCATTCGTTCCAAGACTCGCAGACCGTCGTTCTCTGGACCCGCCAATCTGGTCGGGAAAATTGGGATGTTGTTCTTAAATGAGCTGGTTAAAAGCAATGGGTTATGTTTGACAAAACCACCATTGGGAGAAAATGAGCTTCAAAGTTCGTATCAGATCTAAATTCTATGTTAATTTGCTATATTGTCTACAGGCAGGTAAGCACCATATGCAATAGATATTAACGAAGCTATAAACAGCAATAGAATGGAAATGCCCTGTGGCTAAAGCCTCCCGTCGGGTAGACCGTTCGCCTCGTGCAAGTCTTTCGTGTTGACGCCACTTCGGCGACTTGCGTGTCGATGGTGTGAAATGATGATAAGGACAACACAATACCGATTTTTTTTACCAATAATCCAGCTAGCACTTATATATACCCCTCTGCCTCCAAGGTTGTCAGTTACTTATATTTGACTCTCATTAATATCAGATCTGGAATGACCCACAATAATGTAATACAATATTTTGTTCCTTTTTCGCATATTACGTTAATCCATGCACATAATTTTTATTGATTATTCATATAATGGAGAGGATATGACAAATGAATAAACAATGTTCAACAGTCAATCCCCTTGCGTTTGCAAGAGTAGCCACTGAATCTATTGTTGACAGATCGTCTGAACTCGGCAAGGTTGCTTGTCGTGTCACACACGTCTGTCGTACCTCGCTCAGCATTTAGATGAGTGACACACTCACGTAATGCGCCAGAACAATGACAGTTACATTTAATAAACTCTAATAGTGTCACAGTTTAGCTGATGAGACATATTATAGCGTAATCAGCGGTATCTACATCCGACACACAATCGCTCACCATCGCTGTCCCTTCTCGGCTATCGCTTTATCGTCTTGACACAGGGTAGAAAAGTGCTTCCTTGTATTTTGGGCCAGTCAGGGAACTCCGTTGGTTCATATATATATATATATATATATATATATATATATATATATATTGCCTTCTGGTGTCGACCAATGGCCGTCTTCTTACGTGACTGATGCCTCGTCACAAGGGACGCTACGCGGGACGCTCTGCCTCAGTTTATTTACAGTCTTTCTCACACAATACAGTGGCAACATACTGCCCAACACTGCGTAATCTTAGTTATCACTCATTAAGTATCCCTTATTAGCACAATCATTATAAATGTTTCACACAAAAACATAGATTGAGCAAGCAAGCAAGCTCTTAACACATTTTTTTTTAGGGAAACATCTATTTCGAGACTAAAAACCTTACTCGTTTCCACTACGATACGTTTAAAAAGTACGTGCGTATACAATATATCATCTGTTTTATGTTTACGAACACGTTTCATGGACTTTTTCACTATCGTTCTTATTTTATACAGTTAAGAATTCCTGTTTAACTATGTTAATTTCAGTTTAGTTGCTCGACGAGGCAGTCTTTCGAAGGTTTTTCTTTTACTTGCAGATAATATCTCGTTAAGCCAAAGTACAATTGCCAAGAAGAAAATTCTACCTTGGGACTGGGCAAGTGAAGGTAACTCGTATTGCTTGACAGCTGGTGCATATATGCGTCAAAAGTGTTGGGAGTGCATTAAAATAGTTCGGTTAATTCAGAAAAGGATGAAAGTCATGATGAAAGTGATTGTGACATTGGGTGAGGAGAAAAGGTCGAAAGCCTGAAAATGGTTATCATGAATACAATGAAACACATCAGACGCCCATCTTTAGAGAATCAGGAAATTTTTAATAGAAAAAAACTGAAGCATCTACAGCAACAGAACAGTAAGAATATGAACAACTTTCGTCGTTAGTCCCGACATCGCAAACGCTATTGCTCCAAGTAAAAAGAAATATTGAAATTATGGATTTCAGGCTGTGTTGCAGCTTTTCAGTGTGTATGCCGAAGAAGCGATAAATAATGAGAATATTTCGGAAGTAGAATAAAAATTCAAGAATAACAGATGCAGATGCAGATATAGAAGTTCATCAGCAGCATTGCCCTTCTAGCCGAAATAGCAGAGATCCTCAATTTAATGGGCCCTACGTTCTACTATGCACATACACAAGGTCACCACTAAAAAATTGGTCGGTACTGCTGACATTTTGTTCAAAAATCAGGCGTAATGTCCATGGACTTCTTGATTACAACCAAATACGACGAAATAAAGGCTCCAACCTAGGGAGCGAAACGCCGTTAGCAGACCGCAAATAAAGAAATGATTCGGTACTAGTGTCTATGAGACCTTTGCAGTGACTGACAACTGCCGCTAAAGCCCTCATCTGACAAAAACGAAGGGGATGAGTAGAAAAAAGAAAAATAACTATGGGAAGGGTAGAAGAAGAATTGCAATTAAATTGAAAGTAAGATTGCCGTCTGGGCTCCGAGATCATACTGGATCGTTCCGGCGACTGGAAGAGAAGGCTGTGAACGCCAGCCATGCTCACGGAGTTTCAGCGATAAATCTACGATATTGTTCTCAGGACAGACCGTGGCTTCCTAGTTCTGAGTAGGAAGCTTGAACCGGGGAATACTAAGGTTCTATGACAAGGTAGCCTGTGAACATTGGGTTGAGAACTGCATGGACCCCACAAATGAGACACACTTGCACTACACATCAGAGAATTCTATCCAGGTAGGTGACTGTGGGTCGAAATACACACAAGGACTTTTTAGATTAGATAACTCTCCATCCGGTCAGACAACAATAGTTGTGCGCCGGCCGAAGTGGCCGTGCGGTTAAAGGCGCTGCAGTCTGGAACCGCAAGACCGCTACGGTCGCAGGTTCGAATCCTGCCTCGGGCATGGATGTTTGTGATGTCCTTAGGTTAGTTAGGTTTAACTAGTTCTAAGTTCTAGGGGACTAATGACCTCAGCAGTTGAGTCCCATAGTGCTCAGAGCCATTTGAACAATAGTTGTAGCAGACCAGTTATCTGCGTAGGATCCAAAGAAATGTCCCTAGCCTTCCCCCCTCCCCCCGCAAGGGTATTAAAATCCGAATGGTTAAAGCCGAAGTATTCTCAAGAGCGGCATAGTTTGGAAAAGCAGCGAAGCTCGCTTAATACTGCAAACAAAAAGACGGTTACAGCATGCGTTTGACAGCGGTCATATTTTTGGGAACAATTTAAACGTATATCGAAAGGATATGGGAAATGGAGGTGGTGTGTTTGTCGCAGTAGACAAGGAACGTAAATCTGTCGAGACAGAAACTGAACCCACATGCGAGATAGTTTGGGCAAGAGTCCGAACTAAGGGTTTGGCATAAAATTATAAATGGATCCTTCTATCGACCACTCCCTGAAGCAATCGAACAATTTAGGCAATGATGATTACTTTGGTTCACGGGGCGCTCAACGACGTGGTTATCATTCCCGGTACAAATTCCCAAAATTTTTCAGTTCCAGTCTCGCCATTTCCTCAATGATGATAAAATGAAGAGGACAACACAAAAATCCAGTCCCGGGCAGAGCAAAGAATTGTTCAGATGAAAACTCAGTTCGCTGGTATGTAAGTACCCCAGTCACACAGTAATAGTCAGAGGAGTATTTAATAATCCAACAATTAAATGAGATAACTGGTATTATTTAGTGGTGGGTGTGACAAGACATCTTACAAAACGTTTCCAAAAGCCTTCTTTGAGAACTAACCTAGGAAATATGGTCTGGAATCCCACTCATAATGAAGATGCAATAGATCTAACGGTAACAAAAAATTAGACCTCTTTGAAGATGTCCACATTGAAACTGGTGTCAGTGACATGAAGGACAATGATGACCAAAGTACAAATGGCAACTAAAACAAATAGGAAGATTGCATGCTCAGTAAACTAGGTAAAGAAGAAATGAAGAGCTTGAATCTTTTACCTCAGGACAGCAGGATACTGATCTCTAGTTTAAAACAGTAGTGTACCATCCACTGGATAGGTGTGCAACCAGTAGAACAGTTCTGGATGGAAGGAACCCTCCGAGGTATACATTCAATGTAAAGAAGCTTCTGAAGAAACAGAGACTGCTACGTAATAGGTGTAAAACAATGCATACAGCTGTAGACAGAGAGATGCTGAATAAAAAGCGTTTGGCTGTCAAAAGAGCAGTGCGGAAGCATTCATTGACTACCGTAGCAAAATACTGTCGAAAAATCTTCTACAAAACCGAAAGAAATTTTGGTCGTATGTAAAGGTTGTTAGTGGAACCAAATTTACTGGCCAGTCAGTCACGGACGATACAGGAATCGAGATTGAGGATAGCGAAGCAAAATCAAAAGTGCTTAATACGTTTCCAAATGTTCTTTTACAAAGGAAAACCCAGAAGTATTACCCCAGTTTAATTCTCATTTCACAGAAAAGAGGAGTGCAATAGATATTAGTGTTTGTGGAACTGAGAAACGGATGAAACCACTAGAATTTAAAGTTTCAAGGTCCGATGGAATGCCTATCAGATTTTACACAAAATTTGCGGATCAGTTGCCCCCCCCCCCCCTGTTAACCTTACATACCTCGAACAAAACCGCGTGCCCAGAAAGAAAACTTAAGTCACACCCTTCTACAAGACGGTTAGCGGAAGTGACCCACAAAACTAACGTCCGATATCATTGACATCGTTATGTTGTAGAATATTAGAACACATTCGGAGCTCAAAAGTAATGGGTGATCTGGAACAGAATGACCTCCTCGATGTCAGCCACCATGGATTCGGGAAAAAAATAGATCATTTGAAGCGCAATCCGCACTTCTCGCATATGACGTACTGAAAGCCTGGATCAATGCAGGTAGGCAGATCCAGAATTTTCCGGTTTCCGAAAAGCGTTTGACTTAGTGCCACATGCACGGTTACTTTCAACAGCACAATCCTATGATTTATCGAGCGAAATTTGTGATTAGATTAGAGGACGCAGCAAATTTTCTTGGATGGAGAGTCATCGACAGATGCAGCAGTAACTTCGGGCGTTTGCCAGAGAACTGAGTTGGGACCCCGTTTATATTGTATCTTAATGACCCTACGGATAATATTACGTTACCTCAAAGTTTTCGCAGATATTGCAATCATCTATAATGAAGCACTTCCTGAAAAAGGGTGCACAAATATTCAGTCAGACCTCGACAAGATTTCAAAGTGCTGCACAGTTCGGCAGCTTGCCTTAAATACTGGGAAATGTAACATTGTGCACTTCACAATACGAAAAAACATAATAAGCTATGACTGTAATATCAAAGAGTCTCAGCTGCAATCGGTCAACTCATACAAATGTCTGGGTGTAACAGTTTTTAGGGGTATCAAATAGATCACGTAGGTTCAGTCGTGGATAAAGTAATGGCACACTGCGGCGCAATCAGTCCCGAAAGGGGACTGCGCATTAGACACTCCTGCAATTTATACTACAACATCACACGTGTGTGTGAGACCAGTACCAAATAGGACTGACACCGGATATTGAACGGATACAAAGAAGGGTGCCACGAATATTCGTAGGTTCGTTCGATCCGCGGGAGAATGTCAGAGAGATACTGAAAAAATTGAACTGGCACACACCTAAAGACAGAAGCAAAGTATTCCTCTAAAATCTCATTAGAAAGTTTCTAAATCCAACTTTATGTGATGAATATACACTCCTGGAAATTGAAATAAGAACACCGTGAATTCATTGTCCCAGGAAGGGGAAACTTTATTGACACATTCCTGGGGTCAGATACATCACATGATCACACTGACAGAACCACAGGCACATAGACACAGGCAACAGAGCATGCACAATGTCGGCACTAGTACAGTGTATATCCACCTTTCGCAGCAATGCAGGCTACTATTCTCCCATGGAGACGATCGTACAGATGCTGGATGTAGTCCTGTGGAACGGCTTGCCATGCCATTTCCACCTGGCGCCTCAGTTGGACCAGCGTTCGTGCTGGACGTGCAGACCGCGTGAGACGACGCTTCATCCAGTCCCAAACATGCTCAATGGGGGACAGATCCGGAGATCTTGCTGGCCAGGGTAGTTGACTTACACCTTCTAGAGCACGTTGGGTGGCACGGGATACATGCGGACGTGCATTGTCCTGTTGGAACAGCAAGTTCCCTTGCCGGTCTAGGAATGGTAGAACGATGGGTTCGATGACGGTTTGGATGTACCGTGCACTATTCAGTGTCCCCTCGACGATCACCAGTGGTGTACGGCCAGTGTAGGAGATCGCTCCCCACACCATGATGCCGGGTGTTGGCCCTGTGTGCCTCGGTCTTATGCAGTCCTGATTGTGGCGCTCACCTGCACGGCGCCAAACACGCATACGACCATCATTGGCACCAAGGCAGAAGCGACTCTCATCGCTGAAGACGACACGTCTCCATTCGTCCCTCCATTCACGCCTGTCGCGACACCACTGGAGGCGGGCTGCACGATGTTGGGGCGTGAGCGGAAGACGGCCTAACGGTGTGCGGGACCGTAGCCCAGCTTCATGGAGACGGTTGCGAATGGTCCTCGCCGATACCCCAGGAGCAACAGTGTCCCTAATTTGCTGGGAAATGGCGGTGCGGTCCCCTACGGCACTGCGTAGGATCCTACGGTCTTGGCGTGCATCCGTGCGTCGCTGCGGTCCGGTCACAGGTCGACGGGCACGTGCACCTTCCGCCGACCACTGGCGACAACATCGATGTACTGTGGAGACCTCACGCCCCACGTGTTGAGCAATTCGGCGGTACGTCCACCCGGTCTCCCGCATGCCCACTATACGCCCTCGCTCAAAGTCCGTCAACTGCACATACGGTTCACGTCCACGCTGTCGCGGCATGCTACCAGTGTTAAAGACTGCGATGGAGCTCCGTATGCCACGGCAAACTGGCTGACACTGACGGCGGCGGTGCACAAATGCTGCGCAGCTAGCGCCATTCGACGGCCAACACCGCGATTCCTGGTGTGTCCGCTGTGCCGTGCGTGTGATAATTGCTTGTACAGCCCTCTCGCAGTGTCCGGAGCAAGTATGGTGGGTCTGACACACCGGTGTCAATGTGTTCTTTTTTCCATTTCCAGGAGTGTATTAACAGCAGTTTGCCTGTTAACTTGAAGGGAAAGGGTTTGTCGTATTTCGTTTTTATTATGGAATACAGTTTTGTGTTTTGCAGCTGGTTAGGTGACGAATATGGTGGAAAGGGGCACTTGGTGTGTATATATCCGTTGGGTTGTTTGTTTCCTGAGAATGATTCGTATTTTTATTTTGCAGGAGCAAGGAAAAAAGTTATGAAATGACGGACTACGCTATAGATCGTAAATTTCATTACAGTGAAATGAATTTAAGACCAGTTATTACAACACTGTTGTTTTCAAAAGGAATGGAAAATCATATGCAGCATATGTATATATAATGCGTGTGTGTGAGTGTGTGTGTGTGTGTGTGTGTGTGTGTGTGTGTGAGAGAGAGAGAGAGAGAGAGAGAGAGAGAGAGAGAGATCATAGTTACATGTAGTAGTGTACAAAATCTAAGAAAGAAAAAAAGTAAGTTAAATTTCAATAGTACAATAGACAGTCATTCCAGCGCAGTTAGTTTGAAAATTGAGCCTACTAAACCCACCTTACAATATTTTACAGTAGTATTAAAGAGAAATGCAGATGAGTCTACTCCCCTTCGGCTCATCTGATGAGACGCTCTCTCTGATAACTAGTTAGTGGGCAGTTCTTTTTGGAGCAGCCTCCTTCAGAGATCGGTGTTGTTGCAAACTCACGATTATACCTACTCACCTATTTATTCTCCATAAAACTATTATAGTTATCGCGATAGCTACGGATTCTGAAGGTGGTAAGCACAAAATCCTAAAATAGAAGTGAGGCACATCATTTGCAGAATACTCGTTTTCTTTAAGCACCACACAGGAAAAAAAGAACCCGATTACTATAGACGGTGCCAGATCACATACATGTATTGTATGTATTGTTGCAGTTACGATACAATAGTTTTATTTGTAGACTGAAGCACGGGCATGTCTCTAGATTTCATTTTAGAGAGGCACATAGAATAAAAATTGATCATACCCTAGAGATGATGCTTCATTAGTGATGCTATCCATGTCTTATAGTTTACTAGAGATACTATCAATATGTGCGCGTTTTGTGCATACACCATTATCGTAACTGCAAGACCGACCACGCTCCACGTATACTCTGCCATCTTCGCGCAGACCAAATTGCGGAAATAGCAGAATTCCATGCGTTACCCAATTTATAGCTGCTGTCCCGGTCAATACCGTTTTATGTCTGCGGATTTTTTGACAATGGAATTGCAAAATGAACTAATAGCAGTCAAAACTGCGTTTTTATCGTGTCCCACTGTATTTCAGGTAGACATGCAAATAACTTGCTTACTGTGGCCATAATGACAAACAAAAATGCCTCAAATGGCTCTGAGCACTGTGGGACTTAACATCCGAGGTCATCAGTCCCCTAGAACTTAGAACTACTTAAACCTAACTAACCGAAGGACATGACACATATCTATTCCCGAAGCAGGATTCGAACCTGCGACCGTAGCGGTCGCGCGGTTCAAAACTGAAGCGCCTAGAACCGCTCGGCCACAGCGGCCGGCTTAATGATAAATACTCTTTATGAATTTTGGGATGGCCGTACAGTTTGAGTGGAACAGAACTGTGTGTTCTTAGTCTCTTGATGATTGGTTGAGGTAACGAAGAAGAATTCAGGGGTGGTGAAGTTTTCCGTTTCATCCGCCATTTGCAGACCGCGAAATCCGCCACTTCTAAAAATTCTGTTTCCACCGAAAAACAATTTTAGCCACTGCTAATTCATTTTGGGATTCCATTACTAAAGAATCCATGGAGATAGTAATGGCACATTACCTTATTAAATGGGATATTGGTTCTCATTTCGAGACTCATTGTTTCCACGAACTGCTCTCGGTGGAGACGATAGTGAACGCCACAGAGAGCGGCAACCCACCGAACAGTTGAGTTTCGCATTACTTCGACGCATCACTGCAGAAGTCCTCGAGCCAATAAGAAGTAAGCACCTGCAAGTCCTACACATGACATCATCTCCGTGTCCATTTCGTCCAAATTATAACCAAGACCACATCCGCACCAGCAGTAATGCCTACGGAAATCCATAGAGATACGCAGATTCACAGACAGCAGATAGTCAGGCGCGATATCCACCCATATTTCTAGCAAGCTTATAAATCTCATTCTCGGAGAATCAAGTCGCGTACACCTTACGTAACGCTACACTCTCCATTATCTCCTCCAAGTACTGCAAAACAGTCCTTCGACTTACTGGCGATAATTCTACACCTCATTACCACTTTATTCAAGACAAACATGCCCTACCTGACAAACTGAGCAAATACAAATTCTACCGTCAGTGGAAGAGGCCACTAAAGGCTCTTGTCTTACATAACTAGAGCAAAGCTGACCACTTTACATCCCATCTCTCCGACGTCCTCACAGTTTCTGCCAACTCATTTCAATTACTCTCTATCTCCTACAGTCCATGAACGCGAAGATACCACTGTCCCATGCGTGCCTTGGGACACCATATCAAGAAACAGAGTCAAACTCACTGCTTATAGCACACGACATAAAGCAAGTAGGCTAGTTCGTAAAAAACAAACATCATCGCCAGTCACGACTGCGTTACCATTTGATCCTCATCAAAGTCATCCTTCGCTTTTCTACATGTCGTTGCCCCTTTTACAACACGATCATCTCCAAAGATTGGTGTCCTGAACTAAAGAAAACTTCCAAACTCCTACTTTTTTGGCTGAGTGGTTCTAGACGCTTCAGTCCGGAACCGCGCTGCTGCTACGGTCGCAGGTTCGAATCCTGCCTCTGGCATGGATGTGTGTGATTTCCTTAGGTTAGTTAGGTTTAAGTAGTTCTAATTTCAAGGGACTGATGACCTCAGATGTTAAGTCCCATAGTGCTCAGAGCCATTTGAACCATTTTTGAACCTACTTTTATTCAGACTGCACAAACCCTCTACCGGTAATTCCTGTTACGACTCAATGAGCTTTATCTCAGTGTTTGCCAAAATCTTTGAATCCTTCATTGCCCGACGCATGCATCAGCAGCGACTCCTTCTTCTTACAACTACTTCTACATTTACATCATACTCCAGAAGCCACCGAACAGGGCGTAGAGGAGGGCACTTCTGGTACCAGTAACTGATCTCCCCATCCCTGTTCCACTCGCGAATAGCACGTTGGAAGAAAGACAGACGGTGAGCCTCTGTATTTGCTCAAATTTCTCAAATTTTCTCGTCGTGCTCTTTTCGCGAGATGGATGTGGGAGAAAGTAATGTGTTCTCCAACTCTTCCCGGAAAGCGCTCTCTCGAAGTGTCAGCAGTAAGCCTTTACATGATGCACAATGCTTCTCTTGTAACGTCTACCAATTAAGTTTGTTGAGCAACGCTGTTTCGCTCTCGCACCAAATGAACAATGTCATTACGAGACGCGCAGATTCTCGTTGCGTCTCCTCTATCGCTTCCACCAGCCGCATCTCGAGCAAGTGCCTTATAAGCCACTTCCTTCACGAATAAGGCATATTGCCTTAAGGTTCTATGAATCTCAGTCTGGCATCTGCATTTCGTACAATTTGTTTTATGTGGTCGCTCTAAATAGTAGCTCCTAGGTATTTTGTGGTAGATATTGTTTCCAGCAATTTTTCGTCAATGGTATAGATGTGCAGTAGTGGATTTCTTTTCCTATGTATCCAGTCGCTAATCTGGTCCGATACTCGATAAGCTCGTATTGTTTTCATCAAACGGCTGTACGGGACGGTGTCAAATGCCTTCCTGAAGTCAAGGAACATAGCATCAACCTGAGTTCCGCTTTCCACAATGCTATGGATTTTATGGAGGATCAGAGCGATTTTCACAGGATCTCTGTTGGCCGAAAATGGTTCAAATGTCTCTGAGCACTATGGGACTTAACATCTGAGGTCATCAGTCCCCTAGAACTTAGAACTACTTAAACCTAACTAACCTATGGACATCACAGACATCCGTGCCCGAGGCAGGATTCGAGCCTGCGCCGTAGCGGTCGCGCGGTTCCAGACTGAAGCGCCTAGAACTGCTTGGTCACACAGGTGGGCTCTGTTTGCCGAATCCGTGTTGATTTCTATATAGGAGATTTCTGTTCTCCGTCATAACTCTTGAGTATAATACATGTTCCGTAATTCTACAACAGGTTGGCGTCAACGATATCGTCCTATAATTATGTGCATGTGTCCCAGGAGCCCTCTTGTAAACGGGAATGGACTGCTGCTTTTTCCAGTCGGTAGGTACCCTCCGTTCCAGCAGCGATTTACAATAAACTGCTGTTAAAATGGGAGCAAGCTGTTTCTGATAATCATTGTAGAACCTTATAGGTATCTCATCTGGTCCTGATGCATTTCCATTAGCAATCGTCAGTAACTGCTTTTCTATTCCGCGGTCAGTTATATCAATACCTGCTATTTAGAAGTTCGTACCACGATAGAAAGGAGGAAGTGAGTTACGATGTTCCTCGCTGAAACAGTTTCGGAAGATCGACTTCAGTATTTCGGCCTTCTCTCGGTTATCTTCCGTTTCAATGCCAATATGATCAATAAGTAACTGAATAAATGATTTCGCTTACTGATTTTACGTAAGTCTCATTGTATTGTCCCTTTTTTCAGCTTTTGTTTGTCAGCTAAGTTTTGACTCCTCTTTAACTTGTAATGATGCTCTCTTTGCTTACCTGGATTTTGGACGATGCATTCAGAGTAATGTCTCACGAATCCCCGTCTCTGGCGCCAGTTTTTATGGAATGACTCTCCCAGTCTATACCTGACATGTTGAAGACATCTCCTATTACAACGGTATGATCAGGAAAATTATTAACTATATTCTTCCTCTCTGTAGCGCTCTACCACTAAAACTCCTTACCCAGGCGGTCTATAAAACCATCCGATTACCGTTTCTCACCTATCGTTGATACTTAACTTCACCCAGATTAATTAAATTCGCAATCCAAGATAACTTCGCCAGAATTTACCGAATTTCATACTGCAATGAACAAGCTGCCACCATCCTTACGATAAATATTCCAATCTGAACTTTGGATTTCACTTTCGGTCTCAACCAACTTTCTGTTCTTAATTCCATCCAGATATTATAACGTTGTTAATGCCAAAGCCATCACGACGATGATACTTAAAGATAAAATAAAAAAATATTCCTTTCTTTAAATACAAAAATGTTATCTATATCGCTACAAACTTCTTGGACAGTAATCGAGAATAATTTGCGGAGTAGTGCTCACCACCAAGAGCTACAGGACGTTAGAGGGCAACATAATCCTTCAAAGATCCTTAACATATGGTGCAGGATGTCGCATTTGCTGCAGCGGATAGAAATGTGCGCATAAACGCTTCGAGGAATACCACACAGGTTTCTTAACCACCAGCCGAAGGTTGAAGACTGAACATCCCGAATGGCATACTGTACAGCAAAGAACCGATAAAAAGATTAGTTCCTTCTGGCTTCGTAAGACATATTTTATAACTGAATATCGACGATACTTCTATAGCAAGCCGTAAAAAGGTGAGTACCGCTGTCAGACGTACCGTTAGCCGCTACGACTCATTCCTTTCTTGACGACTACTATGTCTATTACCAGATTTCCGCTGAGACATGGGGGCCATTACCAAGAAAAGAGAAAGTGTGAATGTTATTTATTTATTTATTCAGTGCCCGTCGCCATAGTTGAGCAGAGAGCTTTGGATTGCAGCCCTAGGTTCAATTCCTGGAACCACACGGGATTTTTCCTCGTGGGAAGGTCGGAACGGGTCCAGCCTGCCAGTTGAGAAGTTACTTGTACGAGATGTAGCAGCCACAGGGCCTGGAAAAAGCGACATTGGTACGGAGAGCGGCGTGCTGACCACGTGCCCCTACATGCCTCATCCGAATGACGCCATCTGGCAAAGGACGACACGGCGGCCGACCGACAAAGAGCCGTCCTCAAAGCCTGATAGTGTTTTCGTACTTCTTCTGTATGTCATTCGCTGTTAATACAGAAGGTACTCTTAAATTTATGTCGTCATTAGAGAAAAGGTACAATGATGTGGTGACACTTTTCAGTCGATTGGTCTAGCGCGAATCTGCATATCCTTCCAGAATGAGATTTTCACTCTGCAGCGGAGTGTGCGCTGATTTGAAACTTCCTGGCAGATTAAAACTGTGTGCCCGACCGAGACTCGAACTCGGGACCTTTGCCTTTCGCGGGCAAGTGCTCTACCATCTGAGCTACCGAAGCACGACTCACGCCCGGTACTCACAGCTTTAGTTCTGCCAGTATCTCGTCTCCTACTTTCCAAACTTTACAGATACTGGCAGAAGTAAAGCTGTGAGTACCGGGCGTGAGTTGTGCTTCGGTAGCTCAGATGGTAGAGTACTTGCCCGCGAAAGGCAAAGGTCCCGAGTTCGAGTCTCGGTCGGGCACACAGTTTTAATCTGCCACGAATTTTCTGCATATTCTTATTTTAACTCTTCCATGCTTTGAGCAGCGTGCCTTTCCTAATAACCTGTTAACAATTCTAGACGTTGTTCCTACCGAATTGACATTTCTACTTCTGCTCCTGCGGGACTGAATGACTCACAGTACACAAAAACAGATATTCTCTGAAGAACTGTAATTCTGTCGTTTTTAAACAGAACTGGCAAAACAACGTTTCAACCTTTTTGTTACTCTTTTGTCTGCCAAATGTAAAAACGACAACCATCAGATTAACATTAGGAATTTTGAATAAATTAAGTTAACCGTGATAATACATAATATGCAAGACTAATACAAAAATCCGATCAGTTGATATAATAAATGCTTGACTTGAGCTACAAATGAGGCAATCTGTAAGTGTCAGGTAATGACAGAAACTCGGCTTTATCTCCTCTGTCATGTGACTTAAACGCTTTTTTCATACATTGACGCGGTAGATATAGGGGTGTGTGCGGCAGTGATCTCTTTGAACTCTAGTCTCTGAGCGTACAGTTTCGGCATGCCTGTGGATTCCTGTCATATGCCGTATTGTCGTTATGAAAAAAAATTGATTCGCCCGTACTTAATAAAGAATTATTTAGTTGTTCCTAATTTTGGACTTACGTCAACATGCGATTTAACAGTCTCAGACATCTGGTGTCCGACATCAAGGTAGTATAGAGATCATTGTTCTGTAGTTTGCTTGTATCTGTGATCTACGATCCATACAATTCTCTTTCTTTTGTTCTCAGGCGAAGATACTGTACCGTCTTTGCTAGAGTACCTTTGCTTACTTCTGTTCTATTGAAAACATGCGATGGTTACATCTGAAATTTTAGGTTTACATATAGAAAATATTTTCTCTGCATCAACTCACGTTCTTGAAGTTGTTTTAAGGGAGAAGTTCAATGTCTATTCTAAAAGTACGACGGTTTAGACTTTATGAGAAGAACATAACGTACCAAAAGATAGAATCAGTCAGTTTGTCCCAGGTAGAGCAACAGTTATTATTATTTTTAATGCAAATTTTAATGTTTTGTTAACAAATACAGAAAGCATCGATGTGCGTGTTATCCGGTATGCTGATTATCAGTTCAAATTTTTGAAAAAGTTAAATAAAAGGGAATTTGAAATATTCTGTTGCATATTATAAAGAATAGTTTCGTTTAAAGCCCAGATTTCTTGTTGTAAAGACGTAGATTACGAAAATATCAGCGAGTGGTTAAATAACGATGTTTCTGAGGATGATGATGTTTGGTTTGTGGGGCGCTCAACTACGCTGTCATCAGCGCCCATACAAAGTGCCAATTTCTTTACAGTCCAATCTAGCCACTGTCACTAAAGATGAGGATGATGATGAAATGATGAGGACGACACAAACATCCAATCCCCGGGCAGAGAAAATCCCCAACCCGGCCGGGAATCGAACCCGGGACCCCGTGATCTAGAGGTAGCAACGCTGGCCACTTGATCACGAGCTGTGGACGCGATGCTTCTGAATAGGGTACTGAAAAGGCTATAGTGATCAACGTGTGCTCAGTAGATGAAGAGTGCCAACATTAGGCGATCGTGGAACCCATCATCACACAAAACGAGTACATAAGGACGTTCGTCTATACAACAACATGTAGGACAAAATTCGTTTACCTGTACCAGCGTTTTGGCACTCTGTAAAATGAGAATCTTTATCAGCAAAAAGTGAATGAGAAATATATACAGAAAAAGTCACTTATTTCCCCTCATTACGGGCCGATAGTGTGTGATCGTGGAGCTAGAGCCCGGTAGCATCCGAACGTGTACCATCGGGTTTAGATTAGGCGACTTTGGTGTCCAACGGATTAACGTGAGTTCGATCATGCTTCTCGAAACACTGTAGGGTGATTCTAGCCCTGCAACACAGACAACTGTTCTGCTGTAAAAAGCCATCGGAGAAGACATCGACCACTAAGGGTTGTTCACGAAGTCAGCAGCTGTCATGGTTCCCTCCATTACTATCACAGGTCCTTCGAAAGCTCAAGTGAATGTCCCTCCAATGGCCTGTTTCCATGGGTTCGTGTATGATTCTACCAGCAATGCACCCGAATTTTGGTATATTCGTACACGACCAACACCCTGGTGTAACAAGAAACACGATTCATCCGACCAGGGGAGATGTTTCCATTGACCCACGGTCGCCTCTCGATTATCCGGTACCCACAGCAATCACAATTGAAAGTTAACATGGGGGTCATCTGCTGCGGAGCCCCATGTTAAACGTCCGCTGAACTATGCATTTCAGACCATTGTGTCTGAAGCTTCATTGTAATCTGTTACTCTGTCGTCAGATCTGCCACAGTTCGATGGTTATCCTCCTTTACTTTACGGTCAAGCCTCCGACCTCAGCATTCTATCATTTTCCACAGACGCTTCGCCGTTTGCAGGATTCTCATCCCCAGACACCAGAACTTAACAATTTGCTTCTTCAGAAAGACACTTATTTCAGTGGATTTCCTGTTCGTAAAACGTGACTTACACCGCGATACCTTGAAACAATGGATGGTGGGTCCCACTAGGATAAAAGACTGTGGGTGGTTCACCAGCCAGTCTAAGTGATGTTTTTAGGTGATTTCTCACGCTCGTTTATGGAAGTTCTGTGATTATTCCCAATTTCCACCTCAAAAAATACGATACATGATACAGTTACAATACGATCACATCCAGAACAGTGTTTAACTATTCACCGACTGGTGACACCTACGACTTTCATATTTAGGTGGTGACTGCGGCGAAAGGAAGGACATTCAGTTGCAAAGTTAAATAATTTTTCCTAATTTCCAGGCGTCTGGAAGGCATGACGTCGCCAACTGTATGGTTTATCAAACTACGCAATAAACTGCAGAGAACTGCCGAAGTTGCAACATTAATTTTCTTTGATACTTGATGACAAGTTCCGAGCCTTATCTCATAGTAAATCATGCACTGAGCTATGCAATAACGTCCATTATGACAGCTTCACGCCCATTCATTCCTGTTAACCACATGTTGTAAATTAGTGCAGAGCTGAGCTTCATTCGCCTAATTAATAATTTTACCAAATATTTAGCACAGCAGGCCCCGTGCTAGACGGGACTTAATCAAAGAAGAGAAGAAAAAGGATGAATACTCATTCGTCACTGCTCCATTTATTTAGACTTTCTGACCAAAAGTATCCCTACACCCCTGTGTAATGCAGACGTATCCATTAGATGTCACGAGAAGCCGAATCTACAGTATAAAAGCAGATAGGAAGTACTGTTGTCTTCTTACATGGACTAGTCACTCCATTGAACCATGCTTTATTTTCAAAGAATATTCTTAAGAATTTATTTTATTTACTAGCGATTCATCAAGAACATTAACACATTTAATCACACTATGTAAGTGTGGAAGTAGTTGCCAGAGAGTAACTGATGAAATCATAACCAAATTCCTTTTAACAAATGGTAATTTTATTCACTTTAATAGTGCCTAAAGGCATTTTTTAAAAGAAACAGATTTAAAATTATAATCAGAAAGCACCCTCTAATATCAAGTTACAATTTATTCAGAGGCAGAAAAAAACAAGTTTTGACTGTATGAGCTTTCGGGCAGAGAACCTTGCCGCTCCCTTTTGGCACGGCCGTAGTTACGACCGCTCACAACAGCCTCTGAAAGACTACACTGGTGACAATCTGCAACACATCAGATTACTTTAAACTAAAAGTTTTAACAATTTAGCCCGCATCTCGTGGTCATGCGGTAGCGTTCTCGCTTCCCACGCCCGGGTTCCCGGGTTCGATTCCCGGCGGGGTCAGGGATTTTCTCTGCCTCGTGATGGCTGGGTGTTGTGTGCTGTCCTTAGGTTAGTTAGGTTTAAGTACTTCTAAGTTCTAGGGGACTGATGACCGTAGCAGTTAAGTCCCATAGTGCTCAGAGCCATTTTTTTAACAATTTACACAAGCACACAAACTATGCACTCCCGTAGGAGCGGTGGAAATGGTACAAAATACTAAAAATTAAAATGTTAACTTTGCCTCCTAAGGCGCAACTTCTAAGAAAAGTCTTACGGTGAAAGGGTGGCACATTATATACTAAAATTCCATTTAAATAAAAGCCCATAAAACGCAATGTAGAAGATTGGCCAAACAAGTTAAGATGCTCTACAGTACACAGATACCGCTTCTCAAGACGACAGGCAAGATCAAAACATATTTCAGGAAGTAGGCCGTTACACTTCAAGCAATAAATTCCTTAATACACCAAATCCGACAAACATGACAGAGGCAGCCCCGAACGACAGACAGACACTAATGCGGACGAGAGACAGACTAGCAAGCTGTGCACGAGAGACTGACCCTGACTGACTCCGACTGACCCCTGGCGAGCTCATAGCGCCCCTTAAATGCACGTGAACAGGCAACCTTTCCCCTTTCCCACCAGAGGGAGACACCAAAGCTGCTATGGCCACAGCGGCGCCACCGCCAGAAACGGAGGGCGACTGCTTCAGACTATGCGCTGCGGCGCGCTCTTCAAAACAGCAATTTTTACCACGGCTCATCCATGTCATCTGAGTAACAAATCCATCAGGGATATTTCAGCCCTTCTAAGACTGCTCAAACCGACTAAGGATCATGTGGTTGTCGAGAAAAAACGTGAAGGAGCAACATTAGCTGAATCAAGACATCAGACATAATTTACTGACAGACAGGAACGGTCGAGCACTGCAGTCGGCTGTAAAAATTCGCACGAAATCAGCGAAAGAAAAGTCTTGTGAGTTACAGAGCGCTACCAACTGTCCAGCTAGCATAATGTGTGTGGGATACAACGGTTGAGCGGCTCCTCAGGTCAAGTTGGTCACTTGTTTGTTTATCTGGACAATCTCGTAAACCGTGGCACCTAGCAAAAATGTTTCCCAGTACAAAGTCAAACTACATTAAATTACCTATAAGGAACGTCCTACTCATGTTTTCAAGGCTAATAGCTTCAGCATTTCAGAGGATGGAAAAATCGAATTAAAAATAGCTTTTTAATGCTATAAAAATAATGTACATTTTTGAATAACTTGTGTTAAGAACAAACATTAAATGTTTGTACCACATCTAAGCGCAGAAGCACCGTATTGAGGAATAAATTGTGTTCTGGGTGTGTAATGGGGTAGAAAAGCAGGGTGGAGGTCAGAAGTTTGAGGGAAGGTAGGTTGTCGGATTGTGGTCATGCACTTCCCTACTTCATGGGTCTGAAAAATGAAGACCGAGCAGGTAGTTCCTGTTTCTCTCTACAGTACTACGGCACAAATGGCGACTGCAGGGTGTTTTACGCTTTCAGCGCTCGCCTCATGAATCACTGGCGATTCAGTATGAAGACACGCCCAGGGGGTGTTTACTTTGCACCAGGTGTGTTAACACTGCATTGAATACAGATCTGAATTACTAATAATACTAATGCAAGGAAAGCATATGAACAGAACCTACATAAATTTCTGCGCGTTGTTCTAGAATGCTAGAGGGAAATTGGTTCTCATTCAGGCTATAGCGTTCTTCCAGGAGTACAACTTTCCCCATCACGAGTGCTGCTCGCCCTTCGGTTACCAGACAGGTTATACCTCCCCAGAATTTCGTTTCCAGCTCTCTCGTATGAACAGACAAAGTAAATTTACTGAACCACTGTTTACATAGTGGAGTTGTTTTCAACTTATTAAACTGGTATTAATTTTCCGTTGTTAAAAAAGTACAATAGCTGGAGCTATCAACTGTCTGCCAAACTGTAGAGCCTGTCATTGACAATATTTATTCGACGATACCGATTTCATTGTCTCTACTATCAATGGCTGAAATACTTTTCACAGCTTGAGGTTATCAAATGAATCGCTCTGTCCTCAGCTCACACAGCATATGAAAAGGCTCAGAGACTTACGTTGGTTCCCTCTGTAACAGAGGTAAGTGGCTTAGGTGTTACGGAAAATCAGATATTTCAACGTAAGTCAAGCAAGTTATAGCAGTTCTATTCTATCAGAAACACTGACACGCACTTTGCAAGATGTACTTTGGATGTGTGGTAAATGGAAAACAATTATGCAGTCTACCAGTAAATCAATAAACGGCGAGAGAGGTGCGGTAACTTTCTGGTAATTCACTAACCATCAAGTAACTATAATAGATTTACGTAGCTTTACAAGATGCTGTCAACGACAGATAACAGCAAGATACATTTACCAATCCAATCCCTTTCCCACCAACATTTCACAGATCACTGACAACATCACACAAATTACGCACTTCTCAACCAATGTTTATAGGAATGTAATTAACTTAAAAGGTCACTTAACAATTACAAACAAACACTCACTTAATCAACCGAAAATAATCCAGCTATATAAACACGAGCTCAATGAAGATACTCTCTACTTACGTATGAGAACTGGGCAGGAAATCCTGGGGAGCCATAGTGTTTATGGTGGAGGAAATTGCCTTTCCTGGACGAACTCTACAGCTGCCGTATAGGATGACTGACAATCATCTTCCCTCTAGCATTCTAGAGCAGTGTGCAGAGATTCAAATAGATGCTGTCAGTATGTGTTTCTTGCAACAGTATTACTAGTAATTCAGATGTGTATTCAATGTAATGTTAACACACCTTGTGGAAAATGAGCAGCCCTGGGCGTGTCTGCACTCCTAAGGTGAGCTGCGGAAGGGTCGGTATAACTTTCTGAAACATCCTGTAGTCGCTTTTTGTAACGTAGCTTGGTGGAGAGAATGACTTGCCTGCCCGCTCTTCATTGGGCAGGCCTGTCAAGGAGGGAAGCGCATGGCCACAGTGCAGCGTCCTGCATACCCTAATGTTTCTAGCTCCTATCCCCGAATTTCGAGCCTGTTATATCCCCAGAACACAATATATCCATTAATATAGTACAAACATTTAATATTTGTTCTTCGAACATTTTCAAGTACAATGTTAACATTTTTTTTTCATAAACGGTATCAGATCTCAGTGCATCTGAATTTAAAAGCAGTGACTAAACAGATCACAGGTTCTGTTGTCTATATATATCCTAATTGGTAATGTCTTTAAAGGACGATATAAGGTGAACATCAACAAAAGTGAAACAAATATAATGAAATGTACTCAAATTCAGTCGGCTGATGCTGAGACCATAAGATTAGGAAACGAGACATTAAAAGTAGGAGATGAGGCAGTAAAACAACTGATAATGCCCAAAGTAGACAGGATATAAAATGTAGACCACCAATGGCAAGAATATGGTTTCTGAAGAGAGAAATTTTGTTAATAAAGTATGTAAGTTTAACTATTAGGAGGTCTTATCTGAAGATATATGTCTGGAGTGTAGCGTTGTGTGGAAGCAAGACGTGGGCGATGAACAGTTTACATAAGCTTTTGAAAAGTGTTGTTACAGAAAAATGAATGTTAGTCGAGTGTATCGTGTAACTAATTAGGTGGTACTGAATAGAATGGGGGATAAAAGAAATTTGAGGCACAACTTGACTAAAAGAAGGAATTGTTCGACAGGAAACGTTCTTAGATATCAAGGCATCGCCAGTTTCGTACTGGAGGGAAGTGTGGGGGTAAAAATTGTAGAGCGAGACCAAGAGGTGAATGCAGCAAGCAGGTTCAAAAAGATGTGGGATGCAGTAGTTATTGGGAGATGAAGAGAAGTGCACAGGATACAATATCAGGAAGAGTTGCATCGAAACAGTCTTCCGGCGGAAGCCTACAACAACATGATACGCCAAGGCTTTTAATGGTTGATCGTCCTGTATGATGCATTTTGTCGACGTTTTCATCTGTTTAAGAGACGATGGAGATCAGCCGCCTATTTAACTGCAGAAAATGACTGTGCAGTCTTCTTATAAATTTTTACCAGCTTCGGCTGAATTTCCACGACCGAAAAACTGTCCAAACTAAATAGATTTATTTTCTTACATAATTCCACATCGACTTCAAGTATTGAATTCTAGTTTATTGCACAATACAGGCCTTAGAACATTTTCAAATACCATGTTAACAAACAGCCCACAGGTGTACTGCCGGTCCATAGTGTCCAACGGGCACAATATTTCGGCGATCAGATATGTCGCCATCGTCAGTTGCGCTGACGATCTGAGCTCCTGAGGGCCAGCGGCCGTCTTAAATTCCCTCCCCCTGCGAGGCGTTCTCTCCGCGGTCCGCGCCAGCGGCCGTGCCTTGGGGGTCACTGAGATGTTGGCGTCGGCGTCTGTGTTTGCGTCGGTGTAATTGCCTCGTTCGGCCTGGTCGCCCGTTCGTTGTCTTTGCTGAGCGTCTTTTGAATTCGTCTCAATGCTGGTTCCGTTGCCTTGCTGAGGTTACAGCCGCAATCTCGGTTGATTAGTCCATCCCTGATACGAATTTCGATAGCCTCTCTAACGACGCTGTCTCAGTTTTTAGATGTCTGTGTCAAGACCCTGGTATATTGGCAGTCCGTTTCGTGATTTGCGGGCAAACAGTGCTATGCGACCGCCGACTTGTTGGGGTACCTAAGTCGAGTATGTGTCTGATGTTCTCGGCAACGATCTTTGATGGTGCACACTGTCTGTCCAATATAAGTCTTCCCACATTGACATGGAATCTGTTATATGCCGGCCTTCCACAAACCGAGATCGTCTTCGACACTTCCCACATTGACACGGAATCTGGTATATGCCGGCCTTCCACAAACCGAGATCGTCTTTGACACTTCCTAATAATGCTCGTGTTTTATTGGGTGGGCAAAAAACAGTTCCTACTCGGTGATTCCTCAATATTCGTCTTACTTTCCCCGATAGTGCGCCAGTATACGGTACATAGGCAGTGGCTGTCTCTTCCTGGGTGACTTCTTCCGTCTCCACACGTTGTACTGTAGAGGTGGGGCCGAGAGCACGTCTGATCTGCCATTCCGAGTATCCGTTTTTCCGGAATACAGTTTTGAGGTTTTCCAGCTCATGAGGCAGACTCTCTGCGTCAGAGATGGTGCGCGCCCTGTGCACCAGTGTTTTTAGCACCCCCTTCCTCTGTGAAGGGTGGTGGCAGCTATCTGCATGCAAATACAGGTCGGTGTGCGTTTTCTTCCTGTATACCCCAAGGCCCAGGGTGCTATCCGCTCTTCTTTTGACCATGACGTCCAGGAATGGTAATCTTCCTTCTGCTTCGGTCTTCAGAGTGAATTTGATGTTCGGATGTATGGGATTCAGGTGTATAAGGAAGTCTAGGAGCTTGTCCCTTCCATGAGGACAGATCATGAAAGTGTCATCCACATTACGAAGGAAACAAGTAGGTTTCCATTTGCATGAGCCAAAGATTCCTCCTCAAAATACACCGTATAGGAATTCGCCACCACAGGTGAAAGTGGGCTCCCCATTGCGACTACTTCTGTTTGTTCATCGTATTCTCCATTACAGAGAAAATACGTGGAGGTCAGAACGTGCCTGATAAGGTGGGTCGTCTTCTCGCCAAATTTCTGTGCAATAAGCTTAACTGACTCTCGAAGAGGCACCCTGGTGAATAATAAAACAACTTCAAAACTCACCAGGATATCTCAGTCTTTCAGCTTGAAGTTGTCGAGACGTTTTACGAAATCCACAGAATTACGAATATGATGACGGCATTTACTCACATAAGGACTTAGTAATTCTGCCAGGTAATAGTGTAGCAAATTTGTAGGTGCCCTAATATTGCTGACAATTGGGAAGAACTGCACCCCTTCTTTGTGGCCTTGAGGTGTCAATTTCTTGGCGACACCCTTTGGTAAATCCGCGTCCTTGAGAAGAGCCCTAGTCTTGTTCTCCACCTTCTTTGTGGGGTCAGCGTTGATCTTCCTGTAAGATTCGTCATTTAGCTGGCTCTGCATCTTCTCAATGTAGTCCTTAAGGGAAAGAACAACCGTAGCATTGCCTTTGTCAGCTGGTAAGGCAACAATCTCACGGCTCTCCGTCTCAGGTCTCGAATGGCTGCCCTCTCCCTGCTGGCAATATTCGACTTGATCGGTTTAGTTCTCGTCAGAACACGGCAGGTTTCCTGGTGCACTTCTTCAGCTGCCTCAGGTCGTAGTCTCGCAGCGACCCGTTCAACTGCACTGGCAATGTCCGCTACCGGCGTGAAGCTAGGTGTTGGAGCAAAATTAAATCCCTTCTCCAGAACAAAAAATGCATCCCCAGTCATCTCAATGTCCGTGATATTGATGACCGTCTTGTGTGGGGCCTCCAGCGATGGTTTGTCAGAGAGACGAGAGAATTTAGATATCTGACGTCCCGAGGCCTTCTTATGTGCAGAATCGGCCGTCACCCAGGTAACACCATCAATCCAGTCCCAGGTCCCGGAATTAAAATGATTGGCTAGTTGTAGATGTAGTTTAAGTAGTTCCTGGGAGTTGTACTAAAGGGCGGCTGGTGAAGTACACCTCTCATGAACCAAGGTGAGGTAGCACGCTTCTTAATTCCCCTTATCTGCTGCAGAATCGATGTGGTGCGTGACCCTAGCAAAGTTTGGCACAACCTGATCGGCACGATATCTCTTCAGAAAAGCAAGAGCAGTGAGCAAACGGCTCCTTCGGTGGCGCAGCTTGTCGAATTTCTTCATGCTGCGATACATCTCCTCCCCGTAGAGGTGTATGATGTGGTCCTTCAGTTTCCCGGCGTATTTCTTGCTCCAACAGTCCACGGGTGTACTGCTGGTCCACAGTGTCCAACGCCAGCGTCTCAGCGACCGCCGACGCGCGGCCGTGGGCGCGGACCGCGGAGAGAACGCCTCGCAGGGGGAGGGGATTTAAGACGGCCACCCGCCCTCAGGAGCTCAGTTCGTCAGCGCGCCTGGTGATGGCGACATGTGTGATCGCCGAAATATTGTGCCCGTCGGACACTATGGACCAGCAGTACACCTGTGGACTGTTTGAGCAAGAAATACGCTGGGGGAAACTGAAGAATCATACCATGTTAACAATTTTTTTTACATAAACAGTATTATATTTTACTGCAGCTGAATTTAAAAACAGTGCCTAAACGATTCATAGATTACGTTATGGATGTCTATCCTAATAATAAAACTGTAAAACCGCCTGCCTGTCTGTTTGAATACGCTTCTCCGAAACTACTATATGAATTTTCATGGGGTTTTAGAGGGTAACTTGAGCATAATAGTCTACATTTCATCAAAATCGGATCACGAAAGGAAAAGATATCGTAGTTTAAAGTTTTGTCAATACTTATGTTGAAAGTAACACTATCTGTTACGTTTTAATGATTATCCCGCTAAATAGATTTCGATGAAATAGCTTGAACCCTAAGTTAGGTCATAGGCTACTTCAGAAACTGTGTAGTGAAGATACTTACTGATTTGAAGAATATTAGGCAAGTTAGGGAAACATATTTACAATTTGAAAAATCTATTTGCTCTTTGACTTTTCAGGTTTATCATATTTGGGAAAATTCTTTTATTGGTTGTTATGTGCTACGTGATATGATTCGAAGTAATGACTACAACGTTTATACAACCTTCGGTTTGCTTAATTCATACCCCCACACAATTTGTTGTATAATGTACATGTTGTATAATGTATAGCTAACCCAGTAGCACGATGGATAGTTGTACGCTTGTGCCCACGTCCTTCGGTATGCACTACTCGGCAGCGATGCTGCGCACACCAACGCAACTTGCGTTAGATCAGCTTGGGATGGACGCACGACACGGTCTATGCTTAGGCGAAAGGCAGAAATGCCAGGGTAGCATATGTTATTGCTCGTGTTGTACTTACTCACCATCACTCATCATAATAATGATGTGTGAACACAATCGCGGGTAACAGCTAGTACGCAATGAATTAGTACATACTGTACATTCGTTTATTAATTGTCCATCGAGATTCCGTAATGACAAATAGCCCACATTGTTCTGTTGAATGCGTTGTACATAAAACGTGCCACTAAGCCTTAATGGACGAAAATACACTGTCGGGGGGGGGGGGGGGAAGTTAGTGCACCTGGAAAGACGACGTCGATTTTGATCCGATGACGGCATATGCCACCTAGGGAATAGTAGATGTACTGATCACTGCAGTGAAGTGAGTAGTGATCGTCCTCGCCTTAATTTTGTAACTTTTGGACAAGTCCGAAAGAACAGCGCTTCGATCTCGTCCTCATTGTTACTTTGTGCCAGGAAAGGCTCTCAACAAGGGAAGTATCAAAGTATCTCGGAGTGAACCAAAGAGATGTTGTTCGGACATGAAGGAGATACAAAGAGACAGGAACTGGCGTAGTGCGCCACTGTGTCTGCCCTTTACTAGGGAACCCTCACAGGTAGAAGGCTCATTGTGGTGCAAACTTGTGAAGCAACCAAGCAACCATAATACGGGGACGCACTCATGCTGCATACAGCCAACTGAGCGAGTTATGGCCTTCCAAGTGGGGGATTGTCCTTTCGGACAACTGCCACACTAGTTGGACGTCCTGAGTTGGCTGTGCAATGATGCTGGCATCAGTGTTCATGTGAACATTCTTACACCTGTAGACGATGTTCTGGGTGTCCACGTTGCACAGACGCCCATTTGGATCGTCGTATTGTAAGGGTAGCAGAGGCAGATGGTACAGCTACCACAGCACAGATGAGACGGATTCTATGCACAGATGTGTCAACACGAAATTTTGCGAACCGGTTATTAGAAATGCGATCACGGGTACCCACGCTTCTAGCTTCTCTTCCACTTACGCCACGGTGTCGAAGTCCACGGCTCGACTGATGCCGTCAGAGGATCACTTGGGAGATGTAATGGCGCGCCGCGGCCTTCAGCAATGAAAGCAGATGCTGCCTGCACGCAAGTGTTGGTCCTCGGCGTGTAAGGCGTAGACCTAGTGAGTGTTGTCTCGTAGAGAGTATTCGTCCGAGACACACTGGCTCCACCCCCAGGTCTGGGGTGCTATGAGCTACAACGCTCGTTCCCATTTAGTGTTTCTGGAGGGCACACTAATCAATACTCCGTATGTGCAGAATATTGTTAAATCTACATCTACATTTATACTCCGCAAGCTACCCAACGGTGTGTGGCGGAGGGAACTTTACGTGCCACTGTCATTACCTCCCTTTCCTGTTCCAGTCGCGTATGGTTCGCGGGAAGAACGACTGTCTGAAAGCCTCTGTGCGCGCTCTAATCTCTCTGATTTTACATTCGTGATCTCCTCGGGAAGTATAAGTAGGGGGAAGCAATATATTCGATACCTCATCCAGAAACGCACCCTCTCGAAACCTGGCGAGCAAGCTACACTGCGATGCAGAGCGCCTCTCTTGCAGAGTCTGCCACTTGAGTTTGTTAAACATTTCCGTAACGCTATCACGGTTACCAAATAACCCCGTGACGAAACGCGCCGCTCTTCTTTGGATCTTCTCTATCTCCTCTGTCAACCCGATCTGGTACGGATCCCACACTGATGAGCAATACTCAAGTATAGGTCGAACGAGTGTTTTGTAAGCCACCTCCTTTGTTGATGGACTACATTTTCTAAGGACTCTCCCAATGAATCTCAACCTGGTACCCGCCTTACCAACAATTAATTTTATTTCCTGCAACAGGAAGGTGAGGTGGTGTACCAACACTATAATGCTCGCCCATACATTCCCCTTGATCAACGTGCTCTTGAAGCTACGCAGCGGCTTACCTCGCCAGCATGATCTCTGGACTTGTCTGCACTCGAGTACTTGTGGCATATAGTGGGACGAGAAGTCACCACTACGACTCGTCAGTGAACAATTCTTACAGAACTACGTGAACAAGAGGAGCGGGCTAGCATAACGTATCCCAGGACACTATTCGTCATCTGTACGATGACTGGATGCTAGAGTCAGCCCTTGTATTTCCACCCTTGGAGGCTACACCACACACTAATACGGGTGTTTCAGTATAAGTCGACGCCTAGTACTTCAGGCCCGCTAATGCTTTTGGTCTATAAATGTTATCGTTTTATGTGCTCCATGTGCATTGTTGAAATAATAAATCATGAATGAAATGGAACTCTCTCAAGGGTGTTCTATTTTTTTTCCAACCGTGTATGTTAGAAACGTTGCTGCTAGCACCAATAAAGGATAGTCCATCACACAATCCTGAAACACTTTGTCACCCTTGAGGTACAGAATGATGAAGTTCAGCTGAAGCTGCTATTATGAAGCATAGGCGGCACAGGTATTCCATATCTAGGCACAAAGAAATTTATTATATTAGCTAACAGTGGGCATTGATTTACATTAATGGGAAAAGTTCAAAATTTGTTTCCGACCAGGATTCGTACACAGGTCTCCTCCTTACTAGGCCGATGCGCTGAGCACTGCGCCATGCAGACAGAGTGGTCATATCCACTGTACGGACTTGCGTAGCACGCCTCCCATCAGACCCAAATTCTCAACTTATCCACACACTATTGATATTGTGCCCCTCGCCCATTATTCTCATTAGTTGCGGCACTTCGCCAATTCACGTAAGATTTCGAGCACAGCGTGCATCCGCAGTGAATTGATCGCCCTGCCTCAATTATGTAACTTTTGGACATGTCCGAAAGAACAGACACCACGTATATACACACATCAAGAAATGTTTTGCGTCATTCCAGTTCCCAGAACTCCTGAACATAGACGCTGACTGTGAATATTGTATCACAGTCCCTTCGAATGTTCATAGATGTCACTAAACCTGTCCAAAGATGTAAACAATCATGCATGCGCAGGAGCAGCGCCTATTAGACGGAGGGATTCCGACAGTCGATTAGTTCCATACATTCCACCACGAAGGAGATCCACGGCTCCTGTTGTCTGTAATCAAACCATGCCTAGACATTCAATATCCCGCTTCGATCGCGTCCTCATTGTTAATTTCTGCTAGGAAGGGCTCTCATCAAGGGAAGTGTCCAGGCGTCTCGGAGTGAACCAAAGCAACGTTGTTCGGACATGGAGGAGATACAGAGAGACAGGAACTGTCGATGACAAGCCTCGCTCAGGCCACCCAAGGGCTACTTCTGAAGTGGAAGACCGCTACCCACAGATTATGGCTGGGAGGAACCCTGACTACAACGCCACCATGTTGAATGATGCTTTTCGTACAACCACAGGACGTCGTGTTTCGACTCGAACTGTGCGCAATAGGCTGCATGATAGGCAACTTCACTCACGAGTGGACCGCTTAGGATTGGCATCACTTTTTCTTCACACATGAGTGTCGCATATGTCGTCGGAGACGTGTTTGGAGGCAACCCCGTCAGGCTGAACGCCTTAGACACGTGACCCAGCGAGTGCAGCGAGGTGGTGGTTCCCTACTGTTTTGGGGTGTCATTATGTGAGGCCGACGTACGCCGCTGGTGGTCATGGAAGGCGCCATAACGGCTGTAAAATACGTGAATGTCATCCTCCAACCGATAATGCAACCATATTGACACAGCATATTGGAGAGGCATTAGTCTTCATGGACGACAATTCTAGCCCCAATCGTGCACATCTTGTGAATAACTTCCTTCAGGATAACGACATCGCTCAAATAGAGTGGCCAGCATGTTCTCCAGTCGTGAACGCTATCGAACACGCCTGGGATAGATTGAAAAGGGCTGTTTATGGACGACGTGACCCGCCAACCATTCTGAGGAATCTTCGCCGAATCGCCGTTGAGGAGCGGGAAAATCTGGACTAACAGTGCCTTGATGAACTTGTGGATAGTGTGCCACGACTAATACAGGCATGCATCAGTGCAAGAGGACGTGCTGTTGAGTATTAGAGGTACCAGCGTGTACAGAAATCTGGACCACCACCTCTGAAGCTCTCGCTGTATGGTGGTACAGCATGTAATGTGTGGTTTTCGTGAGCAATAAAAAGTGCGGAAATTATATTTATGTTGATCACTATTCCAATTTTCTGTACAGGTTCAGGAACTCTTGGAGCCGAGGTGATGCAAAACTTCTTTGTTGTGTGTATGTTCCATATTTACCGAACACCGTTAGTGTAGAATTGTGTACTTGAAATTGACCTAAGGTGCATAAATAAACTGAAATTCAAGAGAAGAAATCTAGATTGTCATTTAAGAGATTGACGGCAAGTGTGGGCTCGATTCGGAAAAGATCAAAGAGTTTCGTGGTGGTTATAATATTTCAGTTCACCAAACTGAAAAGAAGAATGAACTACTCGGCAGATAAATTTGACGTCAGGCTGTACTTTATTACTGTGACCAGCAATAACAATGCCACACCTCGTGTAGGTCGTTAATGTTTCACATTGCCACTGTGAGGAACATACCGTTCATTTCGTTTTCATGGCTAATGCAAGCTATCTGCACGCCCCGATGCAGCGCTACACAGGAGAACAACTTGCAAACATAACGCTGCTTTTGTAAACACGGAGTAAAGCTGCAGAGCGCGAATGAATTTGTACATTTAGCATTGCAGGTTTATGCGGATTGTTGGCAAGCTGGACGGCGCAGATAAGAATGCCCGCGTGCTGCGATCCTGGTGTTATCTCTCTCCGCCAGGGCGGCTCCAGTGAGAGCTGGTTGCAAGGAGGCGGCCACGTCCGCGCGATAATATAGCGCTCCGTGACGGCCGCGTGGCAGCGTGGCCCACACACAACTGCGATCCTTGTTTACGAAGTTGGTGGTGTGGCGAGATAAACGAGGCCGTGTATTTCCATAGTGCTACAAGCTTCGCTGTCCGCTTTGCTTTATTCTCAAGTAAAGACACTGCGCCCCCTTTCCTCAGTGCTCTTGGTTACTTCCGATCTATTAAGACATAATACGAGTGTTTCACTTAAAATTTTAATTATACATGTACGAATATTTTCACGATTCTATCACAACACTATCTTGGCTTGGACCAATAGATGATATAGACCGCGCATTACGTCATAATCTTGAAACCGACGTCTCGATCCGCTGATTGACGTCGGCAACCATGTCCAGGAGATTCTGGTTAGAATACTGTTCAATTTATCTTATCTGTAGTATTTTGAGTAAAGATTGAATTCTTGAACTGAAAGATATGTAATGAAAAGAAGTAATATGGCGCCATCATAAACGACTGAAACGATTTCATTTATTTGCTGCAGCTTTGTTAGCTTACATATTGGCTTTGACACACAGACATAGAAAATATCAATAAGTTTTTTTCACATCTTAGATGTGCTCCATTGCCCCCCCCCCACCCCCCACCCCGTAATGGTTCTGCAGATATCAAGCCGATAATAAAGTTATTTCCACGTTCGGCGTAGGATGTCCTTATCCGTCTGTTCCGAAGCACCTTTCCTGCGAACTTCAGCAACCCCCACACGCTCGATCCATTGGTTTTTGATTTTCCTATTTATGAATTGACGAACAACATGATGGAATTGGGGAGGATCACCATCATATTGGGATATGAATTCCCCACTGTCGGTGGCATGGGGCAATTTCCCAGTATGTCCAGATAAACGTGTCCTGTAAAGGTCTTTCCGCAGAAGAAAAACGGACGGAAAGCTGTAAACCATGAGCCTGAACACAACACATTTCCGAGCGATATCGTGGAAATTGTCTGTCTCCCAGATTCACACACTGGGCCTGTTCAATGTGCTGCTCACAAAATATGTTGTGAATCACTGAAGGTTAGTTTCTCACAAACCCCATCCTCCTCCATAAGATGATGCATCTGTGCTGCAAATTCAAAGTGTCTGACTTTATTATTGGGAGTAAGGGCTTATAGAAATTGCACCTGCGATCTAGGGATAGCGTTTTTGATTAGTAATCAAAACTTCCTTGGTACTGGGTTCGAAACTCACCCCCGCTTTAACATTGATTAATAATCAACATTGGCGGCCGTAGGCGTCTAGAAAAAGATGTCACCCGCATTCAGCCAACTGGTAATTACTTTTCAAAAATTGATTTGCCCAACACGTATCTTCAAATAACACTTGATGAATAATCTCAAGCCGTGCGTGTTGTGAACACTCATTTGGGCTTGTTTAAATATTTGCATTTGCCATTAGAAAGAGCTTCCACACCCGCCATTTTACAAAGGTATTTAGAACAGCTGACTGCTCAAGTTCCAAACTGTTCAAACTACACTCCTGGAAATGGAAAAAAGAACACATTGACACCGGTGTGTCAGACCCACCATACTTGCTCCGGACACTGCGACAGGGCTGTACAAGCAATGATCACACGCACGGCACAGCGGACACACCAGGAACCGCGGTGTTGGCCGTCGAATGGCGCTAGCTGCGCAGCATTTGTGCACCGCCGCCGTCAGTGTCAGCCAGTTTGCCGTGGCATACGGAGCTCCATCGCAGTCTTTAACACTGGTAGCATGCCGCGACAGCGTGGACGTGAACCGTACGTGCAGTTGACGGACTTTGAGCAAGGCCGTATAGTGGGCATGCGGGAGGCCGGGTGGACGTACCGCCGAATTGCTCAACACGTGGGGCGTGAGGTCTCCACAGTACATCGATGTTGTCGCCAGTGGTCGGCGGAAGGTGCACGTGCCCGTCGACCTGGGACCGGACCGCAGCGACGCACGGATGCACGCCAAGACCGTAGGATCCTACGCAGTGCCGTAGGGGACCGCACCGCCACTTCCCAGCAAAGTAGGGACGCTGTTGCTCCTGGGGTATCGGCGAGGACCATTCGCAACCGTCTCCATGAAGCTGGGCTACGGTCCCGCACACCGTTAGGCCGTCTTCCGCTCACGCCCCAACATCGTGCAGCCCGCCTCCAGTGGTGTCGCGACAGGCGTGAATGGAGGGACGAATGGAGACGTGTCGTCTTCAGCGATGAGAGTCGCTTCTGCCTTGGTGCCAATGATGGTCGTATGCGTGTTTGGCGCCGTGCAGGTGAGCGCCACAATCAGGACTGCATACGACCGAGGCACACAGGGCCAACACCCAGCATCATGGTGTGGGGAGCGATCTCCTACACTGGCCGTACACCACTGGTGATCGTCGAGGGGACACTGAATAGTGCACGGTACATCCAAACCGTCATCGAACCCATCGTTCTACCATTCCTAGACCGGCAAGGGAACTTGCTGTTCCAACAGGACAATGCACGTCCGCATGTATCCCGTGCCACCCAACATGCTCTAGAAGGTGTAAGTCAACTACCCTGGCCAGCAAGATCTCCGGATCTGTCCCCCATTGAGCATGTTTGGGACTGGATGAAGCGTCGTCTCACGCGGTCTGCACGTCCAGCACGAACGCTGGTCCAACTGAGGCGCCAGGTGGAAATGGCATGGCAAGCCGTTCCACAGGACTACATCCAGCATCTCTACGATCGTCTCCATGGGAGAATAGCAGCCTGCATTGCTGCGAAAGGTGGATATACACTGTACTAGTGCCGACATTGTGCATGCTCTGTTGCCTGTGTCTATGTGCCTGTGGTTCTGTCAGTGTGATCATGTGATGTATCTGACCCCAGGAATGTGTCAATAAAGTTTCCCCTTCCTGGGACAATGAATTCACGGTGTTTTTATTTCAATTTCCAGGAGTGTATTTGGATGATATTGTTGTAGAAGTTTGTAGGCCTGAAGAACACATTGCAAATTTTCACATTTTGTTTTATGTGTTGTCTGATGCAGGACTGAAATGTAGACTGGACGTAGACTGGACAAGTCTGATTTTCATAAAACTGAATTGCAGTATCTTGGTCATGAGCACAGTGATCCTTCTGTATCTCTTCCCCAGGATTCACGGTTCCGGAGGACAGGGCGGCCACAGCAGCCGCAAGATGATGTCTTGAAGACACCGAGGGACGACCCCCTGGAAACGGAGCCTTCAACTCTTCCGCCTCCTCTCTTCCTACCGATGGAACGGGACCCGCCCACGCCGCAGCAGCTGACGCCTTCTGCACCGTGGTATGGGCCTCGGGAGGCGGAAGCGTACCCTTTTGGGCGTTTTCCGGGGGACATTTTCACCAGAGCATAGGCCAGATGGCGGGATACGACCGGAAATCTGACGTACGCTGCAGGCACATCTTTTGGTCCATTGCAGCGTCCACGTTCCTGCCTCCCCTCCCGTTGTCATGCTCGTTATACGACGACGGTCGGTCGCTTTGGGTGTAAAGTCAAGCACCGGCACTCTAGTCGGGAACGACAGAAACAGCTATGAGAAGACGTCAGCCAATCGCAACTGACCGACCCTTCTCCAGGACGATCACGCGACAGCAGCGGCCCCTATGTGATGAGGACATAAGCGCCGCCACCGACTGGTGACGCCCCAGTTCAATAGCAGATACAAGATTCGACGCTTGGAGAGGAGCGTCAACTCTAGTCACTACGCTTGTACACTCTATGTAGCACAGACATGGAATTGACAAACTGCCTATTGGCTTCTGTCTTGGGTTCTTCGGCCGACGTTAGTCTGATGACTTTATTGACGTTTCGCCAGCTCAAGTGGCTGGCATTGTCAAAGCTTCACTCTCCATTGCCGGTGGTGAACTGGAGCCGAGCTCGACAACGTCCGAGGGATTCTCCGTGGTCATTTCCTGTGCGGTTCTCCTCTTGCTACCTGCGACGGTTCGTTCGCTGCAGTACGGGAACCCACGATCCGTTTACCTTAAGGCTTTCCTCTTTCTTCTTGAAGCTATTCGCGTGTTTTTGTATTTCTACAGCTTCTCTCAACAGCCAGAACGTCCGTGTCGGCGAATTTTACTACGCGGTCTGTCTCACTCAGTGAGTGCTCTGCCACGGCCGACTTCTCTACCTGCCCCAACCTGCAATGTCGCTTATGTTCTTTGATCCTGGTGTTGACTGGTCGTCCAGTCATTCCGACATAAACTTTTCCGCATGTTCATGGTATGCGGTACATTCACGATATTGCAAGTGGGTCCTTTTTCTCCTTTGCCGATCTAAGACACTCTTTGATCATCCTTGTCGGTTTGAAAATCGTCTTTACGCCGTGTTTACCCGATATAAGGCGGATTCTGTCCGTCACTCTGGGAATGTATGGCAGAAACGCCGTACCCGACATTTCTTTCTCCGATTTCGTACTTCGGCGAATGTTTGGCTCTGTTACACTTCTAATATGCGTTGTGGAGTACCCACTGCTCCTCAGAACACTTTCCACGTGTTGCATTTCGCGTATGAGGTGCTGCGGCTCACATATTCGTACTGCTCGCGTTACGAGCATATTAATCTTGCCTCTTTTCTGGCTCGGGTGGTGGTTTGATAGTTTATGCAGGTATCGGTCCGTGTGTATCGGTTTTCAATATACCCGTGTCCCAGGTTTTGCCATCCCTCGTGACCAGAACATCTTTTCTATTTACAAGGTAAATTTTATGTTGGCATTGAGGCTGTTCAAGTGTCATAGGAATTCACCGAGCTGTTCTTCACCATGGCTCCCCACAGTAAAAGTATGATCGACGTGTCTGTACCACACCTTAGGTTTACAAGTCGCCAAGTCCATTGCCTGTGCTTTGAAATGTTCCATGAAGAAGTTGGCCCCCACTGGACTCAGAGGACTACCCACGGCAACGCCTTCCAGCTGTTCGTAGAAACAGCTTGTGGTGAGACATGCATGAAAGAGCTTTCTGATGTCTTGCGGGAAAATGGAACCTATGTGCTCCAGAGCGTCACCGAGTGACACTTTCGTAAACAAAGAAATTAACCAGGATGTCATTTGGTGCAAGTTTCAATGTTTTCAGCAGCTCAGTGAAATGTCCTGAGTCGTTTATGTATGTGTCGATCTTCACCAAGTGCGGCTGGAGCATAGAGGCCAAGTGTTTTGCCAGTTTAGACGTCGGTGAGCCAGGAGCGCTAACAATCGGTCTTAGTGGAACGTCGTTCTTATGGATCTTAGGTAATCCGTACAGCCGAGGTGGTAGGGCTACTGTATGTCTCTGTATGTCCGCCGGCAGGTAAGACGCCTTGACTAACCGATTCGTATTCCATGTGATACACTGCGTCGGATCTGTGCTTAGTTTTCGGTACGCCGTCGAATCTAATAGGTCTCGGATCTTTTGCTCATAATCTTTGGTCTTCATTACGACGGTCGATTCCCCTTATCGGTAGGCAGTACCAATATACCGTTGTCGGCATTAAGATTCTTAATAGCTTATACCTCTTCTTTCTTCAGGTTGCAAGCTGGTGGTTTGGCTCGGCGTAGATCCTGGCTGTTTCAGTGCGTATTTCCTCTGCCTTTTCACAAGAAAGGGTCCCAATGGCCGCTTCGGTGTTAGCAATGATGTCCTCCATAGGTATAGTTCTCGGTATGAGAGCGAAATTTTCTCCTTTTTTAAGAACAGACACTTCCTCTTCGTTCAATAGTCGTTCACTGAGGTTGACCACTGTGTGTGAGATGTCGGGAATCGCCTTGTCGGTCTGCTTCCGGCATTTTTCAAACTTTTTCTTCTGTCGCTCAGTGCAGCACTCGAGTTCGTTCTGCATGCTCCTGTGAGTGACGCTGTCGATCTTGTCCCAGTCGTCTCTATGCATTCTGCTACTTAGACTTGGAATTGTGCACTTTGAAGAAAATTACTTAAAAAATAATTAATATGTCGCCCTTTGCTTGCGGCACATCTGTGTAAAGTAAAGTTTTGTATATTTTCATTTTTTACCAAAACTCATTAATACGATTTGTTTGAATTGTTTATTTAGTGAACCGAATACGTAGGATTCCTAGACTACACATATTTGACAGCGAGCATGAAGACATAGTAACTTTACTAACAGTAAATGACACTATCATCTGCAAACAGTCTAAGAAGGCTGCTCGGATTGTCTCCTAAATCGACATAAATCCGTCCAGACGATAGCAGAGTCACCTGGCGAGGAATGACTGCTAGTCGGACACACGCACGGTGTATGTAATACTAGTAAGCGTGCTATCTGTGTGTGGAACGTCTGTCCGAGTTTGATCGAGGGGGGATAGTGATGGGACGGAGGCTCGCCACGAGCATTTCGGAAATTGCGCTACTTGTCGGCTGTTCAGTGAGTGCTGAAGTGATTGTCTTCAACATATAGCAAAACCAATTTGAAACCATGTATAGACGTCGTGGGGTTGGGTGGCCATCCCTCATTACTGATGTCGGACGTCGTAGCCTGGGCAGACCGGAAAAACAGGCGACTAACTGTGGCGGAACTAATGTCAGACTTTAAGGCTGGTCAGAGCCCAAGTATGTCTGAACACACTCCTAAGGGTGAGCCCCGCAGTCGACGGCCTATGCATTTGCCAATGCTACTACGAGGATGAGTCAAATAAATATCTTAAATATTTTTTAAATATTATTTATTGTGCAGAAGTGGCATAAAGCTGTATCACTTTTCAACATGCTCTCCCCCACGCTCAATGCAAGTCGTCCAGCTCTTAAAAAGTGCATAAATTCCTTTAGAAAAAAATTCTCTTGGTAGTCCGCGCAACCACTCATGCACCGCGTGGCTTACCTCTTCATCAGAACGGAACTTCTTTCCTCCCATTGCGTCTTTGAGTTGTCCAAACATATAGAAATCACTTAGGGCAACGTCTGGTGAATATGGTGGATGAGGAAAACACTCAAAATACAGGTCTGTCATTGTTGAAACAGTTGTACGGGCAGTGTGGGGTCTTGCATTGTCATGTTGCAAAAGGACAGCTGCTGACAGCAATCCATGACGCTTCGATTTGATTGGAGGCCGAATATGATTTTTTAGGAGATCTGTGTATGATTTTCTGGTGACAGTGGTCCCTCTAGGCATGTAATGCTCCAAAATGACGCCTTTTCCGTCCCAAAAGAGTGTCAGCCTAACCTTCCCTGCTGATGGTTCTGTTCGAAACTCCTTTGGTTTTGCTGATGAGGAATGGCGCCATTCCTTTCCCGCTGTCTTCGTTTCCAGTTGGTGGAACTGAACCCAGATTTCGTCCCCAGTAAAGATTGATCCAAGGAAGCCATCACCTTCTCGTTTAAAGCGCCGAAAAAGTTCTACACAAGCATCAACACGTCGTTCTCTCATTTCAGGAGTCAGCTGCCGTGGTACCTATCTTGCAGACACTTTGCGAAACTGGAGCACATCATGCACAATGTGGTGTGTTGACCCATGAGTAATCTGTAAACATGCTGCAGTGTCATTCAGTGTCACTCGGTTGTTTTCCTTCGCTATGGCTTCAGCTGCTGCAATGTTCTGGAGTCATAGCTCGTTGTGCCTGACGAGGAGCATCTCCACTGAAGTCACACCATTTGTTAAGTTCCTACCCCATTTGTAGACTTACTGTGACAAACAAGCATCACCGTACTGAACTTTCATTCGTCGATGAATTTCAATAGGTTTTACCCCTTCAATACGCAAAAACCGAATAACAGAACGCTGTTCTTCCCTGGTGGAAGTCTCAAATGGGGCGGCCATCTTTATACTGATACTGCGACTGTATGTGTGCATCTGCACGATGCTGCCACCTACAGGCCAATCTGCACGCTGTTTGTAGCACGCTTACCAACTTACAGGATAACGGCGCAAAATTTCGATTTGTTATTACAAATTTGAGGTTTTCATTTGACACACCCTCGTACGTCTGAAATGGGCACTGGGCCATGCGCAATGGACGTTGGATCAGTGACAGAGCATTGCATAGTCCGAATAATTCCGATACCTTCTTCATTATGCCGATGGAAGGGGTATACCCCTTCATGACGATCATCTTTGCCGACGGCAGTGGCACTTTTGAGCAAGATAATGCGCCATTTCACGAGGCCAAGAGTTTGGAGGAGTGGTTCGAGGAACACAGTGGCGAGTTCCAGTTGATGGGCTGGACACCATATTCGCTAGATCTGAACCCGATAGAACACAACTGGGATGTGATTGAACGTGGCGTCAGAGCTCATCGTCCCCCTCCCCGGCACTTACGGCAATCAGGTCACTTGTGTGGTGCCAACTACCTCCAGCGATCTACCAAGGCAGATTGCTTCCTTGCCACGACGCATCGCAGCCGTTACCCGTGCCAGTGGTGGACATACCGGCTATTAGGCATGTGGTCATTACGTTCTGGCTGGTGTAGATTAGGAACAGCGGAGGGCCAATAACAATTCCTTGTGGAACACCAAATATCACTTCTGTTTTCGATGACTTTCAGTCGATTGGTACTATGACCATTCTTACAGGAAATCATTAATTCAGTCGCACAGTCGAAACGGTATTCCATAGGCACGAAATTTGATTAGAAGTCGCTTGGGAGCAATGGTGTCAAAAGATTTATGGAAGTCTAGAAATATTGAATCAATTGGAGATTCCATGTCAACAGCACTCTTTACTTTTACAACAATATAAGGTTTTCGTACTTTTATTACTGTTAAATTAACAAAAGGTACTATTATTTGAATGTAATAAATAACTTTTTTCTCGTAACAAAATTAGAAATATATTTTAGCCACCGATAACTAACCGTATTTCTGTTCCTTTTCTTAATATCTTTAACTTTACAAGATTTCGTGACATAATTATCGTGTGGGTGCAAAATGGAAGAAAAAGCTTTACATACAGAAAATGTTCAGCTCTTCGCCCTCTTTTCGAAGGTACTAACTTTGTGACATCCTACCGTTCTAGATTCTGAAGCTGATTGTTTCCTACAGTTTAGTGTATACTTCATTGTGAGGCTAATTCATTTCGCTCTTAGCCTGTGCAAACAAATTTCACCCGAATATCTCGGACGAGCTGTTTTGACGAAAAGGTCCGCTGTGGTAGGTATGAAATACACATTATACGTCACATTTCCTCCGTACGATGTAGTCCTGCCCTGAATCAGAGTGGACGGAAGGTTTCCACGTCATCACTCGTAAATTATTCAGTAGGGAGCACTCTGCAGCGATCAGTTCTGACAAAACCTCACACGCCCATCATAACCAACACCGACAACACTAAAATTAGTCGTAAAGAGTCGTTATAAACGCAGAGTAGCAACGTAGCTGCTGTGACCTACTTCGTTCTGAACGACTTCCGCTGCGTTGAGCTTTCTTTGCAGATTCTGGAGTGCCACCGAATACTCTACACAAGTCTGATGTCGTTTATTATCTTGCAGCTATATCTCTGGTTGGGAAAAACGTACAACAGCTCATTCCCGCTGGAGAATTGTGTTCGCCGTCATTTAATTATTTAACCTCATTGGAGACAGTATATTCACGCTCGTCAAATTACCACTTAGAAAAAATACTCGCCCTACCACATTATAGAATTTCTGTTGAAATGTTTCACAAAGATCTCAACGTTTTGTACCAATAGTATTTTATCGGTTGCACACCTGTTTTAAATTTCTTCAACGAAGTCGTCATTTTTCCGCATGAAGATGTTTTTTCTTTAAGAGATTAGCTTATTTTGCCCACTTCTACACTGCTAAAAGTCGTTGCGTCATCCTACACGATTACGTCCTACAGTGTGGTAGTGACAACGTGTGACAGCTTCTCTATTTAGAATGCAGGACAACCGTGAGCAGATACAGCTATCACTTATGTGAAGTGCTATATCAAGAATTAAAAAAAAAAGTTCAGTACCCATATTAGGCTTGTCACTACACTAACTAAAGGAACTGCCCAGTTCGGTAGCTTCACGGTCAGCTCAATGGTTGCTAATAGAAGGGGCCCGGGTTCGATTCATAGCCGGTTAGGCATGGTCAGAAATTTTCTCAAAGACGGAACTCGATGTTGTACCGTCCTTACGTTCTTATGGTCATAATAGAAGTGTCCAACAAACGTCAAACTCGCAGAATGTGTCCTACGCGCTTGGATATGCAAATAATTAGCATTATTGTGCAATCGCAAGGAGTGGGTAGGAGTAACGCTATCTACATTCTGCGTTTAAGGGAGGATAACGCAACTGCTTTTCCAGTCTAACATCGCATTTTAGTTATGGTCGTTTGTGATAAAATCGTGTTATACCTCCATGAAGGTGAAACGTCTATCAGTGCAAGGCCTATCGAGAGCGGTTTATCGTTCCCACTACACCGATGCTCGTATGTCATGCAGTTATGGAACTGATGCGTTCAGTGAGACCGTACTTAATGTGCTGTCGGATCTCAGTGGCACCGCGCGATTAGCAGACGGAATGACAGGAGTATTGTTCGCCCGGTTATCAAGAATAACATGGCAACGTCACGTGCTTTAACTCTTTAAGGGATAGGTAAACGCGATAAAAATTTATTCAAAGGTGAGGGGTGGCATGAACAATAAATTACATATTGAAATTCGATTCACTCGTAGCATTTTAGTTTTATTATTGTGATATATTTTCTGCAGTAGGTTTGTAAAAATTCACATTAACAGCAACAAAATATTAGGATGAAATGTGGTCACCACAGACAACAATCGCCTCATAGCGTTATACAAATTCGATAGTCGGTGGTTCAACTTCCGTATAGCTTTCTTTTAATTTTCGCAGCATCTCATGAACCAGTTCTTGCCTGCTCTAAGGCACAAAGGTACTTTGCACACTGAACATATCCACACAGTTCGGTCTGTGGTTTTTCTTGAACTGCAAACTGCACATCTTCTAGATGATGGGTGAATGTGTTGATATTTACTGCTTTCGTGGCGAATACTTTCGTCTAAGTATGTCTTGTGTGACGTGATCATGGATGATAAATTATTTTTGTGTACACAGAATGAATCAATGGCCTTGTCGCAGTGGATGCGCCAGTTCCCGTGAGATCACCGAAGTTAAGCGCTGTCGGGCGTGGTTGGCACTTGGCTGGGGGACCATCCAGGCCGCCGTGCGCTGTTGCCATTTTTTCGGGTGCACTCAGCCTCGTGATGCCAATTTACGAGCTACTCGACCGAATAGTAGTGGCTTCGGTCAAGAATTCCATCATAACGGCCGTGAGAACGGAGTGCTGACCCCACGCCCCTCCTATCCACATCCTCCTCTGCGGATGACACGGCGATCGGATGGTCCCAGTAGGCCACTCGTGGCCTGAACAGGGAGAACACAGAATGAAGCGCCAGCCACTAAAACTATTTTTGGAGCCAACGAACTTTATACAACTCTTCACAAAAGACTTTATTGGGGAACTGCTCCATTTCAATCTCAATCTTCATCAAGTAATATCCAAATATGTTCTTCCTCTGTTATTGTTTTCTGGTGAGACATACTGGATAGAGAAGAAAATATGCTGGATGGAGGAGAAGGGCGGTGGTTGACGCCACGTGGTCTGTGAAGTATAGAAAATTCTAATCGAATAAAAATTAATATTACTTGTAGATTTATGGGAGGTCAAGACATAAATATAAGCAATTACTTACCAAAAATAGCTACAGAGAGGAATGCACGATATTTCCACGAACAACATCAATGATGCGAGAAATGTCAGCTCGTGTCGTAAATAAGTGGCGAAAGTAGTGCGCTGTGAATCTTCCGCCATCGAGTGAAACTTAAGTCAACAATTAGCTAGTTGGGTGAGAAAATTACCACCCCTGGGCGGTAAACTGAGAAAAATATGTGGCTAGCTACAGTCCCCACGGCCCTTCCAAGGCGTCTGCATATGTGGTAGATTTCAATGATGCCCACCCTTCAAACAGTTAAGGCAGGAAACTGGCTTGTTTCTAACACGTCAGTAATCAGCACAGACACGGTGACGACGAGTGGAGCTTCGCGACTCTGTGAGCACAGCGACCTTACTAGGCGTTCCCAATATAGATCAGTCAACAAACACAAAAAAAGTCGACTGAAGGAAAAAATTCTTGTAGTCGCAAATTTCTATACTTTCACGAGTGGAAGTGTCACGAACAACATACTAAAAATCCTGGACGGTGATTGATGGATTGTTCCTTAACTGTCACTTTTTATGTTTTTTATTGACTTTCTCGAAAAAATGTGGCTCCTAGCGAAAATGTTTCTTAGTACAAATTTAAACAACACTATGTTTCCTACGAAAAAAACTCTGCTCATTTATTTAGGACTAGCAGTCTCCGCATTGCAAGGGATGGGAAAATTGAAGATAATTAAAGACAATGTTTTAATGCTGTACAATTTATTTATATTTTTAAATAACATGTTTTAAGAACAAATAACTCATCGTATGGGGCAGACGCAACTGTACAACTCCACATTGAAAAATGAAGAAATCGCAGAACTGTTGCTTAACCCACAATCCTTTGTTGTTTACACGACTGGTTTCTGAGCACTTACTGTTCCATCATCTGATATAAACTGTAATAATAAAAATATTCTGTTAAACACTTATAGGAAATATCAGATAAGGAACTATGCGGCTAAAATTTATAAATTAAAAGCGAGAGCAGGACGTTACTTACAAATAAGATGAACGGACCATTCCATTCAACTGTTCTTTCAAGTCCTTTGCTGTGTCTGACAGAAATACAATGTCATCGGCTAATTTCAAAGCTTTTATTTCTTCTCACCCAACTTTAATTCCTTCATAAGTGCCGGCCGGGGTGGCCGTGTGGTTCTAGGCGCTACAATGTGGAACCGCGCGACCGCTACGGTCGCAGGTTCGAATCCTGCCTTGGGCATGGATGTGTGTGATGTCCTTAGGTTAGTTAGATTTAAGTAGATCTAAGTTCTAGGGGACTGTTGACCTTAGAAGTTAAGTCCCATACTGCTCAGAGCCATTTGAACCATTTGAACTTTCATAAGTTTTTCTTTGGTTTCCTTTACTGCTTGAAAAATGTACAAGTTGAATAACGTCTCATTCACTTCTCAACCGCTCCTTCCCTTTCATGCCCGTCAGCTGTTATAACTCCCGCCTGGTTTTCTGCAAAGGTTGTAAATAGCCTTTCGTTCCCGTTAGTTTACCCCAGCTACCTTCAGAATTACAAAGAGTGTGTGCCAGTCAGCATTGTCAAAAGTTTTCTCCAACTTAGATTTCCCGTTCCTTTACTTATCTTCTAAAATAAATCATAGCGTCGATATTGCTTCGCATGTTCCTACATTTCTCTGAAATCCAAACTGATCTTCGCCAAGGTTGGCTTCTACCAGTTTTTCTATTTCTGTAAAGAAATCGTGCCAGTATATCGTAATAATAAATTATTAAACTGATAGTTTGATAATATTCACACCCTTTGGCATCTGCTTTCTTTGGAACTGGAATTATAATACTCATCTTTAAATCTGAGGGTGTTCTGCATGTCTCGTTCATGGTGCACACCAGGTCAAATAGTTGTTTTTTTTTATGGTTGGCTCTCCCACGGCTATCAGTAGAGGACGGAACGTCGTGTACTCCAGGGTCCTCGTTTCGATTAGGTCTTTCGGTGCACGGCCAAATTCTTCTCGCACTATCGTGTCTCCCACCTCAACTTCATCCACTTCCTCTTCCATTTTTATAATATGGCCTTCAACTACATACCCCTTGTTTAGAACCTCCACATATGCCTTCCACCTTTCAGCTTTCCCTTGTTTGCGTAGTACTTGTTTTCCATATGAGCCTTTGATAGTCATAAAGCTGCTTCTCTTTTCTCGAAAGGCCTGTTTAATTACCGTATAGGCGGAATTTATCTTACCCCTAGTGCTATGTGCTTCACATTCTTACATTTGCCCTCTAATCATTTCTACTTATGCTTCCTATGTTTCTTGTCAGACTCATTTTTTAGAAGATTTTATTCCCTTCCGCCTGCATCGTTTGCTGAATTTTTATAGTTTCTTCTTTCATCAATTAAATTCATTATCTCCTGTGATTTCCAAGGGTTTCTACTTGGCCTTGTCTTTTCACGTATTAGATGCTCTGTTGCATTCACTATTTCACCTCTCAAAGCCAGTCATTCATATTCAGCTTTATTCGTTCCCCCTGTTAGAGTCAACTGTTGCCTAATGCTCCCTCTGGAACGATCAACAACCTCTGTCGTATCATTAGAACAACAAAGAAAGAGAGATGATCGTTTAATAAACGATTTACGAAATCATGGAAAATATAAAACTGAATGACGTGAAGGCGTCATGAAACGCTATCTACCTGAGTGCAGGACCACTGCCTTACTACTGTACTCCCTTGCACTGTATCATAAGAGTGAGAACAATATTAATCGCGCAAACTAAATTAACACTCGCTAAAAATTGGAAATGCCTTTACGGTCGCTCCCATTAGCCACAGATCCGAATGCTTGTTTGCGGGAAGTAGTACTGAACAGAAAATTTGGTGCAAGAGGAGTTCCGTACTTCCTGGATGCCGTACAAAAAGAAATGTGAAAAACAAACCCTCAGCAATGTTTGGGAAATTTTTACAGTTTTTTCTCTAGTTTATAAATATTACGCGTGGATCCCATACTTCACACACGAAACAGCAATCAAGGTAATGGGTGAAACTCCCGCTTCAAAATAGGATAAAACGATTTCATCGGGGGGGGGGGGGGGGGTGAGGTAACGGCCAGTGTTTTCCACTATGCGTAGTGGATGCTAATCCATTATTTGCTTGCATACGAAAGTGATTTGACAGTAAGACAAATGAGGGACATTAATCGTTTGAGCATTCTTCTCTCTTCTCTGTCTGTGAGGTCTGCACCCTGCGAAATACATATGTTTCTTCATTTAAAGAAATTTGTGACTGGAAACGAACTGACTCCAATGAAGGGGTTATGAAGGAAGATAGGTGTTGCGCAGATCTTCCGAAGTATTTCAGCACTTGAATCTAATAACTGGAAAAACACATTGGCAATAACGCTTTGACCAGAAGGGGGAATATGTCGAATAATAAATATGTTACACAAAAACACTGTTTACTTTCCGAGTAATTTTCACCTAGACCCGTAGTTTCGTCAGTCAACGTGCAAGGTACTGCGCAGAATTGACTCTGGTACTACGAAATAAAACAGGGGTGGTCTAGGGAGCGTAGATTATTGATAATCACTGGGAAATCTCAGACGATTGCACACGTATTGAACAGGTCACTACGTCCATCGTTGTACAGTACAAGTAATAAATTTGAAGTGTGCGAGTATTGTTGCAACTAGTCTCAACCAACTTCAAACAGTATGTTGGCTGCCTTCTTTCTTTCATCAACTGAGAACTTCTGAGCGAGCAGATTTGTTAGTTCCTTTTAGGTAGTGGATATCATTATGCGTAAAATGTTTTGCAAGCTTTTCCTGTGTCACTCGCTAATCTTTCTTATTATCTTTCACTGCTGGTTTGAAAGGTTTATTGTAAGTCCCTATGTATTGGGGTTTTTAAATGTGAGAATTTAATACACGAAACTGCTGGCTATCCAACTCTAACATTCTGCATGGTGTCTGTTCTATATCGTGCCTCCCAACCACTTTCGCGCAACGACGCTCTGAGCGTGTTTTTTAGGGAATTGACTAGTTTGAACCTGGGACCTGTTGCTGGTAAGGAGACGCCAGACCACACATGACATGTAGAGTTCAGAAGAGTTCAGTGAGACTAGCAATGATATAACCAAATACTTAATGATTTCAGCGTCATCTCCACTGCACTCCCTGTAAAAGAATTTTCATACTACCTAAATTTAGTGGAAGGGGTTCAAGGCTTTCCTGTTTTTAGTTAGCTGGTAAAATAACGTCGAAAAAGCAGTTAAGTTTACCATTGGAAATTTTATTTTACTCACAAAACATTGTTTATAAATTGCACTATTGATAAAAGGAAATGTTTTAATACAGGATGATAAAAACCAACTGCGTTCAACAAAAATGTGAACGAATATTCCTAAATGGGTTTCCAAGTTATACAATGCCATATCACATCTATAATCTAGGTTTAAATTAAGTTTCACAAAAGAGAAAACTATCAAAATGGTCTGCAGTAATCCTCAATCATCTTTAATTACTTATCCAACTTGTCGTAAATTACAGTGGCTGATGTGGCTTCTCAATAACTATATAACAGAAAAATCATCGCGTTTCAGATTTTTACTTCAAGTGGCAAATGTGAACACCATGAGCTTTAATTGACGATCGACACTAGTATTACGCAAAAAGGGGGTGTAACAGATGAGACTTCTGCAGTTCTGAGTGAAGCTTTACGCGCTGTTATGCGGCATCGCGTGCATTCATTACCTTGTTGGTGTTCGTCAGGGGGCGGCGGCCAGCACAGCTCCGCTCACCTCGCCATCTCGGAAGCAACTCTCTCCTAACTTCTCCTTACTACAATTTACCGAAGTTGGTTTAAAAAAACTATCTGACTGTGTTTTCATCTGACCAATCAGGGTCTCAATGTTAACCTTAAGCTCCACCTACAAAAATTCTGTCTATCCAATGAGAAACGTTATACTTTTCGTGGTGGGGCAATGTTTTTAAAGTTTGCAACGTAACAGAGACGCGAAAAAGTCTCACGCTAAAACTTGCGGCTGGGGTGGCCATTTTAGTGTTATCGTGAGATCTATACTGTTCTTCTGGAGGGCTCTAGCTTTTAACATGGGCTGGGGGGTGGTCCTAGGGGTTAGCTGGCGACGTGGGTGTCCATCCCTTATCGTAGGGCCTTCTAGCTTAACACGGTTCTGCTCTCAGCTTCTGTTCTCGTTTCTCCCCTCGGAACTGCATCTGTCTCACGGTGGGAAGGTATGACATGCATTTAGGCATTCTTGTGTTAGTCTGTGGTATTCCATTTGCTCATTCGTTACTCGTATTACTTTGGTTAATTTAATGTCACGATTTATTCGGAGCTATGTGACATACTACTGGATTTGCTTATCATGTCAGGGTTTTCATGGAAGGTGTTGGATTTGCCTGACACCTTACACAACCGCAGCTAATGTGCTATTGGAAATATTCACAAACGAAGTTTTGAAATACTAGATGTCGATTTTGTGCGGCGCTGTTCATTTTTATAAAGCTAGCTGTCGTGTTTTCCAGTTCCATATCTTTATTCGGTGCTTGTGTGAGAGTTCGTGAGCCACTTAAGATGTTGTACGAGTATTGCGCTCTTCACTGTATGGGCTTCTTGCTAGGTTAAATCTGCGTATTTGTTTAGACGTCGGGATATTTTCCCCGACGACATTTTCAAAATGGTTCAAATGGGTCTGAGCGTTATGCGACTTAACTTCTGAGGTCATCAGTCGCCTAGAACTTAGAACTAATTAAACCTAACTAACCTGAGGACATCACACACATCCATGCCCGAGGCAGGATTCGAACCTGCGACCGTAGGACGACATATTACCGTGATAGTGTGCGGTTTTTGGTAGAGTTTCACTTTATATATTGCTCCAAATCGTAGGCTAGTCTGCTGCGTAATAACTACGCTGTAGTGTTTTTAAATGCCTAAGTCTGTTTTTTTTTCTTTACGGAGTATTTTTAACAATTTGCATTTGACTAACTTGGTATTAATAATTAAACCAAAAGACTTCACTAAAATTTAATGAGAAACGGTCACGCCTCCAACTCGGCGACTTGATGAAACGAATTTTCTTGTAGATGCTTCTTTTTGTTAAATTTAAAAACAAGCAATAGCAAACAGAAAAGGATCTAGCGTGATGCAAGTTTATGCGGAAATTAAGGCAGAGAGACACTACAGGCGAAAAGGCTATTGCTGAAGAAGCGGTGCAGGAAAAACAGCTTCTTTGTCGAATATTGTGAAACGCTTTTGGAGCACGTAGACGTCCTGTAGCGAAAAAAATTCCCGTAGTCTGTCGTATGGGAATCACCTGAGGAGATTTGTATACGAGCACAACTCACGTCACAGAGTAGAGCTATCAATTTATTAACTCTTTAAGTTTTGCACCTCACGCACACTAAAGCAGGAAGTGTGGAAGGAGACATAATTGGGTAAAATCCACTTTAATAAAAACAATTCAGTCTCTTGGTGTATAAACTGGAGATTAGAGTGTACAATTAGCCTCGCGGAAGCACACATAAAGTGGAGAGAGGCGTCTGCTAATGACTTGGAGCGCAGTCCGCCGAAACACGATATATGGCTTCCATAACGTAAGAATGTGTGCAGTAACGCTCCGTGCAAACGCTAGCCTCGGTGATAACAAAGTATTTTTATAAATTCTAAGATAGCTCGCACACTACGCCGAGTGTTTGAATAAATTTCTGAGTAGTAACGAATATCAGTTTCGCGCAGATACATATTCACTGAGATCAAAATGGTTCAAATGGCTCTGAGCACTATGGGACTCAATATCTGTGGTCATCATTCCCCTAGAACCTAGAACTACTTAAACCTAACTAACCTAAGGACATCACACACATCCATGCCCGAGGCAGGATGCGAACCTGCGACCGTAGCAGTCGCGCGGTTCCGGACTGAGCGCCTAGAACCGCTAGACCACCGCGGCCGGCGACTGAGATCACAAAAGTCATGCGATAACACGTAATATCATGTAGGAACTTATTTGGCCTCCCGTAGTGCAAAAACTCGACGTGGATAGACTCAACATGGAATGCCAGTGCGAAAATACTGAGCCACGCTGCCTAGAGCACATATGTGAAACTGTTGCCGGTTCTTCTGCACGAATTCAATTCTTGATTATGTCCCATAAATGTTCGAATTGTCCAGAATGTTGTTCAAACGAATTGTGAACAATTGATGTCCAGTGAGATGTCGCATTGTAATCCATAAAAATTTCATCAAGGGAACCTGAAGTTCATGTACAGCTGAAGATGTTCCCCGACTAACCGAACATAGCCATTTCCAGTCAACGAACGGTTAAGTTGGACCAGAGGACCCAGGTCCATTTCATGTAAACACAGTCCACTCCCTTTTGGAGCGACTACCAACTTGAAAGGTGTCTTGTTGACCACTTGGGTCCATGGCTTCGCTAGGTCTGTGCCCTACTATAACCCCGCCATCAGCCCTTACCATCTGAAATTGGCACTTATCTGACCAGGTCACGGTTTTCCAGTCGTCTGGGTTCAACCGACATGGTCATGGCATCAGGAGAGAAGCCGCAGGCGATGTGCTATTAGCAAAGGCACTCATGTCGATCGTCTGTTGCCATAGCGCATTAACACCAAATTTCGCCGCACTGTATACATTCGACGTCTGTTCCACATTGATTTCTGCGGTTCTTTCACGCAGTGTTGCTTGTCTGTTAACACAATTCTATGCAACAGACTCGGCTCTCGGTCGTTAAGTGAAGGCCGTCGGCTATTGCATTATCCGTGACGAGAGGAAGCGCCTGAAATTTGGTATTCTCGGCACACTCTAGACACTCTGGATCTCGGAATATTTCGGGATATCGAATTTCCTAACGATTTCGGAAATGGAATGTCCTGTGCGACTAGTTGCAACTACCATTCTGCGTTCAAAGTCAAAGTGAAGGCCGTCGGCTATTGCATTATCCGTGATGAGAGGAAGCTCCTGAAATCTGGTATTCTCGGCACACTCTAGACACTCTGGATCTCGGAATATTTCGGGATATTGAATTTCCTAACGATTTCGGAAACGGAATGTCCCGTGCAACTAGTTGCAAGTACCATTCCGCGTTCAAAGTCAAAGTGAAGGCCGTCGGCTATTGCGTTATCCGTGATGAGAGGAAGCACCTGAAATTTGGTATTCTCGGCACACTCTAGACACTCTGGATCTCGGAATATTTCGGGATATTGAATTTCCTAACGATTTCGGAAACGGAATGTTCCGTGCGACTAGTTGCAACTACCATTCCGCATTCAAAGCCAAAGTGAAGGCCGTCTGCTATTGCATTATCCGTGATGAGAGGAAGCGCCTGAAATTTGGTATTCTCGGCACACTTTAGACACTCTGGATCTCGGAAATTTTCGGGATATTGAATTTCCTAACGATTTCGGAAACGGAATGTCCCGTGCGACTAGTTGCACCTACCATTCCGCGTTCAAAGTCAAAGTGAAGGCCGTCGGCTATCGCATTATCCGTGATGAGAGGAAGCTCCTGAAATTTAGTATTCTCGGCACACTCTAGACACTCTGGATCTCGGAATATTTCGAGATATTGAATTTCCTAACGATTTCGGAAATGGAATGTCCCGTGCGACTAGTTGCAACTAACATTCCGCGTTCAAAGTGAAGGCCGTCGGCTATTGCATTATCCGTGATGAGAGGAAGCACCTGAAATTTGGTATTCTCGACACACTCTAGACACTCTGGATCTCGGAATATTTCGGGATATTGAATTTCCTAACGATTTCGGAAGCGGAATGTCCCGTGCGACTAGTTGCAACTACCATTCCGCGTTCAAAGTCAAAGTGAAGGCCGTCGGCTATTGCGTTATCCGTGATGAGAGGAAGCTCCTGAAATCTGGTATTCTCGGCACACTCTAGACACTCTGGATCTCGGAATATTTCGGGATATTGAATTTCCTAACGATTTCGGAAATGGAATGTCCCGTGCGACTAGTTGCAACTACCATTCCGCGTTCAAAGTCAAAGTGAAGGCCGTCGGCTATTGCGTTATCCGTGATGAGAGGAAGCGCCTGAAATTTGGTATTCTCGGCACACTCTAGACACTCTCGATCTCGGAATATTTTGAGATATCGAATTTCCTAACGATTTTGTAAATGGAATGTCCTGTGCGACTAGTTGCAACTACCATTCTGCGTTCAAAGTCAAAGTGAAGGCCGTCGGCTATTGCATTATCCATGATGAGAGGAAGCACCTGAAATTTGGTATTCTCGGCACACTCTAGACACTCTGGATCTCGGAATATTTCGGGATATCGAATTTCCTAACGATTTCGGAAATGGAATGTCCTGTGTGACTAGTTGCAACTACCATTCCGCGTTCAAAGTCAAAGTGAAGGCCGTCGGCTATTGCATTATCCGTGACGAGAGGAAGCGCCTGAAATTTGGTATTCTCGGCACACTCTAGACACTCTGGATCTCGGAATATTTCGGGATATCGAATTTCCTAACGATTTCGGAAATGGAATGTCCTGTGCGACTAGTTGCAACTACCATTCTGCGTTCAAAGTCAAAGTGAAGGCCGTCGGCTATTGCATTATCCGTGATGAGAGGAAGCTCCTGAAATCTGGTATTCTCGGCACACTCTAGACACTCTGGATCTCGGAATATTTCGGGATATTGAATTTCCTAACGATTTCGGAAACGGAATGTCCCGTGCAACTAGTTGCAAGTACCATTCCGCGTTCAAAGTCAAAGTGAAGGCCGTCGGCTATTGCGTTATCCGTGATGAGAGGAAGCACCTGAAATTTGGTATTCTCGGCACACTCTAGACACTCTGGATCTCGGAATATTTCGGGATATTGAATTTCCTAACGATTTCGGAAACGGAATGTTCCGTGCGACTAGTTGCAACTACCATTCCGCATTCAAAGCCAAAGTGAAGGCCGTCTGCTATTGCATTATCCGTGATGAGAGGAAGCGCCTGAAATTTGGTATTCTCGGCACACTTTAGACACTCTGGATCTCGGAAATTTTCGGGATATTGAATTTCCTAACGATTTCGGAAACGGAATGTCCCGTGCGACTAGTTGCACCTACCATTCCGCGTTCAAAGTCAAAGTGAAGGCCGTCGGCTATCGCATTATCCGTGATGAGAGGAAGCTCCTGAAATTTAGTATTCTCGGCACACTCTAGACACTCTGGATCTCGGAATATTTCGAGATATTGAATTTCCTAACGATTTCGGAAATGGAATGTCCCGTGCGACTAGTTGCAACTAACATTCCGCGTTCAAAGTGAAGGCCGTCGGCTATTGCATTATCCGTGATGAGAGGAAGCACCTGAAATTTGGTATTCTCGACACACTCTAGACACTCTGGATCTCGGAATATTTCGGGATATTGAATTTCCTAACGATTTCGGAAGCGGAATGTCCCGTGCGACTAGTTGCAACTACCATTCCGCGTTCAAAGTCAAAGTGAAGGCCGTCGGCTATTGCGTTATCCGTGATGAGAGGAAGCTCCTGAAATCTGGTATTCTCGGCACACTCTAGACACTCTGGATCTCGGAATATTTCGGGATATTGAATTTCCTAACGATTTCGGAAATGGAATGTCCCGTGCGACTAGTTGCAACTACCATTCCGCGTTCAAAGTCAAAGTGAAGGCCGTCGGCTATTGCGTTATCCGTGATGAGAGGAAGCGCCTGAAATTTGGTATTCTCGGCACACTCTAGACACTCTCGATCTCGGAATATTTTGAGATATCGAATTTCCTAACGATTTTGTAAATGGAATGTCCTGTGCGACTAGTTGCAACTACCATTCTGCGTTCAAAGTCAAAGTGAAGGCCGTCGGCTATTGCATTATCCATGATGAGAGGAAGCACCTGAAATTTGGTATTCTCGGCACACTCTAGACACTCTGGATCTCGGAATATTTCGGGATATCGAATTTCCTAACGATTTCGGAAATGGAATGTCCTGTGTGACTAGTTGCAACTACCATTCCGCGTTCAAAGTCAAAGTGAAGGCCGTCGGCTATTGCATTATCCATGATGAGAGAAAGCGCCTGAAATTTGGTTATCTCGGCATACTCTAGACACTCTGTATCTCGGAATATTTCGGGATATTGAATTTCCTAACGATTTCGGAAACGGAATGTCCCGTGCGACTAGTTGCAACTACCATTACGCATTCAAAGTCAAAGTGAAGGCCGTCAGCTATTGCATTATCCGTGATGAGAGGAAGCGCCTGAAATTTGGTATTCTCGGCACATTCTAGACACTCTGGATCTCGGAATATTTCGGGATATTGAATTTCCTAACGATTTCGGAAATGGAATGTCCTGTGCGACTAGTTGCAACTACCATTCCGCGTTCAAAGTCAAAGTGAAGGCCGTCGGCTATTGCATTATCCGTGATGAGAGAAAGCGCCTGAAATTTGGTATTCTCGGCATACTCTAGACACTCTGTATCTCGGAATATTTCGGGATATTGAATTTCCTAACGATTTCGGAAACGGAATGTCCCGTGCGACTAGTTGCAACTACCATTCCGCGTTCAAAGTCTGTTAATGCCGGTGTGGCCATAATCAAATGGGAAACATTTTCACATGAATCGTCTGAGTACAAATGAAAGCTCCGCCACTGTACTGCCCTTTCACATCTTATGAACGCGGTACTACCGCCACTTGTAAGTGTGCTCATCGCTGTTCCAGTACTTTCGTCACCAGTGTAAGTAACATGTCGATCAGGAGAGACTTTTTCTGAGTGAAAAAGTATTCATTTTTCTTGTGAAGGTTTAGAACGACGGTAGTTCCGCATTCTTTAGACAAGATGACTAACAGTTTCAGAAGCTTGTCTTCGCATTTGATGTTTACCTTTGGCTCACGCCGATGGCCTATTGGTCGCCTGATGAACATCTGAACTGCAGATTCATGTTTAGAATATGCAGGTGACCAAGCCTTTCCTTTTGAACGTAAATTTCAAGTTCTGGTTTGAAATAACTACTTAAAAATCAGCGTTGCAGCACTTTCTCAATTGCTATTGTCTGTCAGTTTTGTAACCACAGACAGTTGTATAAATTCCTAGTTCCGTAAGAGATTTCTTTTGCTCACATTTTGGGTGTCGTTTCACTGATAGTTACTCAATGAGTATTACACTCACGATCTTTTAAATGCAAACGTGATCGACGCACATCTGATAAAGGGTCGCTTGCAAATTTCGAGGCGATAAACATGACTATGTACAAAATGTATGTATTCAGGTTCAGCTAGTCAGGAGAGGACAACGCTCCTCGACATTAAATACCTCCCTTTTTATGGTCTTGGCTACGTTCTTTCAGTGGATTCCCTAGCCACCTCTTAATAAAATTCCAAAGTGGATAATTATAGCCTCTAACAGAGAGTGCACAGCAATGGGAAAATCCCAAAGAGCAGAGAATACGGTCTTAGCAATACTGTTCGCCCGCTGCCGACGCCACCAAGTGAGTAACAAGTCACCTAAGCACTTAAATTATTCGACACTGATACCAAGCAAATACTAAGTCCAATCCCTTCAGCTTTAGCCTAGTCTCAGAGTAGTGGATTCAGAAAAAAGTCCTTTATTAGCCAAGATCATAACCAGCTTCGGTTACATTAATTACTCGTCTCAACAATTAGACATCTTCAGATCACAAAAAGTTTTTGTTTCTTTTACATCATCAATTGTCGCGATACTTAGCCATAATTTGTTTTAGGAATTCCACTGTTATACACAGAAGAGAGAGCGGATAGATGGCAATAGCACATTGAACGCAGGCCTGTATGAGGGGGAGGATTTGTCTGAGGGAGGATTTGTCTGCTATGAAAGTAGAAGAAATTGGAGTCGTTATGGAAGCGGTAGGGGATCTTGTACTATAGTCGAAATTTAAAAGAACTTTGGAAGACTTAAGGTCAAATAAGGCTGACGGTATAATATTCCATAGGAGCTTCTAAAATCATTCAAAGAAGTGACAGCCAAACGACTATTAAGTTGGTGTGTAGAATTTATAGACTTGCAACATACCATCAGACTTTCGGAAAACACAATTCTGAAGATAGTAAGAGCTGATAAGAGCGAAAACTGTCACACTGTCAGCTTAAGGTTATTTATCTATGCTCATTACAAGAATAACATACAGGAGAATGGAACAGAATAATGGAACCAAGACTGAAGTAAAATCAAGGTGTGGTCACAGTATCTGTCGATCTAGACAAAGCACTTGACAATCTCAAAAAGTGCAAGACGTTCGAAATTCTGATAAAAATAAGTATAAATTATAAAGGAAGACGGGTATTATATAATACGAACAAGAACCAACAGAGAGCACTAAGACTGGAAGACCATAAACGAAGCGCTCCGATTAGAAATTGTGAAAGGCAAGGGATGTAGCCTTTCGGCTCTACTGTTCACTCCATCCATCGAAGAAGCAACGACGGAAACAAATAAAACATTCAAGAGAGGGATTAAAATGGATGGTGAAACGATATCAATGGTACGATTCGCTGATCGTGCTGCTCAGTAAAGGTGAAGGAGAATCACAGAATCCGTTGAATGACATGAACTGTTTGAGTACGGAATATGGACTAAGAATAAACCAAAAAATGACTAAAGTAATGAGAAGTAACAGAAAGGAGAACAACGAAAAACTTATCAAGTTCGATGGTCACGAAGTAGACGAATTTAAGGAAATCTGCTGTCTTGGATGCAAAACAACCCATGACAGACGAAAGAATGAATACGTAAAAAGTAGTCAAATACAGACCAAACGGGCAGTCCTGCCCAAGAGAAGTCTTCTAGTCTCAAACGTAAGCCTTAATTAGAGGAAGTAATTTCTGAGAACTTTCAGTTGGAGAACAGTAACATATAGTAGTGAATCGCCGACTCTGGGAAAACCAGAACAGAGGAGAGTAAAAAGAATTTGAGATGTGGTGCTCTATAAGAATGCTGATAATTATGTGGACTGATAAAGTAAGGAATGGGAGATTCTTCATAGAATCTGCGAAGTAGGGAAAAAAGTAGTGACTGGATGATAGCACGTGAATTATGACATCAGGGAAAAAGTCCCATAGTACTAGAATGAGTTGTAGGGAGTAAAAACTGCATATGAAGACACATTGAAATACATCCAACAAATAATTGAGGATCTAGGTTGGATGTGCTGCACTGAGGTGGGGAGGCTGGCAAGAAGAGGAATTCGGGATGGACCCATCAGATCAGTCAGGGGACTGAAGACTAAAAGAAAAAATTAGTTTCTGTAGAGCATCTAATCCCCCGTGCTATTGTCTTTTGAAGGGACTCGTCCCCGATATAACTTGCTACGGAAATACGAGCAGGGGTCTCATATCACTTCAACTGCACACGTCCCACACCACTACAGAGCCTCCACCAGCTTGAACAGTCCCCTGCTGACATGCAGGTTCAATGAACACGTCCATCCGCACGATACAATCTGAAACAAGTCTCGTCCGACCAGGCTACATGTTTCCAGTCACCAACAAGCCAGTGTTGGTGTTAAGGGGCCAGGCGAGGCGTTAAGCTTTGTGTCGTCCAGTCATCAAGCGTACACGAGCGGACATTCGGCTGCCAAACCGCATATCGATGATGCTTCGTTGAATTTTTCGCACGCTGACACTTGTTAGAGCAGCACTGAAATCTGCTGAAATTGGCGGAAGGGTTGCATTTATTTCACGTTGATTGATTCTTTTCAGTCGTCATTGGTCCCGTTCTTGCAGGATCTTTCTCCGGCCGCAGCGATGTCGAAGATTTGACGTTTTACCGGATTCCTGATGTTCACGGTACAGTCGTGAAATGGTCGTACGGGAAAATCCCCACTTCATCGCTACCTCGGAGATGCTGTGTGCTATCGCTCGTGCGCCGACTATAATGCCGTGTTCAAACACAGTTTAATCTTGATAACCTGCCATTGTTGCAGCAGTAACCAATCTAACAACTGCGCCAGACACTGTTTGTCTTATATAGGCCTTGTCGACCGCAGGGCCGTATTCTGCCTGTTTACACTGTTTACACACCTCTGTATTGTAAATTGCATACCTATACCACTTTCTTTGGAGCTTCAGTGTATGATGTCTCATTATACCTGAAGATGGTCCGTTTCTGACCGAAAGTGATTCTTTACCAAAGTGAGAATGCAGCTGTAAGCAAACCATAATTTTTCAAAACATTTTAGAAGCTGTAAATCATCGTCTCCTCAAAATACTGTAAATACAAGCGAGTGTTCGTGCCAGTGGGGGTCACATCTCATATACATGTTGCTGAAGAAAATCGGTTGTGTGAATGTAGTTTTGATATCGTTGTCAGTATTCTGCTTTTATAGTGACAATCATGTCAAAAATAAAGGCGGATTCTTCCTTGAACAACAAATCAGATGCTCAGTCTAATTGATGCAAGGAGAAAATTTAAAAATGCCGAAATGAAGCAGGCAAAAGGAAAACTGCAGTATTCCAGTGCTGTACCCCTGCGCAGTTCGCTGTACCGCACTAAATACAGCCTTCCCGCAGCTGTCCTGCACAATTCGACCGCCAGAAAACAAACACGAGCTCCAAGTCCGCGTCAGGTAAACATAAGCATATTTACCGGCCGAATTAGGGAAAGCACCGTACAACACCGCGGCGCCAGTATTATTATAGGTTGCGCCACAAACACGCACCTATTTCCTGCGCTGGTCACGTGACGCCTGGAAACTTCGTATATGCTTCCTCCGGGACTGTACTTAATCAGCCGCCCGGCCCACAGCCATTCAGTCGCAGTTTAAAAGTTCAGCACGCGACGCCATGGAAGAGCGTACGGTCGTGTTTACGTGCGCGGTCAGGCTACTGATCGCCGTCCGGCGGGGCTTGCCCCGCGCCACTTTATCGGCTGCTCCACCAAAGAACTTAGCAATGGCAGAAGGCACGAACGTGGAATTCGAGAACGACTGCAGCACTGATTCAACCGATCAAACCAAGGGCTTATAGATCTCTACCACGACGTCCAGACGGAAACCTAGTGTTGCATTTACCACCAGCAACGGAAGATTCACGAGACCGCCGCGGAAAAGCTGGAAAAATCGAGAATAATTGCGTAGACACCATCAACAGAGACGAAAAATTCCTTCATCACTCTGCAAGGCGGTGACTCTGGCCCAGACAGTGACGTGGCAGCACTACAACAACAGCAGCAGCAGCAGCAGCAAAGACTACGAGAACAACAACAACAAACAGAACAGCAGCAGTAGCAAAAGCAACAACAACGGCACAAGAAGAGGACTCTCCCTATAGTTCTCCAGTATTTCGAAAACTAAAAGACCTTGTATGACTGGATACAGCAGAATTATCAGGAACCATAAACTGTCAAATAAGCAGATGGTGACAGGCTAAAGCTATTCTGTACTACTAGCAGCGATTATGTTATAGCGATAAACATGACGGAAACCAATGGCATCTCAAGCTACAGGTTTCCTGCCATTAAACCGAAGCTCATTAAGGCAGATATAAGGGATTTTTCGAAAGCAATGCCACATGTAGAGATGAAAGAAGCAGTTAATGATATGGGCTTGTTGTCAAACTTCATTGTAGATGACCATCAGCCCTTTATTTTTATGCTCAGTGCTACCGGTTTCCATCAGCAGACCATTATCAAGCCGAATCAAATCGTATTGTGTGCGTTTGGTCCATATCTGTGACTTTTGAGGATTATTTTTTGTAACAGAAGCTATTCTTGTCTTTCTACATCGAAGTTGTACACTTCAAATGTTGTAGTGACAAGCTGATTATTTTTTGCTTTGCTTCTAGTGATAAAGACCGGTAACATTGAGCATAAAAGCAAACAACTGATGGTCATCTAGAATGAAGTTTCACAATTATTTGATAGCTGTATAAAGCCTGACCTCATCACAAATGTGGGTTTTGCCGCATCAGTTATCGACTATCACAGGATTCCAGGCTCACAGAAGCAAACTCTAGTGAGAATTGTTATTATCCCTGATACTGAAGACCACAGTAAAATCTTTGAGATGACGCGCCTCTGTGCGTTGATCGTCGGCGTTGAGAAGTCGTGAGCATTTAGATAACAACCGCAGGGCTCCAGATGCCAGGGGCTCTATAATGTACTGCATTATACCACGGAAGTATGCGAAATGTAGTGGCGACCATGACAGTCGGGAATGCCTATAGTCACAGAAAACTGCAACTGCAGCGCCCAGCACCCAGACACTACAGAGGCCGCATCGTGCACATAAATACGCGATGACGCCGAAGGAGCCTCCAGCCTCTCGACCCAAAGACCATTCAGCCACACAAACAGGTACGTCAAGCAGTGACTTCGCAGCCCAACCTCCAGCGGGAAGTACAACCAGACCGACCAGCTCTCATGGAACGTCGTTCAGCTATAATTCGGCAGGGGGTTATAGCGTCAGATATCGGAAGGACCACATCCCGCCTTCAGCAGTGACAGAATACATTCACCCTCAGCAGGGACCTGCACCCGGAAGTACCGTCACTTTGTAGCCTCACGATGTGCAACAGACTATTAAGGACTTCCCTCACGCCGTGGTGCTAATACGGTCACTCGGCCTGCCGCTGTGGTCGAGCGGTTCTAGGCGCTTCAGTACGGAACCACGCGGCTGCTACGGTCGCAGGTTTGAATCCTGCCTTGGGCATGGATGTGTGTGATGTCCTTAGGTTATTTAGGTTTACGTAATTCTAAGTCTAGGGGACTGATGACCTCAGATATTAAGTTCCATAGTGCTTAGAGCCATTTGAACCATTTTGTACGGTCGCTCAAGATTCTCTTCGAAGAATTCTCAGGAATGATGACCAGCCTACGTACTCTCATTACCTCAGCAGTCATTGAAGCGATAAGGTTCAAATGGCTCTGAGCACTGTGCGACTTAAATTCTAGGGTTATCAGTCGCCTAGAACTTAGAACTAATTAAACCTAACTAACCTAAGGACATCACACACATCCATGCCCGAGGCAGGATTCGAACCTGTGACCGTAGCGGTCGCTCGGTTCCAGACTGTAGCGCCTAGAACCGCACGGCCACTCCGGCCGGCGCAGCAATACGAAATCCATGCCAACCGCCCATAAAACCGTAACGACTGCACAAGGGCAGATATAGAGGCTTTGAAGACTTCATTATTGTACGTAAAGGGAGCACATGGCCAGATATAGAGGCTTTGAAGACTTCGTTATTATAACGTGGAATGAGAATGTCGCCGCATGAAGATGCTGAACACCTGCTTCAGCCTAGAGGCAAATGCTTTGTCACCAGTGACCTAACGTGGAACATCCGATATAGAACTCAAGGACGACCTCATACAGCGGTCGCGTCCTCCTACCAACTATTGAGAGCCAATGCTGAAGTGTGTTGTCCACTTGAACCCACTATCCACCCGTATGGAAGAGAAGCACCAGACGTCCTGGACATTGGCGTCTTTAACGGTATCCCAGGATTCTTCTCAGCAGATGTTATCCATGCTCTCGCCTCGGATCACCTGCCAGTGGTGTTTACAGAGACGCTACAGCCCAGTGCCAACACACGAAGATTCAGCCCTGCCAGGAGCAACTGGGACCGATACCATCAGCACGTTCGCAGTAAGTTTGAAGAACACTCAGCTGGCGTTAACACGACAGTCAGTGAGGCAGTAACTCAACTCACCGATTCAGGCATGGAGGCAGTTCACAATCCCACTCCACTGCAGTCACATGTAGCAGGGTGCATGCAGCAAACACTCCCTCTATAAATTTTACAATTCATCCGACAGAAAGCTAGCTAAGGGATGGCGCCTCACTAGACAGCAAGAAACGAAAGCTCGTATTAATCTCCTACAGCGCCCGATTAAAGCGGACCTAACAGAACACCGCAACAGATGCTGGTTCGATAAACTTGCGACGCTTCAGAGAGACGGCTCAACGTGGGGGAGGCCGCCCGCATCTTTAACAAGAAAAGGCCACAACTGCCACTACTGACAACGCCAGACCGTCAGATGTATATACTCACAGACAAGGCGATTACCCTGGCTGACGCATTTGAAGACAACTTCCGACTTCTGCTGGTCTCAATGTTTATCTGTCTGCTGATGGAGAAGACACAGAAAACCAAGAAGTCGTCATAGGACTCAAAGTACAGCAATGCCTGGAAGTGCTTCCCACCAATAGAGCTCAGGGGCGTGATGAAATCGACACCAAGATGCTAGAAGAAGCCATCAACTATCTTGCTTGCATCTTCTCCAACACACTGCGGCAAAGAGCCTACTTCACGGCGTGGAAGCGGGCGGTCGTTGGCGCGATTCCCAAATCCGGCAAAAATCTGGCAGATTCAATGAGCTACCGGTCGATAAGCTTAGTGCCAATAGTGAACTAGGCCTTTGAAACATTCTCCTTCACCAACTGAACCGTCACCTAAGCTTAAAGAGCAATTTGGTTTGACGCCTGGACATTCTAAATCGCAGCAGCTAATCCGGGCAGTAGAAGAAAACATACAAGACTTCAGCAAGGAATACTGTAGCGTGATATTCTTAGATGTCACGCCCGCATTTGACAGTGTTTGGTATCGTGGCCTCTTGTACAAGTTTTACACACAAGAAATCACTTACTCGCAGATTGCCTCGAAAGCAGGGCCTCAGTCATCAGGAATATGCAGGAGTACCAGAGGGGTCGGGAATAGGTCCTGTCTCATATAGTGCCTATGCTGTCGACCTCCCTACGTCACCAGATATGTCTACGCCGGTGAGATCACACTCATCTGCCGGAGTCGGTGGCCAGTAGCTGTCCCGTTAAGACTACAAACTGCCTCAAGTGACATCGAACGATGAGTGACAGACAGTCATGTGGGTTTTACTGCCGCAAAAAGTCAAGTTATGCTACTGACTAGGAGGCGTCTGTCAGACATCCATAACATTCCGCTATTAAGTTTGTCGATTCCATCGACACCAACTGTGACGCACCTTGAAGAGACTTTGTACCTCCAATTACTATGGAAGCAACATGTCGATGAAATCCAACACTCTGAGCGTTCTTTATCTGCTCATCTGCACTGCATGTGGCCTTCAGATTTATAGGTATTACATCCGGTCGATAATGGACTACGTCTGCCCTGTCTGGGAAACAGCTGTGAAGACTCATCACACCAACCTCCAGCGCCTTCAAAACAAAGTTGCTACGACGGATATACTATGTCCTGAAGATCTTACCAGCGGCGTACCTACACGACGCAGCTGATGAGAACTCGTGCTTGATGGATTTAAAGAACACGCAATGAAGTTTTACGACAACGCGAGGGCTTCCCAAAACCTTCGATCTGTCGCCTCCTAAGGTCCAGTGACATTACTGACCACTACAAGCGGCCCGTGGCCATGCTTGACCTCTCAGTCAAACCTAATTCCTGGGACAGCGCAATCCAAACTCGAAACGCAATAACTAAACAAAATTATACAGAATGTGGTGTCACCGCCAGACACCACACTTGCTAGGTGGTAGCCTTTAAATCGGCCGCGGTCCGTTAATATACGTCGGGCCCGCGTGTCGCCACTATCAGTGATTGCAGACCGAGCGCCGCCACACGGCAGGTCTAAAGAGACTTCCTAGCACTCGCCCCGGTTGTACAACCGACTTTGCTAGCGATGGTTCACTGACAAAATACGCTCTCATTTGCCGAGACGATAGTTAGCATAGCCTTCAGCTACGTCATTTGCTACGACCTAGCAAGCGCCATGTTCAGTTACTATTGATATTATGAATCATGTACAGTCAAGAGCGACGGTCATCACTAATGGATTAAAGTTAAGTATTCCACCAGCTACGTCCGTTTTTCTAAATTCTAATTTCCTTGTCCTGTTCCAGACCTCACGCCAGCCTGCGTGAGCTAAAACGCGTGCCTTTCGGCTTCCTCTAATAATCACGGTGTTGGCTCTCCTGCCAACCCACAACACAGAATAGCGGGTAGTACCCACCTGCTAAACACTGCACCATCAGTACTGTGAAATTTTCCATAGAGACCATGCTTGCTCGGAAGCCAGTCTCGTTCCGCGAGTTCCACCACGAGTCGTTCTGCGAGCAGCCAGACCGGCAGCACTGCCACTCGCAGCCGGGAAGGATTTCGCCAGTAGCACTCCCCTCCTCCTAGTCGCCTTTCAGCGACTACAGAGTCGTGAGTCCAGAGCCTCGACCTCGCTGGGCGCCACCTGCCTTACATCCTCAACCCGCTTAGCTGTCACTCAGCGCTGCCATCGCTCAACACGGGCCCCTGCCTCATAGGACTCGGGAGATACGAATGCTGTGAGACAATCCTACTTTAGTTATTAAACCCAGACGCTGACTGAACCTTCTTACTGGTGGATACAGTCTAACTTTATTTCTTGTTGTGTAGGAGCGACTATTCGTTTCATTCTTATCACCAAGCGGTGACTCTCATTTTCCTTATTCATGTTCCATGTTTACAGACGTAATCAAGTTTTATTCATCATTAACGGCGGCACATCGATAAGAGCGTTGTCCCCGTGTATGTTCACGGGTATAAAACTTATAGCTAAAAAAGAGTGACAGGAAGTGCAAAATGGAGGCCAGCCATGACACAACTATTCCACCTAGTATGTAAGATGTTTGAGACAATCGAAATACCCATAGACTCAAAGAAAAATGTATTCAGTCCTGTTCCAAAGAGGACAGACGCTGAAAAGTGTTGATATAACAGAACCATCAGTGCAATAAGTCACGGTTGCAAAGTACCCACATTAATTATTTGCGGAAGAATGGAAGAAGTGTAGAAGCGGATCTCGTCGAAGACCATAAGAAATACATGATGCAGTCAGATCCTACGTCTCATCTTTCAAGACATGCCGAAGAAAGGCAAAGCTAGTACCTCTCTAGGTTTTATCAATGGTGACTAGAATAGACATTATCGGGGTAACTAGGAAGGGAGTGAAAGGCCATCTACAGCTTGTACAGAAACCAGACTGCTGGCACGAAATTTGCATGACGTAAATGGAAGCAATTGTTGAGTAGGGAGTAAGTCAGGGTTGTAACCTGTTTCCAATGTTACTTAACCAGTACACTGAGCAAACTGTTACGGAAACTAAGGAGAAATTAGAAAAACGCATTAAAGTCAGGGAACAGAATTAAAAACTTTGAGGTTCACCGATGACTTTGTAATTCTATAAGAAACACCAAAGTATTTAGAATTTTAATTTAACAGAATGGATAGATGTCTTGAAAAGAAATTATATGATGGACACCTACAGAACAAGGATAATGGAATGTAATCGAATTAAATCAGGTGATACTGAAAGACTTAAAAAATAAACCACTAAATCCGTGATTCCCTCTCAGAAAGGTTACAGTACGTAGTGATCGACGAAAAATCATCGAGTAAAGTAGAAGTGATATCCAGTTTCCAGAAGGAAGTGTTAGGAGTCCCCTGTGCTTCCTAATCTACATACACGATTTAGAAGATAATTTGAGTGGCCCTCTTAGATTGTTAGTAGATGATGCTATCATTTATCATCTAGTAACAGAAGATCAAAACCAATTGCAAAATGATTTATACTCAGTATCCAAATGGTGGGTAAAGTGGCAATTGCTGTACAATAAAGAAAAGTGTGAGGTCATTCGCATGAGTAGAAAAAGAAATCTGTTAAATTGCGATTACACAATAATCACACAAATCTAAAAGATGTCAGTTCGACTAAGTACCCAGGAATTACAATTAGGGACAACTTAAGTTTGCAATGATCGCGTTATTGAAGTTATGGAAAAGGCCAAACAAAGACTACTTACTTTGGCGCAACACTTAGAAGATGCCATGGATCTGTTAAGGAAACTGCCTACACTACTCTGCTAGAGTATTACTGTGCTGCCTGGGATCCTTAACGCATGAGATTAATGGAGGAAACTGAAAAAGTTCAAGGCAGGTCTTTTTGTATTAGAGCAAAATAGGGAGAGAGTGTCACGGATATAAGTGAGTTGGGATGGCAGTCGTAAAAAGTCGTTTTTCGTCGTAATGAGATTTTTTCAAGAAATTTCAGTCACTAATATTTTCCTCTGAATGTGAAAATATTTTACTGTTGCCAGCCTACACAGAGAGAAATAATCAACATAACGCAATCAGAGCTCGTACAGAAGGATTTAAGTGTTCATTTTCCCCACGCACTGTTAGAAAGTAGAACGCTACAGAAATAGTCGGTAGGTGATTCGACGAACCCTCTGCCAGGCACTTAAGTCTGAATTGTCGAGTAGTCATGTTGTTGTTGTTGTTACTGTTGTGGCCTTCAGTCCAGACTTTGGTTTGATGCAGATCCACATTCTACTCTATCCTGTGGAAGCTTCTTCATCTCCAAATATCTACTGCAACCTGCATCCTTCTGAATCTACTGAGTATATTTATCTCTTGGTCTCCCTCTACGATTTTTACCCTCCATGCTGCCCTCCAATACTAAATTGGTGATCCTTTGATGCCTCTGAACATCTCCTATCAACTGATCCCTTCTTCTTGTCATATTGTGCCACTAATTCCTCTTCTTCTCAATTCTATTCAGTACCTCCTCATTAGTTAGGTGATCTACCCATCTAATCTTCAGCATTCTTCTGTAGCACCACATTTCGAAAGGTTCTATTCCCTTCCTGTGTAAACCACTTATAGTCCATGATTCACTTCCATACATGGCTACATTCTATACAAATACTTGCAGAAAAAACTTCCAGATACTTAAATCTATACTCGAAGTTAACAAATTTCTTTTCTTCAGAAACGCTTTCCTTTCCATTTCCAGTCTACATTTTATATCCTTCGTACTTCGACCATTATCAGTTATTTTACTCGCCAAAAAGCAAAACTCATCTACTACGTTAAGTGTCTCATTTCCTAATGTAATTCTCTCAGCATCACCTGATTTAGTTAGATTGCATTCCATTACCCTCGTTTTGCTTTTTTTAATGTTCATCTTATAGCCTCCTTTCAAGAGGCTGTCCATTCCGTTCAACTGCTCTTCAAGGCCCTTTGCTGTCTCTGACAGAACTACAATGTCATCAGCAAACATCAAAGTTTTTATTTCTTTTCCATGGATTTTAATTCCTGCTCCGAATTCTTATGTTTGCTTTACTGCTTGCTCAATGAATAAATTGAATAACATCAGGGAGAGGCAACAGCGCTGTCTCATTCCCTTCCTAACTACTGCTTCCCTTTCGTGCCCCTCGACTCTTATAACTGCCATCTGGTTTCTGTTCAAATTGTAAATAGCCTTTCGCTCCCTGTGTTTGACCTCTGCCACCTTCAGCATTTGAAAGAGAGTATTCCAGTCAACACTACTGTCAAAAGCTTTCTCTAATTCTACAAATGCTACAAACGTACGTTTACCTTTCCTTAATCTATCTTCTAAGATAAGTCGTAGGGTTAGTATTGCCTCGCGTCTTCCAGCATTTCTACGGAATCCAAACTGATCTTCCCCGAGGTCGGCTTCTACCAGTTTTTCCATTCGCCTGTGAAGAATTCGTGTTAGTATTTTGCAGCCGTGGCTTATTAAATTGATAGTTCGGTAATTTTCACATCTGTCAACACCTTCTTTCTTTGGGATTGGAATTATTATGTCATATTGAAGCAGTAAATAAAGTAAATGAGTTTTCCCATTAGGGCAGCAAATATGTGACGGTGGCCGAGGTATATAAGATTTAAATGCACACTGACAACAGCAAAAAGAATTGCATATAAATTTCTTGGTTCAAGCTATCGATGATATCCGGCATCATCTTAGTCAAGGACTAAAACTGAGTGACGAAGATGATGGAGGACATCAAGGAAACATTGGAACTTTATCCGTATTTGACGCGGAAAGTAAACCGAGAAATTATTATGCAAGGACTACACCAAGGAACACTTTGTAGCCATAGAAAGAAAAAGTTTTTGAAAAAGAGAACTTTGTTAACTTTCAATACAAACATAAGTGTTAGGAATCTGTTATAAATGTATTTGGATGGACTGTAGGCTTGTACGGAGGTGAGAAGATAAAACAGTGAACAATTCGTAAATGAAGAGAATAGAATTGTTTTATGAAAAGTGAATGAAAGTATCCTTAATAACTAATAAAGTGATTCGGAGTCGAATTCGGGAAAAAAAATAAAATTTGTCGAACAATTTGATTAAAAGAGGGATCGTTCGTCAGAACACATACTGAGGCATCAAGGAATTGTCAGTTTCGTGATGGAAGGAAATGTCGGGGTAAGAAATGGAGAGGTAGATCAGTGCTTAATTATAGTAAGCAGTTTCAAATGAACGGAGGTTGCAGTAATTATGTAGAGATGAAGAGGGTTGCACAGGGTACAGTATCTTGGGGAGCTGCATCAAACCAGTCTTTGGACTGAAGATTGCAATAATAACAATATTATTAGTTTAATTTATTTACTAGCGCGATACCATCGTCTCTTTAAACGTCTTTCATCGAGTTTGATTTCTGCATATGCATTTAAAACAGCTGAAATTTGTGTTATCGATAATGTGAGTACAAACCTGCGTAAAATACTGAATACGGGAGTAAGACATGAGCGTGTACTGATAATTATTTCCAAATCCTTATGCGTTACAAATTTTCGTTATACCCCTTCAAATACTATATTAAGGATAATTGGCAGCGCTGACAGATAAAAACTAAATATAAGCTTCAGTGTGGTCTTGGTTGATCAGTAACTCGCAAATTTCTTTAAAAAATTGATGTAGCAAGCTAATTAATAGAAAATTATCGTTATCTTCATTAAAATCCATTTCCTGGATTCCGTTTGACGAGAGAAAAGTAAATAATATGCTTTCCGATTCAAAGACTGTTCGATTAAGCCATGAACACGCAAACTAAACCTCTGATGTGAGGAGACATAAACCGCAAAAGCTTAGTAAAAAACCTTACGTTACGTGGGAATGTACTACACAAAAGATTTCTAACAGTGGAGGTTGTTTGACGGTATGCTTCATCACCGAAATGCACAACCCTTATCTGTGAGATGGGTCGAAAAGACAGAAGAAAGAAGAGAAATGTAAGCTTGCAGCTAGGCTGCACCTCTGGGTAATTTTTCATTCGGCAGCGCTGCTACGTAAACCATCTCGTTACGTTACCCCAGAGTAAACAGCTCTGCAGTATATCTCTGTTGTCCTGACACGGACACGGATTTCACTTTCAGTGTTCTTCTCTCTTTCTGACATACAAACACAGCGGAAAGGCAATCTGGAAAGAGTAGATCTTACGATATTGCCCTCGCCTTGTAGACAACCTTGACAGTATAAAAAAGGGACATCTAAAGCGCAAGTTTCATTTTTATTTTATCACACACACATATTTGAATATAAGTCTCCACTTTTAGCCTGGTCAGTAAAACGACTGGAAACAACAGTCAGATGCAGATTCCCTACACCACTAACGATATCACTGAAGGATAAAAGATTCTGAATTTCTCACTAAACAGTTCGTGAATTTGAAAATCCGTCAGTGATAATTTGCGTCTATTAGAGTGTAAGTTCATTATCGTCAGTAGTGGAAATGTTTTCTAATACAAATAAATAAATATTGAGCCAAAATGGGCCTAAGAGAGTTTAAGTTGTTACATTCTTTCGCTGAAATACGTCACGGAATAATTTTACACTCCTGGAAATTGAAATAAGAACACCGTGAATTCATTGTCCCAGGAAGGGGAAACTTTATTGACACATTCCTGGGGTCAGATACATCACATGATCACACTGACAGAACCACAGGCACATAGACACAGGCAACAGAGCATGCACAATGTCGGCACTAGTACAGTGTATATCCACCTTTCGCAGCAATGCAGGCTGCTATTCTCCCATGGAGACGATCGTAGAGATGCTGGATGTAGTCCTGTGGAACGGCTTGCCATGCCATTTCCACCTGGCGCCTCAGTTCGACCAGCGTTCGTGCTGGACGTGCAGACCGCGTGAGACGACGCTTCATCCAGTCCCAAACATGCTCAATGGGGGACAGATCCGGAGATCTTGCTGGCCAGGGTAGTTGACTTACACCTTCTAGAGCACGTTGGGTGGCACGGGATACATGCGGACGTGCATTGTCCTGTTGGAACAGCAAGTTCCCTTGCCGGTCTAGGAATGGTAGAACGATGGGTTCGATGACGGTTTGGATGTACCGTGCACTATTCAGTGTCCCCTCGACACCTCGACACCAGTGGTGTACGGCCAGTGTAGGAGATCGCTCCCCACACCATGATGCCGGGTGTTGGCCCTGTGTGCCTCGGTCGTATGCAGTCCTGATTGTGGCGCTCACCTGCACGGCGCCAAACACGCATACGACCATCATTGGCACCAAGGCAGAAGCGACTCTCATCGCTGAAGACGACACGTCTCCATTCGTCCCTCCATTCACGCCTGTCGCGACACCACTGGAGGCGGGCTGCACGATGTTGGGGCGTGAGCGGAAGACGGCCTAACGGTGTGCTGGACCGTAGCCCAGCTTCATGGAGACGGTTGCGAATGGTCCTCGCCGATACCCCAGGAGCAACAGTGTCCCTAATTTGCTGGGAAGTGGCGGTGCGGTCCCCTACGGCACTGCGTAGGATCCTACGGTCTTGGCGTGCATCCGTGCGTCGCTGCGGTCCGGTCCCAGGTCGACGGGCACGTGCACCTTCCGCCGACCACTGGCGACAACATCGATGTACTGTGGAGACCTCACGCCCCACGTGTTGAGCAATTCGGCGGTACGTCCACCCGGCCTCCCGCATGCCCACTATACGCCCTCTCTCAAAGTCCGTCAACTGCACATACGGTTCACGTCCACGCTGTCGCCGCATGCTACCAGTGTTAAAGACTGCGATGGAGCTCCGTATGCCACGGCAAACTGGCTGACACTGACGGCGGCGGTGCACAAATTTCCAGGAGTGTACAAACAAGAAAGGTGGCAAATCACAATCCGCAAATTGCCGAGGAATTAGTCTATAAAATTCCTGTAACAAACTGTATGTTAAATTATAAACAAGTGATTAATACCAATAGTGGAAGCACACATGCTACAGGCTTAACACATGAGCCGTGTGCGGCTCACGGTTATGCAGTTTATTTTCGTCATCTTGTTTTTATGGTTCTGTCGACTCGTTTTCTTTTAATTCGATTTACTGGCGTCACTAGTCTGCTGGTTTGCTTGCCGGTGAATGGCAGCAGCAGCGCTTATCGATAAGTGCATTGTCGTACTATCTCTGGAGCGACCCTAGTATTTCCGGGTCGTCGTATGTCTGGAGTTCAGTCGGGGAGGGAGAGCCAGTGAGGCGCGGACAGCCAGTATTCAGCGACCGCTGGCGAGGCACATGAACTGGCCGACGGAAGGAGACTTGAGCGGGGACGACCATTGGTTGGTCGTTCGGTCGGTCGTCTCATCGGGCGACGTGTATTTGGTCTTCTGACCGCATCTGGGCCCCTAAAATTGGTTATTTTGTGGGACTTGGGTCCGTCCTTTCCTTGTGCAGAGATGTCGGGTGGCCAATGGGCAGGTGTTCCCTCTACAGGCTGGGTCCGAGCCAGTGTCTCCGGGTCGTCGTGTGTCCGAGTTGCTAACGGACATCAAGCGAGTTGGGACGCAGCCCCAGTGAAATCCAGACAGCCAGTAGTCACCAACCGCTGGCGACACACATGCACTGTCCGACGGAAGGAGGCTGAAGCTGGAACGACCGTTGGTTGGTCGTTCGGTCGGTCGTCTCATCGGGCGACGTGTATTTGGTCTTTTGACCGTTTCTGGGCCTCGTCAGTAAGTCATCTTGCCGTACGTGGGTCGGTTCCTTCCTTGTGCAGAGATGTCGGGTGTTACCACTGCATGGTTGGGTCCGAGCTAGTGTGTCCAGGTCGTCGTGTCTCCGAGTTCAGAATGGACATCAAGGTAGTTCCGGGTAGCCATAACTCACCCGACCGTTGCCGACAGACATAACTTGAGCGGGGACGACCATTGGTTGGTCGTTCGGTCGGTCGTCTCATCGGACGACGTGTATTTGGTCGCCGACCGCTTATGGAGACTCTGTGTGTGTCGACTTGTGGTTTCTCCTTGTTGTTCCACAGTGATTGGTTTTAGGATCGTCGCAGTTCTCGGTGCAAGTGTTTACGTGGAACTGCGTGTAGCTTCTGTGATTTGAAGTTAGCAATTATCAATGCTGTCTTCGTACTGGAGTAGGCAGTCGGTCGGTTGGGACAGAGCAGCGAGTGTGTGTTTCGCCGTGTTGATGCTGTCCAGCATGGCGTGTGGTTCGACAGCCTTGGTGTTAGTTTATATTTTTGAGTGGTTGTTGCGGCTTGGCTGTATTTAAACGCCAATTTTACGCACGTAGTGTTGCTGGTATCTTCTTCCTCGCTGATGTTTTCCGTTGTCGTGCCGTTGGTTTGGACAGAAATGGATTGATTAGGTTGTCGGTCGGTACGTCAGGCGTCCATGAGTCTGGTTGCCGTCCGATTACTTAATCTTACTTTTAGCTGCCTGTCTCACCCAAAACTTTTGTTGCAGTTACCTCCTCAGGCCGACACTTGCAGCACCCCTGTTCTGTTTTTTGTGCCTGTGATTTTCTTTTGTCGCAAGTACTGTGCTAGGCCTTCAGCCGTACATTAATTTTGTCTGTTCTACTCCTATGTTCAGTATAAGGCCTTCAGCACAACCTTATGTGACGTATTTTAAGATTAGGCCTTCAGCGTGTTTTATTTAAAATTCTTGTTTGCTCTGTATTTAGGCCTTCAGCCGCGTTTGTTTTAAAATCTGTGGCTTTCAGACGTAATGTGTAAATTCTTGTCTATAAGGTTTCTCTTTAATTATCTTGAATTCTTAAAATGGACTTCAGCCATACTGCGTAAATGCTTATCTTAAGGTCTGTCTTTAATTATTGTAAATAATTGTTTGCGCCTTTAAACTAGAAGATATTTTAATTTTACTTAAGTAAGGCCTTCAGCCGTTGCTCTAAATCATTGTGTTTCAAAAGGAATTATTTAAACTTTATTATTGTGAAGTTACTTGGGTCCTCAGCCGTGACTTGCTACTTGTTGTTTTAAAGAGAAAACTGTGCATTGGTTTTCGAGCAGTAAAGTTATGTGTTCTTGTGTAACTAACAGTAGCTGATCTTGGCCCCTTTCCACAACCTGATCCGCTCTGTCCTGCGAAAAGGTAGATCATATTCTGACTGACTTTTGACTTTGACACAAGTAAGAGAGAGAAGAAGAGAATTTAGATACCGACTTATTATGTTTTTCATGATCATTAAAGGCGTTCGACAAGAAAAACCAAAAAATATTATAGGAATCACTAAAGGAAATGGAAGCTGCAGCGTATTTGATCACAACAATTCAGTCATTACACAAAAGTAATAAATAATACGCTATGCGTAGCCTTCAAAATGTAGTCTGTAACGTAGGTGCCTTCCAAGCAGATAGTTATTACTGAGTTTCTTTTGGTGAAAAACCACAGCATCGCAGATATTCATTGGCGCTTGAAGAATGTCTATGGAGACCTGGCAGTGATCTAAAGCACGATTAGTAGTCGTCATTAGCGGAATAAGATCGCGCAAGCTCGTCCCATCTCCCGCGTGCCGAGCGGCTGCACACAACTGCGTCTCCTGGAACGTGCAGACACTCTCATTTGAGGTGATCGACGGATCAAAATCAAACACCCTGCTGCTCAGTTGGACGTCACAGTGACACACCCGTCCACCAGTGGCGGCAGTCAAATGTTTGTGCCCGCTGGCTTCCTCGCCTTCTAACAGAAGACCATAAAGAGCAACGAAGCTCCATCGGTGCGGAACTGGTTGACCATTACGAGGCTGATCGTGAAAATTTTTTCTCGGACATAGTCACAGGCGATGAAACATGGGTTTATCACTTCGAATTGGAAACAAAACAGCATTCCATGGAGTAGCCTCTCATCACACCTCCTCCGAAGAAATTGAAAGCCCCACCACTCATCCGGGAAAGACATGGTGTCGTTCCTCTGGGATTCTGAAGGGCTTATTCTGTTTGATGTCCTCCCTCAATCAACTCTTAAGTGTACTCAGCTACCCTCACGAAACTGAAGAAACGGCTTCAGCGTGCTCGTCGACACGTAAGTACAAACAAACTTTTCCTTCTCCATGGCGACCAAGGCCTCGAACAAGTCTGCGCACTCGAGAGGAGATCATTAACCTACATTTGACTCCTCCCTCATCCATCCTACAGCCCACATCTCGCAACTTCTATGTGTTTGGACCAAAGGAGGACGTACTCGGGGGGAAGCAGTACTAGATATGGGGGTTTTATTGAGGCAGCAAGACATTGCGTCCGACGTCGACTCGTAGAGTGGTACCATGCGAGCACAGAGGACCTTCCAGTATAGTGGCGGCGTAAGGCCGTCGCATTGAATGGAGATAAAGTCGAAAAACAAGGTTTTGTAGTCAAAGTAGTGGGAATAATTTGGTGTATTGGAATCCTTAAAAAACCGATCTATTTTCAGAAAAAGAGTGTTTCATTGCTTATTGAGCGCCCATCATGACACAGATTTCAAAATATCACACACTCCAATGGACTATTTGTAGCGAGATATTCATTATTGGACCAAGGATATTACACAAGAACTAAATGTTGAACCTATTACAAAAATAACGAAATTATCGAATATACCGGAAAGACCATGTGCAACGTGTGTCTGGTAATAGGATAAAGTAAGCCGCGATAGAATATAATAGCAAACAGAAATATAAGACATTGCTTAAAGAAAAATGGTTCAAATGGATTTGAGCACTATGGTACTCAACTTCTGAGGTCATCAGTCCCCTAGAACTTAGAACTACTTAAACCTAACTAACCTAAGGACATCATATACATCCATGCCCGAGGCAGGATTCGAACCTGCGACCGTAGCGGTCGCGCGGTTCCAGACTGTAGCGCCTAGAAGCGCTCGGCCACCCCGGCCGGCCATCTCTTAAAGAGATGGCGTGAAAAATAGTGAGACGGAAAAGGTCAAAACGGCTAATTCTTGAGGACGATGAGGGTGATTTATTCGGAAGATTTTTATCGATATTAATCAAAATCTCACTCTAGACTGAAAGTCCAAATGTAATGACAAATAGCAGTGCCTGTGTTATTAAAAAGTACGATGCATTGTTCCTTCGGACTCGCGTAAGTGTTCGAAGTAACAGGCACTGCGTCTAGTACAGCCATCTAGAATAGAGGAAATGTATCGCAGTTGCGAATATGACCACCATCGGTTGTATATTGGAATGACGACAATGAAAATTTGTGCCCAACCAGGACTCTAACGCGGATGCCCCGATTTTCAGTTTATACCCATAGAGCCATCTCACTTGTGGAATGTAATTTATAACTATACGAACGTATCACCCAGTCCCTGAGCAGAGAAAATGACTCGGCTGGGAATCGAATGCGGGAGCCCCTCCGTTAACAAGTCGCCGCGCTGACAGTGCAGCTATCTAGGCGGCTGCAGCAAAGGCCGCCACTTCCACGACATCCCCGCCAGCCGGGGTCGTCAACTCTTCAACGAAAGTGGGGCCCGCATCTTTGCACTCTCGTCAAACTCAATCCTTTTACGCTTTCCGCCTCTTTCGCGCTGCTAAGCCCCGTGCTGGCGACTCGAGTTACTGCCATAACCCGTATCTTTACGTGGTTTTCAGCCAATACATTTTGTGCAGGAATATGGACCACCATCGACTGTTTGTCGGTATGAGGACAATGAAAATTTGTGACGGACGGAGACTTGAAACCAGATTCCTCGCTTTATGTGAGTGGTCGCCTTAACCGATTACGCTATCCGTGCACGAATCACAGCCAGACCCAAAATTCTATTTGTCGTCGCCCACAAGCTGCACTTGTACGTTACGTACTTTCCCGTCAAGGAAGGACGTGTTTATTGACAGTCGAGGGCCGGGTGTTGGCGAATAAATACGAAATAGCAGTGCCTGTGATACTGAGAAGTACCCTCTCAATAAATATGTGCTTCCTGAACGCTAATATACTCATCGTACGAGTGCAGACTACGCCTCCTGGACGACAACATATGGGAGTTATGGACTTGCGGTGACTCGTGGACGGATAGCCGAAGCGGTTAAGGCGACCGCTCACGTAAAGCGAGAAATCTGGTTTCGAGTCCCCGTCCGTCACAAATTTTCATTGTCCTCTTACCGATATCTACATCTACATCTACATCTACATACATACTCCGCAATCCACCATACGGTGCGTGGCGGAGGGTACCTCGTACCACAACTAGCATCTCCTCGCCCTGTTCCACTCCCAAACAGAACGACTGCCTATATGCCTCTGTACAAGCCCTAATCTCTCTTATCTTATCTTTGTTGTCTTTCCGCGAAATATAAGTTGGCGGCAGTAAAACTGTACTGCAGTCAGCCTCAAATGCTGGTTCTCTAAATTTCCTCAGTAGCGATTCACGAAAAGAACGCCTCCTTTCCTCTAGAGACTTCCACCCGTGTTCCTGAAGCATTTCCGTAACAATCGCGTGATGATCAAACCTACCAGTAACAAATCTAGCAGCCCGCCTCTGAATTGCTTCTATGTCCTCCCTCAATCCGACCTGATAGGGAACCCAAACGCTCGAGCAGTACTCAAGAATAGGTCGTATTAGTGTTTTATAAGAGGTCTCCTTTACAGATGAAACACATCTTCCCAAAATTCTACCAATGAAACGAAGACGACTATCCGCATTCCCCACAACTGCCAGTACATGCTTTCCCACTTCGTATCGCTCTACAGTGTTACGCCCAAATATTTAATAGACGTGACTGTGTCAAGCGCTACACTACTAATGGAGCATTCAAACATTACGGTTTTCTTTTTCCTATGCATCTGCATTAATTTACATTTACCTATATTTAGAGTTAGCTGCCATTCTTTACACCAATCACAAATCCTGTGCAAGTCATCTTGTATCCTCCTACAGTTAATCAACGACGACACCTTCCCGTACACCACAGCATCATCAGCAAACAGCCGCACATTGATATCCACCCTATCCAAAAGATCATTTATGTAGATAGAAAACAGCGAACCTACCATATTTCCCTGGGGCTCTCCAGATGTTACCCTCACCTCCGACGAACACTCACCATCGAGGACAACGTACTGGGTTCTATTACTTAAGAAGTCTTCGAGCCATTCACATGTTTGGGAAGCAATACCATATGCTCGTACCTTAGTTAGGAGTCTGCAGTGGGGCATTGAGTGAAACACTTTCCGGAAGTCAAGGAATATGGCATCCATCTGATACCCTTCATCCATGGTTCGCAAGATATCATGTGAAAAAAGGGCGAGTTCGCAGGAGCGATGCTTTATAAAGCCGTGCTGATGCATGGACAGCAACTTCTCTGTCTCAAGGAAATTCATTATATTCGAACTGAGAATATGTTCGAGAAACCTGCAACAAACCGATGTTAAGGATATTGGTCTGTAATTTTGAGGATCCGTCCTTCTACCCTTCACTTTTTTCCAGTCACTCGGGACTTTACGTTGGGCAAGAGATTCGCGATAAATGCAAGATAAGTTAGGAGCAATGCAGTAGAGTACTCTGTGTAAACCCGAATTGGAATCCCATCAGGACCTGGCGATTTATTTATTTTCAACGCATTCAGGGATGTCTATCACTGTGTCCTCCATACGTGAATCTGTACCAGACTCAAACGGCGGTATGTTTGTACGATCCTCCTGCGTGAAAGATTTCTCAAGTGCTAAATTTAAAATTTCAGCTTTCGTTTTGCTGTCTTCCGTTGCCAGGCCAGACTGATCAGTGAGTGAACGGATGGAAGCCTTCGACCCGCTTCCCGATTTTACACAAGACAAGAATTTCCTTGGGTTTTCAGCAATATCTTTTGCAAAGGTATCTGGTGGTAGTGGTTGAATGCTTCGCGCATCGCTCTTTTTACAGCAGCACGAATCTCTACTAACTTTTGCCTGTCCTCATTCTCCCGATCTTTCTTGTACCGCGAGTGCAACTGTCTTTGCTTCCTGAGCATTCTCCGAATTGCGCTGTTAAACCACGGTGGGTCTTTTCCGTCCGTAACCCATTTTTTCGGCACATACTTGTCCTATGCGTGATTTACAATGTGTTTAAAATTTGCCCATAATTCTTCCACGTCGATCGTACCGGAAGTAAAGGAAGTCGATTCATTGACTAAGTGAGATGCTAACAACTGCTTATCTGCTCTTTCTAGTAGGAATACTCTCCTAGCCTTCTTGACCGACTTTTTAACTTTGGTAATCGCAGTCGTAATGACAACGTCATGATCACTAATCCCTGTCTCGACACTGACACCGTCGATGAGGTCTGGTCTGTTCGTGGCTACCAGATCTAAAATATTTGCATTACGCGTTGGCTGTCGATTTCGCTGCTCAAGACAGTTTTCGGATAATGTGTTCAAAAGTAATTCACACGATATATAGTCGATAGTGGCCCATATTCCTGTACAACATGTATTGGTTGAAAACCACATAATGGTACGGGTTATGGCACTAACTCGATTCGCCAACAGCGGGCTTAGCAGCGCGAAGAGGCGGAAAGCGTAAAAGGAGCGAGTTGGCCGAGAGTGCCAAGTTGGGGGCCCCACTTTCGTTGAAGAGTCGGCGACCCCGGCTGGCGGGGCCGTCGCGGAAGTGGCTGGCGTTCGCGGCAGCGGAGGCGCCGCCGCGGCCCCGCGGACTCCGCCGCCGGCACCACAGCAGCCGCAAACGCCGCCTCCGCTGCCGGCGAATCAATAGCGGCGCGCGGCCGCCCGCGACAACAGCCTCCGCGTGGCGCCCCACGTGTCCTCCTCCTGATCCGCGCTGTGGGCCCTCCGTGGATGGAGCGCGATATTGCCGGGATTTGCTGCAAAGTTTCCGTCGCCGCTTCACACCTGCGGCCAACCAGCGCCCTCTCAGGTGCACGAGATAAATGGTCTGGCTACGTCAAAGCGCGCACCTTAACGCGCCAGAATCTCATCATTAAACCTGAAATATTACGAGCCTTTCTATTCTTCTTCTGTTCAGTATTATTCAAATGTATAGGGTTATCGGTGATGTAAAATAGCGCAAGATCGAAATTCTCGGGAAAACAGAAGTAAGAAATGAAGAAAGGCGTATTATTTAAAGGTACCAAAGAGGAGAACATGACAAGTGGCATAACTATATTTCCCAGGAACGTAGCACAGTGGAAGAAGAGACAAAAATAAGCAGACACGTATCCGTAGATTACCGCTTCTCAAAAAGAAGACTGTTAAAAGTTTTCGACGTGCTTTACATACCTTTTACGAAATGATGGCACAGTGGTTAGCGTCGCGACTTTTTAATTTTGTTCCCCGTGTACGAAATCCGAGCCGGCCGGTGTGGCCTTGCGGTTCTAGGCGCTTCAGTATGGAACCGCGTGACCGCTACGGTCACAGGTTCGAATCCTGCCTCGGGCATCGATGTGTGTGATGTCCTTAGGTTAGTTACGTTTAAGTAGTTCTAAGTTCTAGGGGACTGATGACCACAGATGTTAAGTCCCATAGTGCTCAGAGCCACTTTTTGAACGAAATCCGATTATTGTTTTCATTGCTTTATTTTATTTCATTTTTATTGTTTTCGTTACCCTAACCATGTCTAGCCAAGATTACTGCACGAATGTTTCTTATCATATTAGGGTATAAAAGGTCTATATATTAAATGTAAAATTACAACTGCATTTCACAATAATTGCCATTATAACGCAGGGTGAACATGAATACAACCGGAAAACTATGGGACAGACTCTGGACTGAAAATGGAGGAAAAAAGGTCCTATGAAAAGTGTCCGAAAATGCTTCATTTCCACGGTAGATGACGAATGAAAGTCCCTTTCATCACGTCCCGTGTGTTCTTTGTGTGGTGCAGGCTGCGTGACTGACGCAGAGTACTGTAAGCAGTAGAATAGACTGGTACTCATGTCGGTAACACGCCGAGATGGTGCTTTTGTACGGCCAAGCATACAGAAATGTGGCTATGTCAAAACAAATATCCTCAGGAACACCAACCACGTCACGCACTATTTCAAGCCTACTTTGGGCGTCTGTGTGATCATAGATCCTTGAAGACAATAACTTGCAGGGAGACGGCGAACTTTCGAGGATGTGCATATCCTTCGACAGTGTGTTCACGACACCTTTGATGCTATTCGCAGCGAGACGGAAACATGCAGCAGTCCATCATGCGAAGTTTGCTGTGCATCGCATAGAGACCACTTCGAACAACTGTTGTGACGTCGATGCGATGGATCTCTATTTTTTGTTCGGGGATGCATACCGTAAATTTCCGAACACATGTTCATAAGACCTTTCTTTCTCCATTTCCAGTCATGAATCAACCCCTGCAGTTTGTTGGTTTTATTAATGTTAACCTTGTATATGTGTGTATGTTATATTGAGGGGCTACATTCCTAAATTGTCATATTCTAGTGTTTCATCCTCATATCAGTTCTGTTATTAGTTCTTACATTAATTCACATGTTTATTCCTGAGGAAGATTTGATGCTTTCCCCTGGATGATGCAGATCGTAGAAACATTCGAAACACAGATATTCCGAACACCACGTGTATCGCGCGAAGGCAGGTTTACCAGAGTAACATTTCTTTGTATGAATCTTAAATGGGAAAGACGCGTCTTTAACACTGATAAAGATTTAGCTCGTTGGCGATAATTTCGTGGAAAACTAAGCATATCGAATCACTTTTCCGAAAACTGGCGCTTGCAGTTGATTGTTATAAAGATACACTACAAGAATTTCACCGAAAACGATTTAAATTAATTTTATCATCTATTTTTTCTCCAATTCATTCATCCGACGTACAGTGTGTAGACTAATAAGGATAACGTTATATCAGTATTTACTCGTGTAGTAATCTTCTACAGATAAGGATACATAAATGAAAAACAAAAATTAAATTAGTAATTGGGTTTCGAACATGCAGCGGAAAATTGTCAAGCCGCGACACTATCCACGGTGCCACAGCTTCGGATGAAGTTTTCTCTCTAAAAAGAACATAAAGTATTTCGAAAACTTTGATCGCCATATTTTCAGAAACTAAATTTGTTGGTGATAGGGATTTCTTTTCGTTCAAAGCTGTAAAATATAAAAATCCGTACAATACAACAATAGAAAAGGTGGAATGTGTTGACACATCCAAAAGAGGCTTAATGGTAGGCTTCGTCACTTGCGGCGAAGTACTTGAAGATGGAAAACCACTAGGAGGAAAATACAGGATTACTCTGAAAGAAACTGATTCTCTTCAGTTATTTTACGGGAGAGCTATCAGGAAAAACACACATAATTTAGAGACAATGAGCCGTGCTGTGTGGGCAATTTTTTTCCACAAACTATCCACTGACCAAACACTAATGCACAACCTGTGTCCGAAAGACGATTGGGTAAATTCAACAACAGAAATGAGACGTATTTACATAAACACTCATTACCGTAACCTGTTATGAATGCAGTTAAGCCTACATTCAGGTTTCTTGCTAACCCTGATTTATTGAGGAAGTGTCTTCACGGAAAGGCAAAAAACGCAAATGAAAGCTTCAATAATTTAATGTGGATTAGATGCTCAATATGGACATTCTGTGGACTTGAAGTACTCAAAATAGACGTCTATGGTGCAGTTTTATGTTACAATAACGGAAACAATGGCAGAATTGATGTGCTGAAGAGAGTTGGCACAGATCCTAGTGTGTTTACAACAAAAGAATTTTACACCATCGACGAGAGCAGGGACTTAACCTACGAATACAGGTCAGGCAGATTCGAAGAGGAGAGAAGAGAAACCTGGAGGATGAAGAGTATCAGTACGGAGGATTTTAAAACTGAGTAAACTTATTACGTGTAGAAGTACGAGAAGAAAATCTTTGAACCTCATTTTCTCTGTTTTACATTTTTTACGTCATTAGAAGTTTTTTCTCAAAAAGTATATGCGCTAATGTTATGAAATTTTCAGAAACTGGTCGCAACGCGTTGCTGTCCCCCTGGAACTAAAAATACGAGATCCTGCAGTTAACATTCTGTTTTTTTAAATGACTGTATGTGGAAAAAAAGTTAATTTTGGATGTGCAAAATTAAAAACTCCGTTAATGATACAGTTTGTACCATAAATTAATAACTGTAGTTCAGTGGTCTTATAACCTTTTCAGGACACTACAATGAAATTTTCAGATTAATTGCACATTTAGAATTTGAGTTATGGCTTTTTATAAACAAGACAATAATAAAATTAAAATTCCAATTTCTGGCAAAATATTAATCCTGCATATTTTAATATATTTTTCCGTTAAAACACAGCTCTTTTGCTTTACACATGCAAAATTTTAGATTTGTACATTAATAAATATTGCTGTGATGATTTTTTAAATAAATGTTTACATTTTCCGTTACATCCCCCCTAAAGGGGGAGATACAGTAACCATAGCCAAAAGATCACATTTTTCAAAAATAGACCCATAATGTTCGTCATTTCTTTACCTTTGCATATGTGAAAATTTCATGAAAATATCTTGATTGGCTGCAGAGTTATTGATTAATGTGTATAGAGATGTACGGGGGACATTTGGTAATTCCATGCCCATCTCAGTTGTTTGTTGGTAATTGACTTTTGTGACTTCTAATTTTATCTTCGACACAACTTTCTCATACTTCTGTAACAGAGAATGGCACTCTAAATTTCTCATACTTGTTAAGTGATATTTTTCTTAGGTTTGGGTCAAAGGAATGATAGCCGACTGCCCTTGTTTTGCGTTATTGTATGTGTGGTCGATTTCAAGTATTTTCTACAGAATGATTTCTGACGTAATTCTTTTTCACTGCCAAATTGGAAAGCGCGGGCATCTTATAAAACAAAACGTGTGTGTTTTCATGGAAATAGATACAGTAACCGTGGTAATTGCAGTAACACTGCAAGTTCTTCTAAGAAGAAAGTGAAAAGCAACTATAGACCTTCGAAATCTCCAGAGAAGATTGGACATGCAATTTTTAAAATTGATCTAATGTTTAAAGAAATAGAGAGATGCCTACATTGTGTGTGTGGTGAACAAGTGATACTAAATGCCGCTTTTTTAGGTTTAGGCCGGAAAGTCTCAATAATGTGCGGTAAATGTGGAAAAATTGTTGCATTCTGAAACAGTGCGATGATTGGAGAGAAGAAAAGAGTGTATGCAATCATCAGACAAATTGTTTACACTATGAGGTGCTTAGGACAGGATTTTTCAGGAATCAGCTTGTTTTGAGGAATGATGGGCTTTCCTCCTCCAATAAAACAAACAACACACAACCTGATTCTTGACAGACTTCTAGGCGGTCTTGTGTCTCTAGCAGAAGAGTCAATGTCACAAGCTGCTGATGAAGAAAAAGCTTTGGAGAAGAGTAATGAAATTGCTGTTAGTTGTGATGGATCGTGGCTAACAAGAGGATACACATCACAACATGCAGTGTCAACAGTCATCGGGGTAAAATGTGGTTAAGTTCTTGACGCAGAGGTACTGTCTTTGAGTTGTAAATCTTGTCAGTTTTGGAAAAATAAGAAGAACACTGGAGAATATGCTGAATGGATGGAGAAGCATGAAGGTATTGATAACTCAACCAATTTTTTGCTTGTAAAGGTTTCTCCTGTACTGATAGACAACATACTTCACTCTTCAGTCCGCCTGCTTAGCTGGGTGGCAACGTGCTTGCCTCCCACGCGAGTGGGCCTGAGGTCGATTCCCAGCCAGGTAGGAGATTTTCTCCTCTCCTGGAGTGGGTGTTGTGTTGTCCTCATCATCATTTCATCCTCATCACCGCCGCGCAAGTCTCCCAGTGTGGCGTCGACTGAAATAAGACTTGCACTTAGTGACCGAACTTCCCTGGATGGAGCCTGCCAGCCAACGATGCCATATGCTTATTTCCATTTCTTCCACTCTTCAGTTCAAGTAACTGTTCTATATTCACATTTAGTTTTACGTCTTGACCCAGCACAGCACCTTTTTTTACTGATGGAGTGATACACCTGGAGTGAGAACACTGGTACGGTTGGTGCTTTCTACATAGCTTTAGGGTCTTCAACATCCACAATTGACGTGTGAATTTAATCCACCTGCCACTTCTACTCCCGCTCATCAAGTGCGGTTCTACGTGAATGTGTGGGCAGGTGTTGTTGGTGACTGTTTAACTGGGTCATATCTGCAGGAAGTTAAATGGCAGACATTATTACAATTTCCTCGCCAGAGAACTGCCAGGATTGGTAGATGACTTCCAACTTGCTAAAAGACAGCGCCTTTGGTTCGAGCATGACGGGATGCCTGGAGATTTCAGAACTTCTCTGCGTTAATTCTTGAAGCGACAGTTTCTCGAAAACTAGATTGGTAGAGGTGGATCTGTACCATGGCCTACTCGAGCCCCTTATTTGACCCCTACGGACATTCGTCTGCGGGGAGATATGCGCAACTTTATTTAGAAAACCCCTGTTGAATCAGAAGAGGATCTGGTTGCCCGGATAGTGGCAGCAGCAGGAGTAATTAAGGGTGTTCTTGCATTCTCATTGTGTTAGACAGAAAATGACTCGCCGATGTAATCTTTGGTTACAAGTCAATATCGGCATTTTTACGTAATTACATTGTGTTAATGTTGTTGTCTCTTAGTAATAAACAATTAAAAATTGGTACTGTTACATCTCGTCTAGCCGGCTGGTGTGCCCGAGAGGTTCTAGGCGCTTCATTCTGGAACCGCGCGACCGTCACGGTCGCAGGTTCAAATCCTGCCTCGGGCATGGATGTGTGTCTTCAAATTAGTTAGGTTTAAGTAGTTCTAAGTTGTAGGAGACTGATGACCTCACATGTTAAGTCCCATAGTGGTCAGAGCCATTTGAGCCATTTGAGCCATCTTGTCTACAGTACGATTTGATGTACTCGTACAGTGGTACCTAGTAGGAAAACACGCTGGATAAAGTGTTTTCAGTGTTCCATGCAACCACACAGAATTCGTTGGTTTAATCAGTTTTCATATAGAGAAAACTCCTTCTACACGTTTCAAAAAATAGTCACATGAAAATGTCACATTCGAGAAAAATCTCTGTTTTAGTGTCCCGTGTAATCTCCCACAGTTTGTCGGTTTCAATAATTTTAACCCTGTATACGCTAACGTTCATGTGAACCAGTTGTAGTGGGAAGCGAAATTGAAGCGTCACCCATCCACCAGTGTCAGCCAGTTTGCAGGTGAATATAAGTTTAATTTAGTTTTTGTTTATGTATTTTTGTAATGGTTGTGAATTGTCTAAAGTTTTGTATTTATTTTTTATGTTTCATGTACGGAGAGGGCGGCGCAACGAACGGAGACAGCATCTTCGCTGCCGGGACCAGAGAGAAAATTGCTGGCCACTATACCTCGCGGGTCGACAGCCAAAGAGCAACAGAAGATCCTGAAACCGAGTTGTTGCGTCGTGCTTCTAAAAATTGAAAATTAAGAATTTTTTAATGTTTCTACAACAGTGACGTCATAGAAAGTTTAATCATGTTGAAAATGTTCAGTTCTGTCTTGTCAAGGCTCAGGTTCACGTCTATATGTAGGAAGATAATAAACTAGTGGATGCTACTAAAGTTGAAATAATTGTTCCGAGAATTTATTTATGAAGAATTATGTTACGTAATTTGTTTGACAAGATTATTAATTTTTGACAACGTCCATCGCGAGTTTGAATCTCGAAAGTTTATTCAGTGTGGTTCTAATATTTATTAAAGCAGATCACTTGCATTAATATAATTTCTGAAGAGAAACAAACGACATTTAAATTGAAAAATGTTTGCGCAAACCAATTGACCTGAGTGACGAAATGCTGCGCATACGACTCAAATGATGATGTTTTAATTACAGTTTCGTTCAAGAACCATTCAGAGACAAATTTAAAAAAGGATTTAAATAATTTTGAAGTGTGTTGTAGGTGACGAAGTCTGCACATGGTCATATGTCAAAAGAAAATCATTCATACAAAACTTACGTCGTTACACTACACAGTCTACGTTTTACTGTATACCATATCCAAATCCCAGCAGTAGTTCCTGAGAGTAGACTTCACATACAGAGGTAAAAACATGATATTAGACTTTAATTTATAATATGTATAGTTCTATAAGAACCAAGAGAGTGATGTAGTCACTCTTCTCTGCTGTTTAATCCATATATCGAAGAAACATTGATGGGAATAATAGAAAGGGCAGCGGTGGGATTACAATTAAGGGTGCAGGGATATCAGCGATAAGATTCACTCAGGACTTTGCTACCCATAGTGGAACAGGGAAGAATGCAGGACCTGTTGAATGGAAAGAACAATTTAATGAACACACACTATGGATTGATACGAGGGCTGCCCAAAAAGTAGTGCAGCGCCTTTTTTTTCTCAGCCAAAAACAGTGTCACGAATCGAAACGTTACGTGTATATTATTTGAAGTCTCCCGAGAGAGCACCCCAAGTTTCTATCGCTTCCGACAAAAAATGGTTCAAATGGCTCTGAGCACTATGGGACTCAACTGCTGAGGTCATAAGTCCCCTACAACTTAGAACTACTTAAACCTAACTAACCTAAGGACATCACACACACCCGTGCCCGAGGCAGGATTCGAACCTGCGACCGTAGCGGTCGCGCGGTTCCAGACTGTAGCGCCTAGAACCACCCGGCCACCCCGTCCGGCTCCTCACAAAAGGTTCTGTATTTATTTAAAATTCTTTGCTTCGATCATCTAAAGCTTCAGCACTTTTCAGGTAACTCAGGAGAGGAAGTCAATCGTCATACTATGATTAACACAAAGATTTTCTAGAGTTTATTTCCCTTTCCTATACCAATTATGCTGGTTACAACAACATTTCTTAATAAAGTAAAAGATGGTGGCCTATAGTCAGTGTTTTGAGGCCTTCAGTTGCTCCCAGAATTTTGCTTATAAATATTTATTGGTGAGAAGTAGAAATTAGGTATATGCCATGGTATATCTGTTCAGTCATAAAATAGTTTGGTTCAGATATATTCCACACGTATTCAGTTTCATAGGATGTGTATCTACACAGTATCTACACATAATTCTGCCCACCCCCGTTCAGAGTGAGATTTTGCTTCTCCGTCAGTGCTGTTTTTCGTAGAAAGAAGATGAACTACCTCGCCCACAATTTTTAGAAATAGCGATAAAGTTTTGTTTAAAGCATTGTACACTAAATAGCACCACAGCTTGCACCATCTCGAACACATCACAAATACTTCGGATGTTCTCTTCAGAAACGGACAACAGGTGAAAAAAATTTTCTTACTGCAAGACAATAATTTGTTCGTTCCTTTTTTTCACATCTGCGTGAAGAAGGGCTTTATTATCTGGAAAGAAGCCACTAAATTGGAATTTAGGGCCTCTGGAGGCAATTAGCAGTGATGCAACGAGCGTGAAATTCGGCTGCCACCTGCAGCTCCCACGCTGGCGCGTTCCCATGGGCTGTCGGGAGCTTCGGCGGCGTAGATCTTCACTCGGAGATTAAAGTGGGAAGAGAGGAAAGAATTTAAGGAAAACGAACACGAGACCATCCGCGTTGTGTTTTAGAACACCAGTGTTTGTTATATAAGCCAGTAGTTCATTTAATTAATGCATGGCTTATAGTAATACGATTCACAAGTAAATACATGACATAATTACTACATAATGTGTTCAACACAAGTATAGCACGTTTCTGCTTCTTCCCCCTCCTTCTGTGCATCTTCTCCAACGTGACCATCTCCTCCTGTTCGCCTCTCCCTACACCTCTCCCTCACCATATCGCCCTATTCATCTCCTCCTGCCCATCCCTCGCTGTCGATCTCCTGATTCCCGATCTCCACCTCCTCCTTCCCCTGTCCCTCTATCCCCTCTTCTCTCCCTATTGATCAGCTTCTCCCACCTCTTCCTATCCATTTCCTCCTCCTCCTCCTCGCCCTCCACCTCCTCTCTCTGACCTCCTCCCCCACCCTTCTGTCTTTGCTCTCCTTCCTCACTCTCTTTGTTGATCCCCTACTTAACTCACCCTCTGTCCATTCCCTCCAGCCTCCATCCCTCCATATCCATCTCCTCTGCCTCCCACTCTATATGTAATCCCTTCACTATCTCCAGCCATGTCCATATGTAGGCCCCACACGACAAGTCAATAAAGCAAAACGATAAAGCCCCCACTCCAACTGTACATGACAGCCTTCACATCAGGAGTTGTAAAATCGTTTCTTGCCCCCAATGTGTAGGCTGACCTGCAAAACATCTCAATAAGGCTGGCCGATACCATTCCCACAAAACATGCCTGGTATGCAGAGCAGCCTGTATGGTAGGGCTGAAGAAACACGTTTGCCTGCATTTCTGCTCCTATTGGAGATAGGAGGCTATAGGACTCACACTGCTGATGCACACAAAACCTGCTGTGTCTGTGCCAAATATATACTATGGCATTTCAGGGTCTTAGCTCAAATGTATTGAGGTCATAGATCACACCATGGATAACAACATTTGTTAGAGACACTTCCCAGCAACACCAGGCATCCATCTGTATCAATTATGCCCCTGTGACACAGCACATCTATATATATTAACAGGCACAGTAAAACATGAAAAACAACCAGCAACTACAGCACTGCCCTGGCCCACAATGACTACTACCCCCATGCAGACTCGCTGCTCAGTCGCTGCTGGAAGACTACTTATTCTCTGTGTGTTACTGCTCCTCTTAGTATATATCGATAAAACGAATATCGTACTAGAGTAACTTGGAACCTCTCTACCGAATGTGTAGGCTATAAAACATTCAGTTTTAAAAATCATTTTGTTGTAATGGGAAGGAAACGGACGCCATCTGTCGACACTGCGTGTCCCATGACAGACACGATGAACAGTACTTGTTTGGGCTAAGTCCAACTGCACATTGAAAAAACGAGAATGCAAATATCTACAGAACATCAGAGAAAGTCTGTCTGGCGACTCTTAGGAAGGACATCCGGTATCTACATTGTGTAAAACAACTGCATTAACAAAATCACATTTTTCACATGTCTGTATTCCCTTTCGCCTGCTGCACTCCCTTCATTTGTTGCACTTTTATATTTTCGCCTTTCGTCAATTATATTCAGTATATCTTTGGTCGTAGAAGGATTTCACTACGCCTTGTCTTTTTATCTACGTGATCCTCTGCTGCCTTCATTAATTCATCTCTCAAAGTTACCCATTCGTTTTGTATTGTATTCCTTTCCCCAGTTTCAGTTTAACGTAACCTAATGCTCCCTCTGAATTAATACAGTTCCTAACCCCTCAATTTTCTACCTTTTTGCAGTTCCCTCTCCACTTTTAGTATGCAGTTTAAAATAAAAAAAAATATGGTAGAATCCACATGTTACCTTAGAAAAGTTTTATCGATTAAAATCTGCTTTCTATACCTCAGTCATACCGTTATGGGCGTTAGTTAAAATATGGGAATCCCCTCGGAAGTGGATAAGGACTTAAGAAGAAGTAAAAATTCTCAAATTTACACACTATCAATTTCTTTAAAAAAATTTCGTTACAGACACTTTTTTCTTTTTACATGTTTGCTTCGTTTCTGTCTTCGTCTCTTCTTTAAGCTTGGTTCTACACGTATTTCCAATTTTTTGTTTTTTGTTTTTGATTTGGGAAGTGTCAAGTCAGTCTTCTTGTGTTTATGTTAGTTACAGTGTTCCAGTGAATAAACAAAACCCTTTTATTACTGAGAATACAATCAGTAGAGGAAGTTTCCTTTACAGTTCCTACTGGACTAGTGTTTAGTGTGTACTGCATAGTCTTCTCCTGCCAGCGATCGAATCGTCTAATTCCGAGTGGGCCATTACCGAAAAAGTGTGCGTTAGCGACCTCAGCTGGAGTGCGACGTGTTGTGTCTGATTTCCAGTCATGGGCGTGACGCTGCTCGGCCATATTCTCATTGGATTATTGTGTACTGTACATTTCTGGTTAGTATGTATTCCAATCAGAGCATGGCGGACATTCACCTGATTTATGTACTTAAAAACTGTAATGCGTCTGAAGCTAGGCTGTTGTACGCTCGAAGGATACTCAAAAGAAAATTACTGAACAACAACACCTTTAAAAAAATACATGAACATCTCTTTTGAGAAAGGGTCATTTCATTGTGGAAGACCAAATAGTGTTAGAACACCTCATTTAGAGGATCGAGTACAACAGTGTCAACAGCACCAGAGAAGTGGCAGAAACTGAGAATATGAGTCATGTGACAGTGTCGAAAATGTTAGGCTAGCAACTCCTTTATCCATACCATATTCAGAGAATACCAGGTCTTACTGAACCTTTTCAAACCAGAATGTCTTTTTGTACTTGAGTACAGGGAATGAGTGTTCAGGACAATTACTTTCCGTGTTCAGTACTGTTTACTGGTGAAGAAAAGTTTGCTGGGAATAGAGTGCAGAATTTTCACAACACCCAGGTAAGGGCGAATGAGAATACTTTTACAGTTTTGAACACAAGACATCAACAACAGTTTAGCACTAATGTATGGACTGGAATAATTGCAGACATATTAATTGGACCTCCCCTTTTTCATGGATTCATGAATTGAGCATTATACCATGAGTTTTTAATGGAACATTTAGATATCGGAACACACTCCATTAACTTAATCGGTATATATGGTTCATGCAAGGAGGGTCACCATCTCATTTTGTTCTGTATGCAAGAACAATTTTAAATTACCGTTTCCCAAATAAGTGGATAGGTCACGGGAGCAGCAATATCTCGGCCTGCTCGATCTCCTGATCTCAGTCCACCGGATTTTTGTTTTGGGTTGCATTTAAAGCGAACAGATACAGCAGACACCTGAAATTTCAGGCGCTTATGGCAATCCATGACGATGCGTTTAGAAGCTTATGCTCGAGCTAATAGTAGACAAATTGAGCGTTCCATGCAGCCATCAGAAGACATATGAAAAGCAAGAAATACGTGTAAAACCCAGTTGGACATTTGAAACCACAATTTCAAAAACGTAACAAACATTGACCAACGAATAAGGGTAAAATATATCTGTTGTTAAGTGTGTGTGTGTGTGTGTGTGTGTGTGTGTGTGTGTGTGTGTGTGTGTGTGTGTGTGTGTGGATATGGATGTGGATGAGGATAATAAAGTTGGAAACTGCTAGTAGTTAAAAAAATGTTGTACAGCTATTTCCAGCCATAGTCGGATAGCCAAAGACTCGACCCAGTTGCTCCAGGTGTTGTGGCTACGAAGTCTTTGGTTGGTTGGTTGGTTCTTTGGGGAAGGAGACCAGACAGCGTGGTCATCGGTCTCATCGGATTAGGGAAGGATGGGGAAGGAAGTCGGCCGTGCCCTTTCAGAGGAACCATCCCGGCATGTGCCTGGAGTGGTTTAGGGAAATCACGGAAAACCTAATTCAGGATGGCCGAACCCGGGATTGAACCGTCGTCCTCCCGAATGCGAGTCCAGTGTCTAACCACTGCGCCACCTCGCTCGGTACGAAGTCTTTCCAGGGTTTAACGTCCCGTTGATATCGTGGTTATTAGGGACGGAACAAACTCGAATTGTGTAAAGGACGCGGAAGGAAATATGCCGTACCCTGGTGAAGAAACTATCCCGGCCTTTTCCTGGGGTGATTTAGAGAAATCAAAGAAAACCTAAGTCTCGAAGATCGGAAGCTGTTTTGAACCGGCATCCTTTGGAAAGCAAGTCCAGTGTGCTAACCACTGCGCCACGTCACTCGGTTCCTGCGTTCGTTTGATGTGGCGCAGTCCTATTGCCCATCACAGGTAGTTCCACTTACGCGGTGTTGCTTTGGTCACGGCGTTGCGAGATCTGAGACGGCTGAGGGAACTGAATTGTTCAGGTGACTTAAGAACAGCCACGTGTCCGTTCAAAGTGGCGCGCGTTGTTACGTATATATATACATATATATATATATATATAGGGGTTTGTGGGGCGCGCAACTGCGGTGTCATCAGCGCCCATACAAAGTCCCAAATTTTACACAGCCCAATTTTCGTACATAGTCCAGTCTAACCACTGTCACGAATGATGATGATGATGATGATGAAATGATGAGGACAACACAAAACACCCAGTCCCTGGACAGAGAAAATCCCCAACCCGGCCGGGAGTCGAACCCGGGACCCCGTGATCTAGAGGCAGCAACACTATCCACTAGACTACGAACTGCGGACTGGTATCTACGGAGTTAATATTAATTAACAATCATAAATTTTTCTTTTCTAGATTTGGGATATTCTTCGCGGAGCTGATCTTCAAGTACACTACACGATAATTCGACTACTAAAAATGAATTAACAGAATTCTTATAACCCGTCATAAGCTCTCAATGAAATTACATGGTCAATGAACCGCCCAAGAGAATATAATATTATGACAATACATTATTTAAATACATACATTTGCACGAAACAGGCGATAGACTATTATTTTAAAAGTATATACAAATGAAATTAATCAACTGATCAAGTTGACAGTTGCTTCATTATTGCGCAACATGAATTAACATGAAAATTAATATCAGCACATTTTCTGTGCCGAGTACAGGTCTTTTTTTCCAGACCGTCTAGGGTACAATGAGTATTAGTGGCACAAGACCAGGCGTCTTTTTAGGACTTCCGTAGTTAGTGCATTCGTCCACGACCATTGTTAGCTAATCAGTTACGTACGTCAAGGAATCACACCAAGTTTTTTGAGCTGTTCTGTGCACATTCTACCGATCATAAAAAAGGCTGCACTATGCAGCTTACTTTGGTGCAAATACCGACATCTTTGATCGGTGAAGTGTCTAACGAAGCTTCTCTCAATATCTCCAAATATTTTAGCGCTTCAACTGACAGCAGTCTTCAGATTAAACGCAGTCTTCAGATTAAACACCTCAGTGAAGTGAAACCCGAGACAATGTCCGAATACGAAGTGTCTCAAACATTCTTTTTATTTTAGATAAATCTTTTAGCTGGACCATAATCTTCCAAGTCGTGTAGTTATCAGGGATAAAATACAGGGAGCGATTCTCTACATTTTATACAGAACCCACACCCCACTAATGAGCTACAAAGGTCATTAAAACCATTAGTTCATAAAGTATTGACGCACCTAAATCCCATTTTATTCAGTCTGTTCATAGAGCAAGCATAAAGAAAACCAAGAAGAAATTTCCAGCCAATGACATTAAAATGCTGTCAGAGACGGCAGAGGATTTGAAAAATTAAGTGACTAAAGTATTTAGTGTCTTGAAAAGAAGTTAAAATATGAACATCAATACAGTACATGTAAAATAATACTAAGGAATGAGGTTGAATTAAATCAAGCGACGGGAAGGAGCTAGACTGGGGACTAGTAGTGGCGAGGTTTACTATTAAGGAAGGAAAATCGTTGACGGTGCGAAAAGCGGGAAGAATATAACATACTAGTAGACAAGAAAACTTTTCCGAAATTTATAACTTTGTTAACATCTACTATAAATGTAAGTTACATATCTTCTTACAGGTTTTCGCTGCAATTGACACTTTATTAACTCGTTGTATTTACATCACAACGATCCCGTCTCGGCATTTTTTTTTTCAAGTGACCCTGCAATGATGCTAAATTTTTTTTTGTAATATTGTGCGATAAAAGTCTACTGCTTACGTCTATTTTAGTAGTTGTTTGTTCTACAATTTACATCAGAATACATTACGCTACAGGAGTACGTGGCTTATGTCTATGTTAACGGTTGTTTGGTTTATGTTTCAATATAGTATAATATAAAGGTATGTGGTTTACGTATACGTTAGCAGTTGTTTGCTTTGCATTTCATGTGTTATAACGCATATTAAGCTATTGCATACCGGAGCGTCTCTTTGATTATCTCTCAGTTTTAGTACTATTGGTAACTTTTGCATGTGATCATGTTTGTAACAGCACTTCTACCTGTACTTACATAAGCTTGATGGCTTTCTCCAGTGATGTTTATATTTTAGGCTGAGTTTTTTCGCGGAAAATCGGTAATAACTATCTTACAAAGAACGTATAACTACATTTTTTTTCCTTTCTCGAACAAAGATAATTGTGTTGAGTATTCTCTTGTTTCTTATGTGTCGTGAATCGTTGAAATTTATCCTTTTGCTTTAGGAATATTAATAAAGTTTTCTAGATTCTTTTTATGTTTTAATTCATTAAGAATATCGTTTGGGAACACATCTCTGGGGTACGCATCTCTGTTGGTGTGGATTTCAAGTACTTCCAGGAATTTCATTGCACACTCAAGTAACAAAAAGTCATTGGAAACGATATGCACATACACAGGTGACGGCAGCATCGCCTACACAAAGTATAAAAGGCAGTGCATTGTTGGAGCTGCCATTTGTACTCAGGTGATTCAAATGAAAATACGGCCACACGGTGGGAATTAACAGACTTTGAACGCGGAGTGATAGTTGGAGCTATAGGATATTCAGTTTTAGAAACCGTTAGGGAATTCAGTATTCCGAGATCCACAGCGACAAGAGTGTACCGAAAAAAACAAATTTCAAGCATTAGCTTTCACCGCGAACAATGCAGCGGTCGATAGCCTTCACTTAACGACCGGGAGCAGCGACGTTTGCGGAGAGTTGTCAGCACTAACAGACAAGCAACAATGCGTGAAATAATCACAGAAATGAAAGTGGAATGTACGAGGAAAGTTTCCACTAGAACAGTGCGGTGAAATCTGGAATTAATGGGCTATGGCAACAGATGGCCGACGCAAGTGCCTTTGCTAACAGCACGACATTGCCTACAGAGCCTCTTCTTGGCTCGTGATCTTGTCGATTGGATCCAAGACTACTGCAAAACCGTGGCCTGGTCAAGTGAGTCCCGATTTCAGTTGGTAAAAACTGATGGTAGTATTCGAGTACGGTACAGACCCCCACGAAGCCACGGACCCAAGTTTTCATCAATGTACTGTGCATGCTGGTGGTGACTCCGTGTTGGTGTGGGCTGTGTTTACAGGGAATGGACTGTGTCCTCTGGCCTAACTAAAAAGATCATTGGAAATGCCTATGTTCGTTCACTTTGAGGCCATTTGCAGCCATTCATGGACTTCACGTTCCCAAACAACAATGGAATTTTTGTGGATGGTCACACGTGGTGTGGGGGTAACGTTTTGATTAGAAATCTAAACGTCCTCCTTCCCGGGTTAGAAACCCGCCGCTGCCTAAATTTTGAATAAAAATCATCAGCATTGTTTCCCGAAGACTTCCGACTTAAGAAGTCACCCCCATTCAGTCAATGACCTTGTCGAGAAGGAGGAAGGAGCGCTCAGAGGTTCTGAGCACTCCCTTGTCCTTTGTGTGGGAAAGTATTCCTAAAAGGTGGAAGAACGAGCAATGCCCAAAGACATGAGGATATAGAAGGCAGTCGAGACAACTGAATTAAATACACATACCATGTTTTCACAGGACTGCCTGTAATTTTAAAAAATGTGTCACGATGATCTTTCCATTGGCAAAAAATTCCGGACCAACCCCATTCGGATCACGGGAGGGTACAGCCAAGAGGGGGGTGAGCAATAGGAAAAGACTGAATAATCAACGAAAAGATAACCTTCTACGAGTCGAGGCGTGTAATGCCAGAAATTTGAACGTGGCTGGGAACCTGGAAAGTCTGAAAATGGAAAAGCTAAACCTCAATCTAGATGTATATAGTGTGCGTCAGTGAAGTGGAATGGTTAGACAATTGTAGGATAGTACCAACAGGTGCAGAAAGTGGTATAATAGAAGTAGGATACATTATAGATAAGGAGGTTGGACAGAAAGTGAGTTACTGTCAACAGTTCAGTGACAGGGTTGTTCTCATCAGAATCGACAGACAGCCAACACCGACAATACTTCAGATACACATGCCGACGTCCAAAGCCAAAGATGAACAAAAGTATATGAGAATATTCCACGAGTAATTCAGTACGCAAAAGGAGATGAAAATTTAGTAGACATGGAGGATTGGCGTCGGTTGTGGGGAGGGGAGAACAAGAAAGAGTTACGGGGTTGCTAGTAGAAATGAGAGAGGATAAAGACTGACTGAGTTCTGCAACAAATTTCAGATGGTAAGGGCGAATACTCTGTTCAATAATCACAAGCAGATCGGGTATACGTGGAAAAGGACGAGAGGTACGGGAAGTTAGATTACAGCATGGTTAGATTACATCGTAGTCAGACAGAAATCAGAGTTTGGATTGTAAGGCATGATCAAGGCAAATTAGACTCAGATTAGAAATTGGTACTGATGAAGAGTATGCCGAAATTTAAGAGCCTAGACAGGTAGAATCAATGGGCAAAGAAATGGGATACGGAAGTACTACGGACTGAGGAGATATGCCTTAAGTTCCCCTAGGCTATTGATACTGCTATAAGAAATAGCTCAGTATGCGGTTTAGTTGAATGTAAATCCCTAAAAATAACAATCACAGAAGTTGGAGAGAGTAACGTAGGTACAAGGAAGGTAAATGCGAAGAGATACTTCAGTTGATCAATTAAAAAAGTAATTACAAAAATGTTAAGGGAAATTCAGGAATACAGAAATACAAGTCACTTAGGAATGAAATAAACATGAAATGCAGAGAAACTAAGGCGCAATGGCTACATAAAAAATGTGAAGGAATCGAAACAAATGATCCTCGAAACCACTGGCTCAGCACATAGAAAAGTCAAAACAACCTACCAGGAAATTAAAATGAAGGGCTGTAATATTAAGTTTGCAATGGAAAATCCGCTGTTGAATTTAGAGGAGAGAGCAGGTAGGTGGAAAGGGTACATTGAGGGCCTCTATGACGGGGTCGGAATTTCTGAAATCGTTAAAATCATTAGGGGAAGTGGCAACAAAACGATTTTCACGTTGATGTGTAGAATTTATCAGTCTGGCGATGTACCATCTGACTTTTGGATAAATATCATCTCCACAGTTCCGAAGACTGCAAGAGTTGACAAGTGCTGTAATTACCGCACAATCCGCTTAACAGTTCATGCATCCAAGTTACTACAAGAATAATATACAGAAGGCTGGAAAAGAAAACTGAGGATGTGCTGGATGACGATCAATTTGGGTTTGGGGAAGGTAAAGGTGAAACGTCCCCTTAGAACAATTGTACAAGACTGTGCTTAAACTGACACACAATATTTCTAGCGCAACGCAATCTGACTTTCAAAAATCCCTACAAAAGAATGGCCCTGACTAACATTAACCTATACCTTTCACAAATCACTTACCTCACAAAAACCTTCATTACTCGAACTACTGCAATACGGCGAGCGCCACTACTGCCAGCTAAATAAAAGATTCAAACTGCAGAAGGCACTAACTACTGATAGGGATAGTTAGCAAATGAAAGATTTTAATAGAGAACAAACAATGTATGTACCTTAATAGTCATAATATATATAGCAGTTCTTGACCTCCAGTCTAATAAATTTCAAAACTCCGCCATCTCTCTCCCCACATCCACCACTACTGGCGGCTCACCTCCAACTGCGCAACGCTATGTGCTGTTAACATCCAGCTGCCCAACACTACAATGGCTGACAACAATGCAAACTGGCCACAGACTGCACACAGCACAGCCAGCGATTTTCATACAGAGCGCTACGTAACGTTGCCAATAAGATAGCATAAACAGCCTACTTACATAGCCCCCATGCTCCCCACAAAAAAATTTTACAAATTGTTTTGGGCAGTGGCCACAATTCTCACAGTCCATAAAGACAGTCCAGATTGTTCATTACAGTAAAATTGCAGTGTTTTTCTCAAAGTCTGAGCAGTAAAAGAAAATGCACACGGAAGTAGTGGATTTCCATGCAGTCTTGAAGAAGTAGTATTGTCCTTCCAACGGAAAGACAGTGCTGACTCTTGACATGCTGACAGGTAATGGGCCACAACAGAGCAAACCCACAGCAGAGTCATTCGACGTTTTGAAGAATATTGGTAAGTAGGTCATCACAGAGCAGACCACTGTAGTCCTGGTAGAGATTACGGTATTGGTGGGCCACCAGAGGTGCAGACCCACTGTAGTCCTTGTAGAGATGGCCAGCAGCCATCTGCTGCGACTGTGCAGGTGCACAATCACCATCGAAGAGTCTTGCAGTTAATACAGCAAGTCCATAACCACCACTTGTGCACTCACAAAGTTTTTGGAATTGTCCTTAGAACCAGCAATGCTGTTATCCAGTCCCTTGCTGAATTAGTAACACACGTGCAAACACTAACAGTCCCAACTTCTCACATATTGTGCATTACTACGACCAACAGAAATGTGTGCAGTGAAATGAATGCTTACAAGTTACTTAATTTGATGAACAGGTGTCAATGACAATATTATAACACGAGAATACAATTACAAAGGTACAAAATACATCATTAAAAACGTAACAATACGGATAACATTTGTAGTACAGGCTTTACAACAGAATAGAAATAAACATATACATCAATGTTAACAGGAATTATGACATGACACATAGTGGGATAACACAAAAGGAAAGGACAGGGTTCGTTTTCAGTGTAACATTTGGTACTGCAGTCCAACCCAAAACTTCATCCCATAGATCGTTCGTCTTATTTCAATATTTGCTCCAGCCAAAAAAATCCTATCCAAGCATGCTTTCTGTATTTTTCTCGTATAACCTCTCAGTGCATTTCTTCAAATTCATCGCAACTCATTCTCTTATAGGCTACCCACTCTTAAGGTAATTAAATCTACTGAGCTCAGATGCTAAACTAAGGGACGAGGCAATGCAGCAGCACAAAACAATTAACACAAACAGCAATGACAAAAAAAGGGAAAATTGCAAAGCAAGGTACAGTAAATCTAAATTACCAAGCAATGCAACATTACAACTAATATGAGCCAATGTGCAGCAACAAGAAAAATAAATCAGTAGTAAAACTAGCTTAACAGATTAATACAAAGTGAAATTTAGTAGCACTATGCCTGGCAAACAGCAGCAGCAGAAGTATTAACTTATATCTAAACATGACATAGCTCAAGCAGAAAAAATAGTACACTAAAGACAACAATGCAGATTCACATCTTAATGTCTATGTAATTAAAGTGGTGCACCACAACAACTTATTGTAAAAAAAAATATTACCATGTACTTGAAAAGAATATTATGTATGCAGTTACTGTTACTAGTCCCTTCTTATTGTTCTTTCCTTTCCAAGCGCTCCTTTTTTGAAGAATGTGGATCACAAAATAATTATTTAATAGATCTGTTGACAGCAAGTGTTCACATTAGCAAATGCATTTTATTTTACTTTATAAAACCAATGCTGCAACACAGCTGGAAACTAGATATCAAATGAAATAAGCAACTATGAAAAGCAAAGCATAAAAATGTCATTCAATAGTCATGTGACATTTCATAAGTTAGTAGAAATTCTCTCAACTCTCGTAGAAAGACGCTTGTCATAATCAGGTGTGCAGATGTAAGTATCTTTCCAAGTAATGAACGTGTCGTATTTGCGATGCTATCTCTAAAGGAATGTCAATGGCGAGGATAATGGCCTCTTTTTTTTTCTCCACCTAATGGCTTTCTTTTGTCAGACGACTACCTCTCAGCTGGGCACCCAAAACACATTACGTCAAGGTCACTTACCTTTCTTACTGAAATATTTACGACAGCAGTTTCTGCTACAGTGACACTCTCATACAAAAATATTTCACAGGTCAAGAATTTGCGTTACAAATCTGTAGAAACAAAATGCTATTGATATAACAGTGTCCAAAAAATTTTCGTCGGCATTGTAATACATTCACGCTTTTACATACATTTCATAACTCTTAAAGTACGATTCTTGGTTTCCAACATCCTTTTTCACAAGCCAGAGTCCCTAACTTCTATTCATTATTCATATACATATAAACACGTAGTCACATTCCTCATATATGGTAGCATCATCTTATTGACATAAACACACCTCAACAGCATAATACACATCGTCGTCGTAATAATAACATCATAACACCTCAGTCAAATCTCAAAATCGTTGTAGCTTCCTCCAATAATTTCAAAACCTAAAAAGAATTCTCTGCTCATTTAAATAGTGTCATCTACCTAAAACGTACTTTAAAATCATGATCCCATACCAAATATATCATTCAAAGCTCTTGTACTATCACAATGGTTCCGAAAAAAATATGAACAGTTCACAAAGTACAGACAAAATATAATTTCGTAAGTGTGAAGTTATCCAACGGTGTAATTACGTAAACATCTGTCACTGCCGTAGTAAAAAAGTTTGTCTCTCTCAGTTAAATGATCAGATAGCTATGTAATTTATGTGTTAGAGGAATATGGAACCGATGTGTAAAGTTGTATAAGCAAATACCATTTTAGCTAGGTCTCCTTGTGCTTGCCACACACATGGTACACAAAGTAAGCATGCACGCCCCTGAGGATTAATGTAATTATACCCTCAGGTGTTACATATTACAGTAATGGAATGAAATGTATCACGGAATGCGTTTGTATCATTGTACTTCAAATATCTTTAACAATAAATATTTTAAGTACAAAAATAATCACTCAAATACGTGTCCTGTAGCGCTAAATTTGCATCTTGTTGTAAGATAATCTCTGTGGAAGTGTCGTAGTTATTTTCCTCTGAAAGTTAAGTTCTGCAGAAATCAATGTACTTACCTCATGATACACAAAAGTGAAATGCTTTGCGTAGAGATATCTTAGTTATTACGCTTATTGCCATGATGAGGAAAGTACTGTGCTGTAACGTATTGTTGTGCTACAAAAGAGGCTGTCTCATTGTAGCTATACCACAAAAGTGACTACTAAAACATGTTTTACTTTACAGAAGAATTCAGAAAAACTGTGCAGATATAAAACAGATACACCGCAAAAGCAACATTGTAAATTGTCACTCATTAGTAACGTCGTGATATAATCGTGTAGCTGTCATATAAACTAACCACTATGTCATTTGGTATCTCTCAGAAAGTACTTTAATTCAGAATGTATTTTCAAGTATACCAAAATGTTGCATTAAAATCTCATTAGCAGTACTGGTAAATGTTCTAAGTATGTGAGCCTTATAGTCGTTACGCGATCGTGCAACTAACAAGCAAGAACGTACACACACAATAACACTGTGTCGTCTGTTCGCAATAACAATGCATTCGTAATTTCTGTTTAAATAAGTTCTCTTGGTTCTTGACTGGATATTTAACTTCAAACATTGTTGCATGGTAACAGTTTCTAAAGCATACTAGTAACGTGAAGTGAAACGTTTTATGGCAAAGACAAAGTTAAAAAGCAGATTGTTGTTGTTGTTGTGGTCTTCAGTCCTGAGACTGGTTTGATGCATCTCTCCATGCTACTCTATCCTGTGCAAGCTTCTTCATCTCCCAGTATCTACTGCAACATACATCCTTCTGAATCTGCTTAGTGTATTCATCTCTTGGTCTCCCTCTACGATTTTTACCCTCCACACTGCCCTCCAATGCTACATTTGTGATCCCTTGATGCCTCAAAACATGTCCTACCAACCGATCCCTTCTTCTAGTCAAGTTGTGCCACAAACTTCTCTTCTCCCCAATCCTATTCAATACCTCCTCATTAGTTACGTGATCTACCCACCTTATCTTCAGCATTCTTCTGTAGCACCACATTTCGAAAGCTTCTATTCTCTTCTTGTCCAAACTAGTTATCGTCCATGTTTCACTTCCATACATGGCTACACTCCATACAAATACTTTCAGAAACGACTTCCTGACACTTAAATCTATACTCGATGTTAACAAATTCCTCTTCTTGAGAAACGCTTTCCTTGCCATTGCCAGTCTACATTTTATATCCTCCCTACTTCGACCATCATCGGTTATTTTACTCCATAAATAGCAAAACTCCTTTACTACTTTAAGTGTCTCATTTCCTAATATAATTCCCTCAGCATAACCCGACTTAATTTGACTACATTCCATTATCCTCGTTTTGCTTTTGTTGATGTTCATCTTATATCCTCCTTTCAAGACACTGTCCATTCCGTTCAACTGCTCTTCCAAGTCCTTTGCTGTCTCTGACAGAATTACAATGTCATCAGCGAACCTCGAAGTTTTTACTTCTTCTCCATGAACTTTAATACCTACTCCGAATTTTTCTTTTGTTTCCTTTACTGCTTGCTCAATATACAGATTGAATAACATCGGGGAGAGGCTACAACCCTGTCTTACTCCTTTCCCAACCACTGCTTCCCTTTCATGCCCCTCGACTCTTATAACTGCCATCTGGTTTCTGTACAAACTGTAAATAGCCTTTCGCTCCCTGTATTTTACCCCTGCCACCTTCAGAATTTGAAAGAGAGTATTCCAGTTAACACTGTCAAAAGCTTTCTCTAAGTCTACAAATGCTACAAATGTAGGTTTGCCTTTTCTTAATCTTACTTCTAAGATAAGTCGTAAGGTCAGTATTTCCTCACGTGTTCCAACATTTCTACGGAATCCAAACTGATCTTCCCCGAGGTCGGTTTCTACCAGTTTTTCCATTCGTTTGTAAAGAATTCGCGTTAGTATTTTGCAGCTGTGACTTATTAAACTGATAGTTCGATAATTTTCACATCTGTCAACACCTGCTTTCTTTGGGATTGGAATTATTATATTCTTCTTGAAGTCTGAGGGTACTTCGCCTGTCTCATACATCGTGCTCACCAGATGGTAGAGTTTTTTCATGACTGGCTCTCCCGAGGCCATCAGTAGTTCAAATGGAATGTTGTCTACTCCCAGGGCCTTGTTTCGACTCAGGTCTTTCAGTGCTCGGTCAAACTCTTCACGCAGTATCTTATCTCCCATTTCGTCTTCATCTACATCCTCTTCCATTTCCACAATATTGCCCTCAAGTACATCGCCCTTGTATAAACCCTCTATATACTCCTTCCACCTTTCTGCCTTCCCTTCTTTGCTTAGAACTGGGTTGCCATCTGAGCTCTTGATATTCATACAAGTGGTTCTCTTCTCTCCAAAGGTCTCTTTAATTTTCCTGTAGGGAGTATCTATCTTACCCCTAGTGAGACAAGCCTGTACTTCCTTACATTTGTCCTCTAGCCATCCCTGCTTAGCCATTTTGCACTTCCTGTCGATCTTATTTTTGAGGCGTTTGTATTCCTTTTTGCCTGCTTCATTTACTGCATTTTTATATTTTCTCCTTTCATCAATTAAATTCAATATTTCTTCTGTTACCCAAGGATTTCTATTAGCCCTTGTCTCTTTACCTACTTGATCCTCTGCTGCCTTCACTACTTCATCCCTCAGAGCTACCCATTCTTCTTCTACTGTATTTCTTTCCCCCATTCCTGTCAATTGCTCCCTTATGCTCTCCCTGAAACTCTCTACAACCTCTGGTTCTTTAAGTTTATCCAGGTCCCATTTCCTTAAATTCCCACCTTTTTGCAGTTTCTTCAGTTTCAATCTGCAGTTCATAACCAATAGATTGTGGTCAGAATCCACATCTGCCCCAGAAAATGTGTTACAATTTAAAACCTGGTTCCTAAATCTCTGTCTTACCATTATATAATCTATCTGATACCTTTTAGTATCTCCAGGATTCTTCCAGGTATACAACCTTCTTTTGTGATTCTTGAACCAAGTGTTGGCTATGATTAAGTTATGCTCTGTGCAAAATTCTACAAGGCAGCTTCCTCTTTCATTCCTTCCCCCCAATCCATATTCACCTACTATGTTTCCTTCTCTCCCTTTTCCTGCTGACGAATTCCAGTCACCCATGACTATTAAATTTTCGTCTCCCTTCACTACCTGAATAATTTCTTTTATCCCGTCATACATTTCGTCTATTTCTTCATCATCTGCAGAGCTAGTTGGCATATAAACTTGTACTACTGTAGTAGGCATGGGCTTTGTGTCTATCTTGGCCACAATAATGCGTTCACTATGCTGTTTGTAGTAGCTAACTCGCACTCCTATTTTTTTATTCATTATTAAACCTACTCCTGCATTACCCCTATTTGATTTTGTACTTATAACCCTGTAATCACCTGACCAAAAGTCTTGTTCCTCCTGCCACCGAACTTCACTAATTCCCACTATATCTAACTTTAACCTATCCATTTCCCTTTTTAAATTTTCTAACCTACCTGCCCGATTAAGGGATCTGACATTCCACGCTCCGATCCGTAGAACGCCAGTTTTCCTTCTCCTGATAACGACGTCCTCCTGAGTAGTCCCCGCCCGGAGATCCGAATGGGGGACTATTTTACCTCCGGAATATTTTACCCAAGAGGACGCCATCATCATTTAATCATACAGTAGAGCTGCATGTCCTCGGGAAAAATTACGGCCGTAGTTTCCCCTTGCTTTCAGCCGTTCGCAGTACCAGCACAGCAAGGCCGTTTTGGTTAATGTTACAAGGCCAGATCAGTCAATCATTCAGACTGTTGCCCCTGCAACTACTGAAAAGGCTGCTGCCCCTCTTCAAGAACCACATGTTTGTCTGGCCTCTCAACAGATACCCCTCTGTTGTGGTTGCACCTACGGTACGGCCATCTGTATCGGTGAGGCACGCAAGCCTCCCCACCAACGGCAAGATCCATGGTTCATGGGGGGGATTATCTTTCAATAAACGGTTTTACATGTGAAATGTGGTGTAAACCTTTACTCTTCCTAGTATGCAGAGTTCATCTTCAACGCAATTATCATGCGGTATTCGTCCATAAAGAATACTGGAATTTTGCTCAAGGTTAGCATCAATGTTATTTTTCCCTGAGCCAGCGGGCGCAAGTGGCTGCCTGCGGTGCGATTCATTGTCTGTTTCTTTGTTGGCGCGCGTCGTTATTGGGATTAGGAGACCTAACTTCCACAAATTCACGTTGTCGAGAGTGCCTTGCTCTGTCTGAATCCCGCCAGTTCTGATGAAATTCACGTCTGTCGTTATGAGTATATCGTCTGTCGTCATGTCGGTAAGTTCCATAGTTTGTTTCTTGTCGGTCACGTAGTGGCGAATTTCTCCCTGAGTCGTAACTGCACGCTAGACCGTTGCGTCTAAAGTTATTCTGTCTCCCTTGATAATAATTATTTTGGTTCCCATATTGTCTGTTTCTCTGATTGTCTCTGTGATAGTCATTACCGCGGAGAGGTGATCTTTCCCTGTAATTTTTACTACTCTGCCAACGGTTGTCATATGGGTGGTGTCTGTTTCGGTCACGATTTACATTGAAAGAATAGCCTTGTCTTACATTATTTCTGTCATCGCGGAATTGTGACGGATGTGACCTGTAATTGTTGTGCTCCTGTTTTCGCGTTCCGTGATTGTCAGTGTCAATTTCCAGTTCTTGTAACAGTCCCTGAAAAGCTTCAATGTCGTCTTTGCAACGTCCTGCCAAAATAATATGTCTCAAATGTTCAGGCAGTTTGATTAAGCAAATGCGGATGAGTTCTGAGGGGCTGTATGGGTTTGACAGGTACTGATTCTTGTGCAATATGTCTTCAAAATATTTCACAAGCCTGGAAAATTCAGATTGTTCGAAATGTTTCATCATTATGATGCTATGTTTTACTCGGTCTTGTGTAGTTTGAGACCAATATGATGAGAGGAACGCATGGTAAAATTCTCCTTCACTGTGACAATCGTGAATGAACGATCGCATTCTTACAGCTGGTTCATTCTCCAAGTAGCCACACATAAATTCTAACCTGTGCTCCAATAACCAGTTGGGAGGAAAACAATGAGAGAATTGATGGAGCCACGCTTGTGGATGAATGTCGTTGGCAGAATTCTTAAACGTTTTGAATTTACGTGTAGTAATGAACAGCTTACAGTCAGAATCATCGTGTCGGCAAGTCGCATATCGGTTATTGTTACGTCGTGTCGGCGGTTCCATCTCAAAATTCGGTGTACCTTGCCAGTTTCTTTCATAATTTCCGAAGTGCCCTGAGTTATTATTTTGTGGCTGTTCCGTATTTCTGTGTCCCTCTTCCCGTATTGGAGCGCGAGTGGCCTCTGAAACACGTAATTCTTGTATTACCTGTGTCAGCTGATCTTGTACTTCCCGGATTTCTCTTTGCTGTTGCGTATTAATTTGATTGTGATTTTGTTTGAATTTCCTAATTTGTTCGCACTCTTCTGTGTCAGTGATGGCTGCAGGTCTTGTGTCATTCAGATCATCATCTACCTTTGCAGGTAAGTTAGTGAACTGATCCGAAAGTTCGGCTACTTTCTCCGATTGTGTACTTATTTCCTCAGTGTGTTTTTCTGAACCAAGTTTCAGAGTGTCCATTTGTGTTGAAATCGTATCTACTGTGTCCTTTAAGTTTTCTTGAGTTTTTGCAAGTTGCGTAACCGAATCGGCAGATGCAACTGAGTCAATTTTAGCTTGCAAGGTGCCGTGATTTTCATGAACAATAGTTTGGAGTTCTTTTATGGCTGCTTCGTGATTCTGTAATGCATTTTCATGCCGCGAAAAAATAGGCTGAAAATGCTCACAAATTTGTGTTTTTACATCATGACAGACTTTTTGACATTTCGCTTCAATGTTATGTAGCTCAGTAGTTAAATCTTCACGTGTTTGTTCAAGCTTATGTTCCACTGAGTCTAACTTTTGAAGCTTTTGTTCCATTGTGTCTAACTTTTGAAGATTTTGTTCCATTGTGTCTAACTTTTGAAGATTTTGTCCCATTTGTTTCTGATTTTGTTCAAGCGTTGTGTCTAACTTTTGTAGCCTTTGTCCCATTTGTTGCAATAACTGTAATGACAATGCACTGGTGTCTGAAACACGTTCCTCAGTGCTTTTCGGCAGTGAATTTGCACCGGCAACATTCACATTTTGACAAACGGTAAATGTGTCTTGACTCATTTGAGAAAACGGTGAGAACCCAAAACCTGAGTCTACAGTATTTGCAATATTGTGTTCTGTCATTCCCGATTCCTGAGGCGAGATGTTGCCGACCGATCGATCGATAATGCTTCCCTGTTTACTACCTATTTCACTGTCTACACCATTATTTGACGCCCGCTCCATTTCCCTATGCACAGTTACCAAATTACTACTTTGAATATTAGTTAATTCATTACATGGTGGCGCTAACACACTGCTTTCGTCTTCACTGTCATTTCTCAGTTTACTTTGGAGCCTAGTGTTACGTTTTTCACACGCCATTATTGTCACAATATTTCACACGACAACACAGAAAAACACAATTTGAAGAGCAAAAATAGGGGAACACATTAACATAGCACTGAAAATAATATCTAGTTAATTGCAAGCGCAGCTGCGAAATACTTGGTGCAAATCTACATGCATGCCACAACTGTTTTACTGTACAACAATGAAAGACTGCAACTACAAAGGAGATTCTCTCTACAATTACTCAATAGCAATAAACAAAATCTACACTAATTACACAAACTACAAGAAAAAATCAGAAGATTCCAGTGAGGTTTCCTGGCAGGGTCGTCCCCTTAGAACAATTGTACAAGACTGTGCTTAAACTGACACACAATATTTTTAGCGCAACGCAATCTAACTTTCAAAAATCCCTACAAAAGAATGGCCCTGACTAACATTAACCTATACCTTTCACAAATCACTTACCTCACAAAAATCTTCATTACTCGAACTACTGCAATACAGCGAGCGTCACTACTGCCAGCTAAATAAAAGATTCAAACTACAGAAGGCACTAACTACTGATAGGGATAGTTAGCAAATGAAAGATTTTAATAGAGAACAAACAATGTATGTACCTTAATAGTCATAATATATATAGCAGTTCTTGACCTCCAGTCTAATAAATTTCAAAACTCCGCCATCTCTCTCCCCACATCCACCACTGCTGGCGGCTCACCTCCAACTGCGCAACGCTATGTGCTGTTAACATCCAGCTGCCCAACACTACAATGGCTGACAACAATGCAAACTGGCCACAGACTGCACACAGCACAGCCAGCGATTTTCATACAGAGCGCTACGTAACGTTGCCAATAAGAGAGCATAAACAGCCTACTTACAAAGGCACCAGTCACGCAGTTCTTGCATTGCGTTTGATAGTGAAAGCAAGACAGAAGAAAAAAGAAGACGCATTCGTAGGATTTGTCGACCTGAAAAAAGCCTTCGACGATGTAAAATGGTGAAATATATTCGAAATTTTGAGAAAAATTGGGGTTAGCTATAGGAAAGAACTTGTGGCATACGATATTTGCAACAACCAAGAGGGAGCAATAAGACTGGAAGGCCAAGAACGAAATGTATTTATTACAGAGGGTGTAAGACAGAAATGTAGTCTTTCGCTCCATCTGTTCAATCTACACGGCTAAGAAGTAATTGTGGAAATAAAAGAAAGGTTCAAGGGTGGAATTAAAATTCAAGATGAAAGGATATCAATTTTGAATTCGCTGACGATACTACTATCCTCAGTGGAAGTGAAGAAGAATTACAAGACCTGTTGAACGAAACTAACAGTTCAATGAGTACAGAACACAAATCGAAGACAGACGAAAGAAATCAGATGTAGCAGAATCGACACTAGGGTAAAACTGAACATCATAATTTATCATGACGAAGTAGATGAAGATAAGGAAAATGTTATAACAAATGTTACACCTCTCATTAAGTTTTCGTTTTCTACATTTCACCTATCATTAATTTTACTATTCATTTTAGGTCTGTAATATTCTAACATAAATTCATATTGTCATCTTACCTAGAAAAATTGTGTTATATTTCCATTGACTTGATTCCCTCACAATGATCAAAGTAAAGAATGTGGCGACTTCGAAATTTAGTTGGACGGCCCCGATGTAATCAGTATATTTTTATCGTATATTACAAAAATTGTACCATTATCATTATCGCAGGATCGCCTGAAAATGGCAAAAATTGCCGTAACAACTACAGCAGTAACAGACGAATATGTATAATACAGGGTATACCAAAAGAATCATCCGAATTGGCACATCTGTATTTCTGAAACTAATAAAGATATACGATGAATTTTATTTTTTGATGAACTGGAAACTCAAAAACCTTTTTTTTCATACCTTTTCGTAGGTTTTCAGTATGCCCCCTTGAGATATATTATATCATATATCAATGAGGTATTCAGATTGTTCCCAAATTGAAGTGAGCATGTATTGAATTACAGCCTCCACAGTTGCTGTTACACGATTTCTCAGTTCATTTTTTTTTTTTTTTTGTTAACGGATGCACATAAACAGAGTCTTTTATAAATCCCTGTAAGACATAATCACATACAGTCAGGTCCTGTGACCTTGGAGTCCAATAATGTAAGGCGGAATCTTTTGGTCCAGTGTGACCGATGCATCATTCAGCAATTTTACTTTGATTTAAAAATTACGTCACTTCCAGATGCCAATGTAGCGGTGCTCCATCCTGTTGGTAAATGAAGTCTTTCGAATCAGTCTCCAACTGTGGGAAAAGGAAGTTCCCAAGCATATCGAGATACGAGCTTCCTGTAACAGTGTTCTCGGCACAGAAAACTGGACCACACACCTTTTCCCGTGAAACTGCACAAAACACATTAAATTTTGGACAGTCCCTCTCATGTTGTTCAACTTCATGTGGTTGTTCCGTAGTTCTCACATTATGATGGTTCACGTTTCCATTTAAATGGAATGTTGTGCCGTCACTATATACTTGTCTGTTAGCGCTGACAGCTCTCCGCAAATGTCGCTGCTCCCGGTCGTTAAGTGAAGGCTATCGAGCACTAGAAGAAAACTGTCATCCTCCATCTTGCCAAGAAAGAAATTACAGAACTCCACACGTTGTTGTTCGTCACCTCCACGAAGAGCTTGCAGTAGCTGAATTTTGTATGGTTTCATGTGTAAAAGTCGACGCAACACACGCCAGACGGACGTTAGGGGGGGGGGGGCATGTTGAACTGTCGAGGTGCACGGTGAACAGGTTTCTGCGGACTCCTTGTGATACTATGGCGGATGCGTTTGACATCTGTGTCAAACACTCGGGGACGGCCCAGCGATTTGCCTTTACACAGACAACCTGTTTCTTGGAATTGTTCACGCCATCGTCTACTGTTCTGTGCTGCATAAGGATCCATACCATACCTAATACGAAGTCACGTTGAACAGTTATTACTGACGGGCACTACGCAAAACGTAGAACACAAAACCCTTTCTGTTGTCCCGACACCATTTCTACTAGAACTGAAGTGCGCCCACACTGCTGCTACCTAGTGGAAACCATGTAAACTCTAGAGTTTCTTCTTTCCAATAGTGCGGTTGACGCACATATCTCAAATAATATAATAGTTATGATTTTTTTTAATCGGATGATTCTTTCTCATATACCCTGTATATCGTTCTTCGTTCTTCAGGCTCATCAAATGGATAACTTTCGGATAAGTGCAACTATTAGGAAGTCATTTCTTAAAGTTTTTATGTATATTCCAGCCCTATGTGGAAGTGAAATTTTAAAAATAGTACAAACAAGATCATAAGCTTTTGAAAGGTTATGTTGCAGAAGACTGCTGAAGATTAGATGGGCAGAACCGAGAAGTAATGAAGAGCTCATGAACTGTTGCGGTAGAAAAGAACTTTGTAGTAAATTTTGAAGAGGTAGATTTATAGGATACGTCCAGAGCCATTAAGGAGTATTAATAGTTTAACTAGAAATTTAGGGACGTCTGGTGGATGATAAATGTGGCGGTTAAGTAGGTTGAGGTGGATGTAAAATGCATAGATATGCAGAGATGAAGAGGCGTGCATTGCATACACTACCGTAGATAGCTGCAACAAATTAGTCTTGGAACTGGAGGCCATGACAACAAGTCACCCTCAAGATGGAAGAGTGAAGTTTGTACACCTAGCTGATGTCTGATGAATGGTGTTGTAAGTACAGAGAACTCTGATGAAGCTGAAGTTATACTGGGGCATTCATTAATGTAATTTGGATCAGAGCCAACAGTTTTGACAAATTTCAATATGAGCTCAGAGGTTTATAAAAAGTTTCATGCTACACTGTTGTAACACCCTTAAATTACTAGCTCAAAGATGTAGTTCAAAGATGTAGTTCAAAGATGTAGTTCAAAGATGTAGTTCAAAGACCAAGGTGTGTATTGGTTTCAATACATTTACCCGTAAGTACATGAAATTTAAATTTTGTTGTATGTCTGCGTGTTTACTTGGGTTTCATACATATGAGTATTTTTTGAGTGGGTTGCTGGTCAGGAAGCTGACGTGAACGTTGCTGCCATTAGCCTCTAGTCAGTTGTTTGGAGGTAGAACTGTGCATGTTATCTCTAGAATTGCATCTAGATATCTTTAGATGCCGCTTTCTTTAACATGCAGTTACTTTAGTCATATGTGACACATTTTGTGATTATGTACCTGTCTTCAATTTCGCGTGCATTTGCATTACAAGTCCACAATATACGACTCGTGGCAATGCCAGCGTTTTTGTTGTAATAGTGTATGTATTGCCAACTTATAGATTGCTGTCAGACGTTCACAGTTTACGTCTGACAGTGAAATTACAGTAACTTACGGTTTAATTATGTGCATGGTGTGCGGCCTCCTCACTGGTCAGTTAATAATGTGGCCTGACTTTGACAGGATTTGTATGACTGGTACTTTCGTTTAAAAAAATAAAAAATAATTTAATTGCTTGCATTTAATGGCTTTTGGTTTCGGTTTTCCGAGAAATATAGTAACAAAGTAAATATAGTAACAAATGTAGTGACAAAGCAAAATCGAAAGACCTAAGTGTGTACTGGTTGCAACGCATTTATTCATAACAATATATTATTTTGATGTCAATTATTTCTTCTTGATCACTTATGTTTAACACACATGAATAAATTTTGAGCGGTGTGCTACTCAGAAAGGTTTTCTATTTTTTCATGTATATGTATTGTTGAGTCATTATGATACACTGCATAATTGTGGGATACGTATTATCCCTGTGTGTGATTGTTTCATGGCAGTACATGATATATAGATGCAATCGCACATGAATGTTTTCATCATGAACAGTTTCCTTTTGGGTGTCTTTCACACGCTCTACATATGACATGATCTGAGGTGGGTCTTACACTCGTTTTTATAACACGTCTTGGACATTCATTTTATAGATAAGACATAGTATATGCCCCACGTCTGTGTACAGCTAAGCATTTTATACATTGTCACCACACGTATGTCATGTTCCTTCTCTTCACTTGTTTGTGAGGTATTGTTTCCTTCCATTTATCACCTTCTACAGTTATTTTGTCTTACAGTAGGTTATTTCAGGATTGTGCAGGTAATGTATGTCAGACTGGCCAATAAAAATGACGAATAGTTATTTAAAGACTTTTTTAATAGATAGTATAATTGTACAATTTATTGAATGTAAATTCGTTATGTTAAATTTTAGATATGTAACAATGGATAAATGTTCGTTTTATCAAATGTTCGGTGTAAATTCACTTGTAAGGTCTTGCCATTGTTTCTCATTCTGTTTTTTATCTGTTTCTATGTAACTTGATTGATAAGTTGATAATGCTATAGTTACTGTTTTGTAAATGCAGGCCTGAAGCGTTGAAAATGGTCGCAACAAAATAAAATAAAATCAAAAGGACGGCCTTAGGTGTTTAATTTTGTGAGAATATATCTACTGTAACACACATGCCATCTGCAGTTTTGTGTGTTTTTCATTTTGTATTACGTTGTCACATGCATGTCCAGCACCGAAATTGTTTTCTTTTCCGTACAAACGCATTTTACATCGCTTCATGACCGGAATAGACTGAGATTCAATGTCGCTTGTATTCCAGTTCAATATTATTATTTCCAAAGCCATTGGGTTGCCAGATTTTTTACTATACTTCTCGGAAAACCGAACAAGGTAACCCCGTTCTGTACACATACGCAGACAGCACTAATTTCACGGAAAGGATCCGAATCGCCCTTGAAACTAATTAAAACAGAACAAGCACTGTTCTTTGTTCGATACTGATAGAGCTAAATGTAATTCAGTGGAAATCTATGTATGCGTGATCTCCACGCATACCGGCGTAAATAAAAACGAATGAGATTGCATATACGATCACTGTATTAACACATGTATTGCAAATGATTTACCGAAACTCGAGAGATAGTTATCCCATTCATCATAAGCTCGTTTATGTAGCTTCTGTCCGAACGAGGGTTTATCGAAGCCATTGATCCAGTGTTTAGAGCGTTAACCGTCTACGAGAAGCTGAGAAGCCGGCACACCGTTCTCGAGATTACGACTGAGAAGCCGAATGGATTTTCTCTTAAGTAACCTCTGCAGCTTCCAACGACGAGGCATTAACCACTCATGTGCAGTATACCGTATCTACAGCCATACAAGAAATGTAACGTGTGATAACCGATAAGATAGGATAGCCGATAAAGCTGCCGGCCAGGGTGGCCGAGCGGGTCTAGGCGCTACAATCTGGAACCGCGCGACCGCTACGGTCGCAGGTTCAAATCCTGCCTCGGGCATGGATGTGTATGATGTCCTTAGGTTAGTTAGGTTTAAGTAGTTCTAAGGGACTGATGAGCTCAGATGTTAAGTCCCATAGTGCTCAGAGCCGATAAAGCTATTCGGTTATGAAGAAAGAAATGGTTTTTGTAGGTGACAGTATTTCAGCCCAAAGAAAAATCAATGCAAAAAATTAATAATTAATATGAAATTAATAAGATGAATACAGAAGGAACTTGTTAATTTTGAAAGCTATAGGAAGCGAACAGCTGGGAGTGGTAAGGTGCCACACCACACAAAACATAACACATCAGCCAGAAAAGATAAACTTATTTGATTTTACAAGTTGTGAAAAGTGTTATTACGATTTATTATTATTATGAGTTAACATGAATTTTATTGTTATGAATTTTTAACGCAATAAATTTGACATAAATAAATGCAATTATTTATAACAATCTTCAAAATTCAGCAATAAAAATTAAGTAACTGCTGATTTTTCCTTCATGTGGAGCCACAGTCTTATGTAAAAGTTATGGAAAGATATAATCACCATTTTAATGTATCCTATGCTTTATTACATTATCTGGAGTTCAGTCTTAGGTCATTTTCAACTGCTGCAACTGGAATAAATGAATACACAATGAAAGTACAACTAGGAGAAACGTAGCAGAGAATTAGAACAAAAATATAATTAATGTAGAGATTATATTGTTAGTTTTCTTACTTACAAGTCAAAAATCGTCTGACTAGTGTGGAACACAAGCATTTTTTTTGTTTATTGTTATTTTAAACACCTTGTACAAAGGTGGGCTGTCAGCAGCATAGTACGCTGCCCTTCAGCCGCGAGTGGTACAATAAATGACATAAAGTAGTGACAGATAATACAATAAAAATGGCGGGTAAAAACTGTAGACACAAAAACAAGATACATGAAGCCGTTCACACTGGACAAGAAAAAACACTAAAACCTGTTGACACGGCGCACATAACATGGATGACGGCGACTGCACACGTGAACAGTGGTGGCGTGACGGTGAAAGAACACTAAACACAAATGAAGCCACACACACGAGACACTGATGGCGATGATCTCCGGCGCGCGAATGTTCACTGAGCGTGTGCGTGTCCGGGGACCTGCCAAGAGAGGAGGAGGAGGAAGGGGAGTGGAAGAGAGAGAGGGGAGAGCAGAGATGCCATGGGCATGGGAGAGAGGGGGAGGGAGGATGGGGTAGGGGAAGCCCGGGGGAAGAGGGGTGGAGGAAGGGGGATGGGGGAAAAGGAAAGAGAAGGGAGGGAGGGTGCCTAAAGGAAAGGACACAGGAAGTGGGGGGGGGAGGATCAATGTTGATAGGAGGGGTAGATGGAGGGGAGGAGGACATCATCAGGGAGGGGGAGCTGGCGAAAGCCACCTTGGGAGCGAGTAAGGAGGGTGGAGAGATGGAGACCGGGTGGGACGTGGGAATACAGGCGCGGCAGCGGGCAGGGGGTGGGGAAGGATGGGTGGATCAAGCGGGTGAGGAGGATCGAGTTTGCGGGAGGTGTACAGGATCCGTATCCTTTCAAGGAAAAGTAGGAGGTGGGGGAAGGGGATGAGATCGTACAGGATCCGCGTGGGGGAGGAGAGACGGATGCGATAGGCGAGGCGGAGAGCGTGGCGTTCAAGGATTTGGAGGGATTTATAAAAGGTAGGGGGGTGGAGATCCAAGCCGGATGGGCATAACAAAGGATAGGGCGCATGAGGGATTTATAGGTGTGGAGGATGGTGGAGGGGTCCAGACCCCACGTACGGCTGGAAAGGAGCTTGAGGAGACAGAGTCGGGAGCGTGCCTTGGCTTGGATTGTCCGGAGATGGGGAGTCCAGGAGAAGCGACGGTCGAGGGTGACGCCAAGGTACTTAAGGGTGGGAGTGAGGGTGATAGGACGGCCATAGATGGTTAGACAGAAATCAAGGAGGCGGAAGGAAGGGGTGGTTTTGCCTACAATGATCGCCTGGGCTTTGGAGCACAAGCAGTAAAATTTTTTTTTTTTTCCTTTATTGAATTTCAATTCCCCCCGAAGGGGGCGGGCTGGCAGCAGCTTAGGACGCCGCTCTGCAGCCTACAGATTTTCGGACAAAGAGCAGGAGAATAAATAATAATAAAAAACAGGCGATAAAATCGGGGACTTAGTGAGTAACAAGGTGAAAAGAAAACGGGGAAATTAAAACAAACAACAGAGGGATGATGAAGCGAATAAAAATACAGACGGAGCAGACAGGGAAAACAATAGACAATTAAAAAAACACGGCGACAGTCTGGATTCTGTTCGCAAAGTATATAAAATGCACACCCAGCGACAGCATGGTTTCTGTTCGCAACACAACACTGAATAGTCACTAGAACACAGCACGAAAATGTCGGCAAAGGTGACACCACAGTCGAGAGCAGGTGGGGGGAAACTGGACAGGAGATGGGAAAACAAAAAGGGGGGGAAAGGAGAGTAAAAGCGAAGGGGGGGAACCGGGAAAGGAGCTGATGGAGGATGAGGACCCATAAGAGGGGTGGGGGGCAGACGCGACAGGGAGGGGGGTAGGCAGAGGAGGGGAATACAAAAGGACTGGGGGGGGAGAAGGGAGGTAGGGAGAGGTGTAGTGGGGAGGAAATAGGACGGAAGGGGGGGGGAGAGGGAGCCCAGGGAAAGGACAGAGGAAAGGAGGGGGGGAGGATCAGAGTTGATAGGAAGGATAAATGGAGGGAGAGAGGGCACCATCCGGGAGGGGGAGTTGACGGAAGCCACCTTGGGAAAGGAGATGGAGGGTGTAGAGATGGAGGGTAGGGGGGACACAACGGTGAAGACGTGGCAGGGGGCGAGGATATGTTCGAGGAAGAGGAGCAGATGGGGGAAAGGAATGAGATCATAGAGGATCCACGTGGGGGACGGGAGGCGGATACGGAAGGCGAGGCGGAGTGCATGACGCTCAAGGATCTGGAGGGACTGATAGAATTTGGGGGGGGGGGGCAGATATCCAGGCAGGACTGGTATAACAGAGGATGGGACGGATTAAGGATTTGTAGGTGTGGAGGATGGTAGAGGGGTGCAACCCCCATGTCCGGCCAGAGAGGAGTTTGAGGAGGCGGAGGCGGTTGTGGGCTTTGGATTGGATGGATCGGAGATGAGGGATCCAGGTGAGGTGACGGTCAATGGTGAGGCCAAGGTAGGTGAGGGTGGGGGTGAGACGGACAGGACGTGCGCAGACAGTAAGGGAGAAATCCAGGAGCCGGAAGGAGCGAGTGGTACGACCTACGATGATTGCCTGGGTCTTGGAAGGATTGAGTTTCAGGAGCCATTGGTTACACCATGCAGCAAAAAGGTCAAGGTGAAGCAGTAAAATATACGTCTGCCGTTATATATACCTGATGTTTCGTAAATTAAAGTGAGAACATTTTCGTGATATGTTAATATTTCCCAAAAATATTCTTTCACTTCCGGTCACGCGACGCGTTTCTCTTACCCAAGATTCAATCTCGATGATCACGTGTCCACTGTAATCGTAACTGACCATGTATTTGGGTCAACATGGCAACACGTACGGATCGTCTTCTGCAGAGCCCGTGTTCACCAGTGTGCGCTGAATGGTGGGCTCCGAGAAACTAGTGGCTGCGCCACTGTACTCTGTCGTCAGATCTGCCACAGATCGCCGCCTGCTCTACTCTACACTGCGGACAAGCCTTCCTCATCCACATTCTACGCTGATGCGTGGACTTCAACACCTTGTCGCCTACTCGTGGTTTCACTGTGGTTCATCCACTTCTAATAGATGTTCAAGACAGTAGCACACGACTGCTGCCCAACTCCTCTGAGATGATGGATTCATTGTCCCCGCGCTATCGCAACCTGACATTTGTTAAAATTGCTTATGGATTTCCTCTTATGCTAGAATGATGTCACATTCTTCTCTCCTCCTATTATATGCATTCATAATCCCGTCACGTTCCCGCAACGCCACGAGGTGACGTTCAGTCTCGTGGTGGGCAGTAGTCATAACGTTTTGGCTCGTCAGCATACTGAACACGCACAGCATGCTGAGTCTGACCTTCTATGCTGTATCAACACCTTCGTGGAATATGAAAACACTAGCTGAGTAACCAGTGTTGCCTGGGTGTGTATTTATTCCACTAACCCATCTCCTCCTGCCCTTCTCTCTCTGTTAATCTAACAACCCTCCCCCCTCACGCCCACTCACTCTCACACTCACTCACTCTTACTCACTCTTACTCACTCTCTCTCACTCTCTCTCTCTCTCTCTCTCTCTCTCTCTCTCTCTGTCCAACACCTCCTCCTGTCTCTCTCCATCTCCTACTCTCCCCTTCGCCCCTGTCCATCTTTTAATTTTCTCTGTCCAGTTCTCACTCCGCCTCACTGTGTCTGTGTCCTCCTCCCTCATCTCTGCATCCATGCCCTACTTTTCCTCCAACTGTCTATCCATCTCTTCCTCTACCCCTCTACCTCCAAGTTATCACCACTACACCAAAAGCAGTTTGCTATTTCTTATCATCGTAGTGTTTCTTTCCAAATAGTAATATGTACACAAAGTTTGGTTGAAATCGATCCAGTGGCTTAGGAGGAGCTTTTTATCTGTGGCTTTGCCAGGGTACGCACATGTTACAAATTTTTCACATATATTTAAGATATTTCACACATATCTGTACCCTTATTTCATCTGTATCTCTAGCGGACGTCGTCCTGCAGTTTCGTTTCTCTATAATGTCGTATCTCCTGAACAGGGTGTCGTACAATATGATTTTGCAGATACATTCAGTGGTACACGGGAATAGTGTGTGCAGGATTTGTCATGAATACAGTTAGTAGTAAGGAGGTACTAAATTAGAACGTCATGCATGATGCGGCAGTTTTCACGCATCTCAGTGTTTATGATGTCATATCTCCTGAACCATGTGTTGTACAATGATACAATTTTTACAGGCACTCTTAGTGGTGTACGTGATTAATGTCAGAAAAATTTGTATTCAATTAAGGTAGTAGTAAAGCAATAATAAGTTAAAAAGTCATGCTTGATACAGCAGTTTTACTGCATGAACACTGGACATGTAAATGATAAATGTTGGGTCCTGCCCACTGGTCGCTTATAGGGTGCCTAAAGGGTGCTACCTTCTCGGATAGCTATACAACAAATCAAGCAAATAACATTAATAGTTTTTTTTAATACAAATAAGCAGATTGAGAATCGGGCGACATGCAAACAGCAGATTCCTTTGCTGTATACAAGGACCACGTAAGCAATTGATATGGATCACTAATGACTGCTATCGTAGTGTCGGTCTACAAATGTGCTGGTCTGCGAGACCCGGTCTGGTACTGTGCCGTCTTGTATTGTGCTAATACTGTGCGGTCGAGGCTGGCAGGAGCGGCGCTTGCATTCTCTTCTTGTAGAGGCCGCTCCTGTCGTGGTGCGTTAATAGTCAGCGAACTATTGGCTGACGTGGTCTCTCAGCCTTCTCTGATGTTGTGTTCTTCATCTTCGTGCCGGCGCTTGTGGTTACACCGGAACAATAAACGTTTTCCTTTCCACATTCTTGTGGGTGTTTTCAGTGAAAAAAAATTTTTCCTAAAGGTTTGAAATTGTGTGGAAAGCTGTTGTGAGGTGTTCTAATTCTCAAATATTGGATTAAATTGGATTAATAAAACTTGCGAATTTGCACGTGGTGAGGTAGACTATCTTTTCAACCTTACCCCTGCCCCTTTGATAGGTACATGGCTCTTACCTCCACTGCGAATTTCTCCAGAATGTAAGTGAAATTTGTACCAAGTTTGGTTGAAATCTATCCAGTGGTTTAGAGGGAAATGTGGTCCATACATACATATAGTGCAAACGTACATCCATTTTTATAATATGTATTAGTTTGATCCTATGTTCAGCGTACAATTAACTTTTGTAAATTTTTCACTTAAAATAAAGCTTAATTCCTGGAATAAGCTGCTAAACCGAACTTACACCTTCCTCCTGGCCATCTAACAATCGTTTTAATATCGCTCGTAGAGTAAGGAAAGTAGAGAGCGAGATAAAGTGTCACTGAATGAATTCAGTAATATGCTCAGGTGGAAGAGAACCACCTGCCGAAGGTCCTGCGTATATTTCTCATTAATTGTACACTCCAGAATGGAATTTTCATCCATGACCATGACTAATTAACACAAAAACTTTCATTTGTAAAAATTAAAAATTTTGCGTTATGTAGTAAGATTAAATATGTATGTAAGAAAATTAGTTATTTCATGAAAACTTTAATATTGACACCAGATACGAGATTAAATATGTATGTAAGGACACTAGTTATTTCATGAAAAGTTTAATATTGACACCAGGTACGTACTTGAAGAGACCTTGGTCCATACCCACGCATTCCCCCTCGCCCCCAGTCCTCCCTCCAGATTTACACTTTCCTTAGATTCCCTCGACGATATTCGTGATGACTACTCTGAATAACGTATGTCGATTCCTTGCCAGTTTTAAACTATAAATTACTTTACTAAGGTTTTCTTTTGAAATAGTTATTTATAATCATAAAAATAATACAATCAACGAGAGTTCTTATAAGCAAGTGCATAGGGGGCGGTGGTGTACCTAGAGGGTAGTGTGCCTAGAGAACATCATGTTTTTTAGTGGGTACTTTAGTGGCTGATCTTAGAGTTACATGAAGCAATGCGCACTAGAGACCCCCCCCCCCCCCCCAAGCAGTTTCGGCCATTTTATACAGTTTTTGTTGTTGCTTGACATGAGGCTGAATTTTGTGCAGCATTTCTAGATATTTAGAGTTGTATACATTTAGGTGCAGTGCAACATGTATAAGCTGTTTCTAATATATTGTTAATTCTTCAGGTACAGGTAATTTTATCGTGAGTAAACTGTTTTATATTTTTAGGATTATGTAATACGTGGATAGTGAAGCAAAGGCAGTGCAGCATCTTGTACCTTGAAACAGAAGAAGATCTTTTACAACGCAACATGTCATACTTGCATATGAACTGAGATTTTTCTATGTCTCAGTAATTTTACCTATCTTGATACGTCTAAACAATTTTACCTGTCTTGGAAATAGAAATCATTTTTAGTTTCCAATAACTTCTGTTTCAAAAAGTTTTTAGCTTTTAACTGGTTTTTGATCAAATTTCTACTCAGTTTCCTATCACTTACTGATTATTGGTGCGTAGAAGAGTGAAGTGGAACGGATAGACGATTAAGACTCGTACATATGTTATTGATATTTTCACGTTTGCGACGCTTTTAAATTTCGTGTTTGTTGCTAGGCGAATAGCCATGTTCTACCGTGGAACATGTTTTCACATTCGAAAAAATGTTAATTTCATGAAGTATCTTCAGAGAAATGGAATAAGGAAATATATAAAGTTTCTTGAAGGGTTCGTTAGAGGTGAACGTCTGAATCGTGGACCAGACGCATGACTCTCCTTAATTTCTGTGCTTGATGTACCGCCTTGGACAGAATCAGTAGATTTTCTGGTGTACAGAGTAATTCACCAAAGCCATCGGCCTTTCATCTTCCTGGAGCCGTTAGAGATACAGTATTTCTGTTTCCCTCTAGATGGATTATAAGAACTCATCGAAACGCGTACAGGACCTTACCATTGAATTATGGAGGTAGAAGTGTCAGCATCACTTTCTGCGGGAGAGCTATAGTAATATCTGCTTCCAGCATGGTAAATCTCAAAGAGGCGAATTCAAGAGCGTTCCACTCTCCGAAATACGGTAAGTAGTTCCGGAGAGGTTGCAATATCCAGACTTACGTTTGATCATCTTGAATAGTACACATGCTGTGTCGTGGGACGATCGGTATGACTGAACGTGAACATACTTCGTAAGCTGTGCTCCCTGTGAAGACACTTTTATTGCTTCAAGATGACCAATTTCAACAGTCATGCTGCCATCACCCGATCGAAAGGGAAAACAAAGATAATAAGGAAGGCAGATTACAGTTCATATGACGGATATATAAAACATACAATATTCCACGTACCTTCTGGGACTTGCTACAGAACTGCTATGTTACATTACATGAACTCAAAGCCTAAGAGACACTCCCGGTGTGTATAGGTAGTCATAAAAATCAAGTCGATGTAATATACACAGTTGACAAAATGCAGACAGGTGAGAAAAAGCACACAGTTAGAATCCTCGTATCGCCCATGCAAGCTGACTGCGAACGTGATTCTCACAAGCTTGCCGCACAGCAACAAAGAGGCCGCAGACCCGTTACGAAGTTGCTGGCTGACGAGTGTAGCACATACGAAATTATCACATATGGTGGTTACAAGCAATAAATAACGGTGCACCAGAAAGAAAGCAGTATTTTTCAAAGTATGCAGTATAACAATTAGAATGCCACCTGGGCACACATATAACATTACTATGGGCTTATTCTCCACGTAAAATCTGTAGTAATTACATACTGTGTGCATAGTGACAGAGTGAAAACAACTCTAGTAGTCAACATTGCGGTTTTCTTCCTTTTACTTCATATTGCTTTGTAAATTATACAGAATGTAATTATTGCATATTTTATATGGAGAATAGGTCCATGGTCCATGGCACTTTTATATCTATGGCCAGATGGCATTCCTAATTGTTACATCACTTTGAAAAATCCAGCTTTCTTTCTGGTGCACCGCTATTCCTTGCTCGTAACCACCGCTTAAGATCATTCAAGGTCCCTACATATGCACAAATTTATCGGCTGACCGACCGATTGACTAATTTCGTGGCAGCCTACACACACCTCCACCGACTGAAGTCAGCGACTACAGAGCCGCCGTGTTGTTGTGATTTGTTTATCGTAAGTTCATTGTGTTTATGTTCTACTAGAACCTACGTGGTTGTACACAGAAACAAAAACATCGGTTCGCCTTGGCTTGCTTTAGAGGTAACAAGACCAAAAGGGCAGAAAGCTGTGGGCAAAAAGTGGATAATTCAAGGAAAGAAATTCACTCACGTTCTGTTACTTAAGCAGCTTGGATCCGATGATTTTCGTAATTATGTAAGAACGGATGAATCACGCATTTCGGAGCTGCTGAACATCATCAAACCATTCTTTACGAAAGACAATTCTGTCAAGAGAGAGGCTGTAAACTGCAAGCATAACCTGTTAGCTACATTATGATATCAAGCCCCTGACAGAAGTTTAAAAAATTGAAGATTTGTGTTAAGATTTCATGGGACCAGACTGCTGAGGTCATCGGTCCCTTAGCTTACACACTACTAAGTCGAACTTAAACTAACTTACGCTAAGGACAACACACACACCCATGCCCGAAGAAGGACTCGAACTCCGATGGGGAGTGCCGCGCTAACCGTTACAGGACGCCTCAAACTAAGCGGCTATCCCTCATGGCGGCAGAAATTAAAAAGGACATCAAATTCAGTACCTTTATATTCCCACAATTATTAACTAAAGCAATTCCTGAGACCTGCAACGTGATTTATAGTTGACTGAGCAAATACATGATGGTACAGCAAAATAAATAAAAAAAGGCGCTCATGCCAGCTTTATTAATTTATTTATGTGAATACCATAAAGGATGACTACAAGCTTAAGAAACTCTTTTCATATGCGAAGAAGAAAGACTACACATTGTGGTGATGCACATCATCTAATAAATACAGCAACAGATACAAGTGAAATGAAGCATTTAGCAACTGTTGGCACTGTGTAAAAAAAATCCCACACCTTTCTCTTCATAGAAGAGGGCTTGAATATGGGCACGACATGTTTAACACTTATAACAACGAGGTAAGTGTAATATATGAATCAACGTCCACTGAAGACAGACATTTCGGTTTTTAGATTTCATTTCCGTGAGATATCAGAAATAAAATCTAAAAATGGAAATACAGGTCAATAGACTTTTATTCCTTCCATGTGTCAGACGAAACTATTATGGATTCCTTGAAAAATGAAAAAAGTGCTTCATTGCTTGCATCTGTATTGCCATACACCTCGCATGACGTGTCCTACAAACATCCGCATTCCTTCAGTTTCTCTAGAAACTCTTTTTATAAAGTTTCGTCCACCTCCCACCACCTCATTTATATTGAAACAACATTTATTACGCGCGCAGCGAAATACGAAATTTTGTCGGACGGTTGGTATGACAGTGTTGCACACGGCACCATTTGTTGGGACGAGTGGTGGGGGTGGTGGTGATGGTAGTGATGGAGTTGGTGCGTGGGCGGGGGAGAGGGAGAGGGGTCGGCTGTCGGGTGGTCCTACCCTCCCGGCGAGAGGGACGTTCGTTGGTCGGTCGGTCACTCAGTTGGTGCGTGTGTAGAAGCCTTTAACTCGTACTAAACACGCCATCAAGCGGCGAAATAAAGAACTTCGTAGCGCGTATGTCACCTCTACGTTAGGAACGGCAAACCCTGCAAGATGGCACAAGTATCGAGTACCGAAGTCAATAACGTTTCACCCCCCATAGGCAATCTGTCATAACACGAGGAAGCAGTCACACATAACAGCCTTGACACATTTCACCCTGCACAGGAGATAGACATCACCAAAGACAGCAGGCTAAAGGACCCATTGCGTGCCCAAGCCTAACTGAATGTGTAATAAATATAGTGTTTTCCTTTTGTCCTTACAACCCATCCTAGAAGAATAAGTCATCAAGGATGACACTACAAACTACATAAAAAAAACTCTATGTTAGCACCCTACCGGCAGCGTGGTCCTGTGCGGCAAGTTTACGAAAATCATGTCCGCCGACAGCTTGTATGGAGGATTCTGTGTGCTTTTTGTGTGCATTTCAGCTGCATTTATCAACACTTGTGTACATGGCGGGTGCCTTTTAGGCTTTGAGTTCGTGTAATGTGGCATCACAATTTTGTAGCAAGTTCCAAAATGGTTCAAATGGCTCTGAGCACTATGGGACTTAACAGCTGAGGTCATCAGTCCCCTAGAACGTAGAACTACTTAAACCTAACTAACCTAAGGACATCACACACATCCATGGCCGAGGCAGAATTCGAACCTGCGACCGTGGCGTACGCGCGGTTCCAGACTGAAGCGCCGAGAACCGCTCGGCCACTCTTCTTATTTATTTATTTAATCTCATTTTGTTCGTTTCATCTGCTCGGGGCGGATGTCGCAAGACACCCGTTTCAGTTCGTCGTTGATCCATTAACTCAATTTTTTTATTACAGAGAGCAGCTGAACCTCTTGACCCTCTGACCCAACACGCTGAGCTGCCGTGTCGGCATCATTCCAGTCGGCTACAAGTTCCAGAAGGTACTTGGAAAACTGTATTTTATATATCCATCAATAAATTGTAATCTCTCTCCATCACAGCCTCTTGTTTTCTTTGTTTTCCCCTGAGAGCAGATGAAGACAGTATCAGGCTGCTGTCACCCGTCATCTTGGAGCAATAAAAGTGTCTATACTGCGGTCGCGGCGTATGAAGCGTGTTCAGTTTGAACAGTAAACCATACATTGTTACGCGGAATTTCGTGGTTAGATGCTCGTACTTTCGTATCTCTCATTATTAGAAAATACGTCACGTGGATAAAGAACAAATGTGAACGTAGAACCGCCGCGATACCTGTATGAAAGAAAGACATAGGAACTATAGTATTCAGCTCTGGCAGTGTTGACCCATGTTTCTGTAGCTAATACAGCTGTGGCAAGGCACTACATAGCATTTAGTACGGACTTTCTTACAATTAATCTTGGTGAAAGCATATTTATGATAAATTAACCTCTTCCAGAAATATCTGAAATGATCAGTCTTCTCGATGCTGTAAGCGAAACTCCCCAGGAGATTCACATTTCTAATGCGTACAGAGCCTTCTTACGAATTTTTGTATGTGTGCCACTGCTTGTAGTACTCTTAATTTTACCTTACAGTCCACCGATTCATCAAGAGTGACAACCTGACTACATAAACGTTTCCATCATTAAAACAAATTACACTTCCCTTAAACTGAGAAGATCAACATTGTTCTGAAATAGTGTCAGTATTTAGTGTCTCTCTATCTATTAACAGTCCAAACACGTAGTGATGGATGTGGGCTGGGGTCTTGATATTTATGTGAAAATGTTTTCGAAAGTATCTCGAAGACAGGGCCTATAACTGCAAAGCTGGTACAATTAACTTAGAACGTCCTAATACCTAAAACTTGCATCTCCTGCCGCCAATAGCAAAAATATATAATTTGTGCCAATATTAAGACGCATACCGCGAGATGTTCTATATTGACTAATGCGTCCGTTATTTCTCACACACAGCGCAGTCAAGTTTATACAAGGTAAACGAGAGTTCGTATTTCGATGTAAAATTTGAATTAAAAATTCATAAAATATAAATGTTTGTTTCATACCATTTACAAAGCTCGAATAATTAAAACATCCGCAAATATTCATGAAAATATACCGCAAATATGAACCGCTGTTTTTATGAAGAGTGATATGTCAATCGAAATCTAGAATTTTAGTGGGCCTACAGTTTCATAAAACTAATCAACGATGAGTTAAGGACTGCGGTACATGTACAACTGCCAGATGTATTCCTCTGCAGCCTATAAATCTCTGTATGTGATACAGTTTGTGCAACTGAAGTTTTAATTAGAACTGTGGTAAAGCAGAAATTTACATCGATATATTGAAGTACATCTTTGATGTTTGCATGACCGTCTTTACTACAATACACACAAACTGTATCATCTACAGCGGTGTTACCAGCCCTACAACCATCCTCTCTGATAACGTTTGTAGTGAACTCTTTGCAGACTTTCCACAAAGTGAATATTAAAGGCCTTCACGAGTATATATCGATTTTAAAGAATTTATAAACAAAATGTCCATTATAACTGATGCCTAATGCCCTGAAGATCGATTATGGCACAAAGCTGATGTAAGATACCTAATCCTAGAATTATGTCGTAGCCCTCACTCACATTTTTTTTTAATTTAAGAGTATCCAGCAAAAGTCTGTGTTCACCAATCCTAATGGTGTGACATCTTTATGCCTCACTTCACACAATTTATACGGTGATGCGACAGGCATTGGTTGCGTTTCTCCAGATCACAACTGGCGACCGACACATGCGCCCCTGTGTTCAATAATATCCTGCAAACCTTTTTTCCTGCTATTCTTATCGCACAATCCACCTCAGCACACGATTTCCTGTTATCAGTAACATAGTAATTACATCTGCTTACATGTCAACAGTGTGACTGGAACAGGAAATATTTACTGTTAGTTAATTGATGGGAGCTTTAACAAAACTAGTTACTTGAAATGATTCAAATTAATTAGGAAGTTATTCTGACTAAAGTAATTTAGCAAAACTGGGTCTGGTTTATACTCGGAGTTACAGACCGACAGATTTATCTTCTGGCACATCCTCGGTTGCGTTACCTGAAAAAAGGAGCAGTTAAACATATGACTTACGAATCTACACCCTATGGTGACGATTGGGAGTCTCTTCCAGCTCTGACACACGTAGCGCCTCTCGTTCGGTCGATGCTTTGCCCTTGACAACTCTCACTTTGAGAACTAACATTCGCAAGACAAGAAAACAAAATACATTAACTTAATTCTAACGTCTAATCACAACCAACTCGACTCCCAACATTGCCTAGCCATATCCCCCTAACGATTACATGTATAACATTTTACTGGAACTGATTCCGTGCATGGCGCTGAATGGCCCTCTAACAAGCACTAATCAATCTGACTTTCATTACCTCTGAAACAAGACAAATCCACTGTGGGACACAGCTGCTCATATGTTAGCTTGTGTACTCTGAAATGAAGAGATTGGTACAGAAGAGGAATTCGTGGCGGGCTGCATCATATCAGGCTGAAGACTGATGACTCAAAGAACGTCAGAACCCCCCTCCCCATTTCCCTCTCGCTGAATCAATTATGGCCATTCAGTGTCTTAATTATGCAGTTAAGTCTCATTTACGAGTTGCTCACATACTGCTCCTTCTAATTACTCGATAAAAATTCAGTGTGCAAATTAACCTAACCAACCAACAAAGTGTCACTAAGATGAACAATACATGTGGCAGTTTTACATTAATAAATAATCATCTTTAATTTCCTTCTTGACTGTCAGCCTTCTTATTCACAACAACACATCAGTGCACCATTACATTACTGCTGTTTTACCTGACACGGGTTCCATACTTGAAATCTCGAAACGGACTGACTTAAAATGGCTTCAGATCCAGTGTTGATATAGCTTTGTGAAAGTAGCTACTGAACTTTCACATTGCTAAATACGTAATTTCGATGATTTACAATTAGGATTTTACATTCCAGATTAATTGAATAACGCAGAAAAATAATAATTTCGACTGAAATAAGCCTTCTTGATGAAAAAAACTGCAAAAATAGCTAAATAAACAATACCATACACAAAGCTGTTAATCACCTGGAAACTAATTAAGTGTTGATGCTACTTTGCTGATATTCCTACCATGTTTTTGGAAATTAGCTACAGGAATGCTTTAAGGATTTCTGTAGGTTATTTTCCTAGGTTCATCAGTAACATAATTACATCTGCTTACATGTCAACAATTTCACTGGAATAGGAAATAATTACTTTTTGCTAATTGAACTGACCTTTAGCTAAACTAGTTACTTGAAATGCTTCGAATTAATTAGGAAATTATTCTGACTAATGTAATGTAGCAAAGTCGGACTGGTCTTATACTAAGAATTAAAGACTGACAGCTTTATCTTGTGGCACATCTCTCGCTAACACTAGTAATAGTGAAGAGAGAAAAAAATCACTTAAGGAGGCAAAAGAAATGGGAATAAACCCCAGATTTTTTCGCCACAACTGGTTCTCTATTCGAAATAAAATCTACTGTACAAAATGCATGACTACTTAAAATTCATTCAGTGTATACAGGACGTCTCTCTTTAGAGTCGTCAGGCACACTTTCTCTGGTGTTTCAGCAGATATTTGAAATTTAGTTTTTGAATCATGTAGCTTAAGTCAACCCAAACAAATACTGCTCATCACATCTTTCATGCGACACCCAACGTCGGTGAAAAGTGTCGGTTTTTTTCCCATTTCAAATTAAAATTTAAAAGAGGAACTCTACGTGCCCATTCGGCAGAGCGATATCAAATCAGTCTAGAGCGACATTAATTTTACCGATGTGTATTAACACGAACCCGTACTACCGCAGCAATAGCACCGCAGTGGCCCGTGCTGACTATTTCTGCTCTGCAGAACCGCTGCTAATTTGTTGCTGGTGTACTGATTTTTCTTCGTGTTCTGCTGCACCTTTTAGAACATCAGATCATTGGCATCGCCTTCTTAGAGCAGCATCGGAACCTACAGCCTATGTTACAGTGCGTCTAAGAATCCTTTATTGTAGTTTGATCATCGAACTTTGTTATTGTGTCGACGAAGTAACAAATGTAATGGTTTTAATTTACTGCTTAATTTAAAGATGCCTGTCACTATTTTATTAAGGGAAGTGTAGTAATTCTGAGAAATAATGACTGTTGGATTTCAGTCGCCATGAAACAAAAAGCGCACCCCTACTCTCTATGGCCTCTGGACAACTATAAGTATTAGAGCCACACGTTTTATTATAAAGTCCCAAAGAGAGAAACTTTAAGGTCACAGGAAGCTGGCAAATGGGTGGTATATTGACCAAAGAAGAACACTGCTGCATTCCAAAAGGTAAGAAACGGTCTAGCAAACGACCTAATGGGAGGAGCATTAGAAATATTTATGGGAGAAGACAATATCACATGGAGAAGTCTTGATAAAGCAATTATTCTGTAATGTATGATATATTTTTATGTAGTTAATAATATCTTTGTCTCATAGTCGGCCGGTGTTAGGCTTGACGACCATTTTCAATAGATACACACACACACATAACTCAGAAAATCCACATGAGGTCCAAATTAAATCTCGAACTGGCAACAAATTTATCAAATTCCCACACACATTCTGCATGTCATTTAGTAATATACAGTATGATCCTGCAATCAATGACTTACACAGATGACGATGTTCAAATAAACAGGTAATGATGATGATGTCACCATGTGAAAAATACTTCTTATTCAGGTTTATTAAAGAAATTCTAAGGAATTTACTATTTATGTACTTTAATCTTTATATTAATAGATTAATATATTAAAAGAGCAGTGATCTGAAATCTCTCAGTTCAGCACAATGTTCCAACACAGCGGACAAAGAATAGCTTAGCCTGTAAGAAGAGATTCAGCATAATTCCTAAGGTATCTGTAATACCATACATTTTTATTTTTGTTGTCTTCCTTTGTGATCGGTATTACACTTCCAGTAACAAAAACTTTTTTTTTTACATAGACTGGTTTCGAAAATCAGTGAGGTGGACATGTGTTCAATGAAACCATAAAGAATCCTCTTTTCATTGCGACCTAGGACTATAAAAGTTAATTTTCTTGTGTGTGTACAGATATTATATCAGGGTGGAGAACACTGAAACAGTATAGCCTGCGCCAATACACATTTATGACTATGATAACGAAAAAATGACATATTGCTTGCGACACTAAATATGAACGTAGCTCACAGGTATAATGTACCAATTTTTTTTAAATTTCTATGAAGTATGTCGGTTCATATATCTATAATTTACAACAAATTATGTACAAAGCAGCAAATTTACTGAAGTGTGTCGTACCATTTCAAAACAATGTCTACAATGTTTAGGGCAACACAGTTACTAACACCAATCGTTCTTGCAACGGCGAAGATGGTGATTTGATTTTGGTAAAAAAGACGCCCTGACCCAGCTGTAAACACATACTACCCCATCCGATCACTTGCAGCCTTCTATATGTGCACCTCATAGTCATACGTTAGTGTTTATTGCAGTCATAAAACGTTTGTATCAACTGAATCCATAAGCGTTTGATACACAGATGTTGTAGTGAACTCTTCACAGAGACATTTGAAAAATCAATAAATAATGATACGTATGACCAATAGACTTCTGTGGACTTGGTGCGAATCTAGGTGCTCACGGCGACCTGAATGAGCACGAGGAGGCGACCTATGGATTGAAACTTGCGTTAACAGCCTGTGTCTCTGAAACTCTTCCGGTTATAGCCAGCTTGACGTTCATTTTTATTAAACAATTGAATTAATTTCGTAATGTGATATGTAGATTTTCTACTGATAAAGCAGTGCGTGTGTAATGTGGATCCGATTCTTGTGTGGCTAAGGAATGATGATTGTGGAGGTCACTCTTACCTATTTTGTAATGTTTCTTTATGTAGTGAGTCTTCATGTACGGTGACCCCCAAAGTGAACTCATGGATTTAAGTTGCATAGGAGAAGTGGAAGGAAGCGATCAGTCACCCCCTAAGGCTGTTATTCTGTCGGTCAGAGCGTCTAGTTTCAGTAACAATGAGACAGTGCACCGTTCAGTATCGCGTTTCCACTGACGAAGATTATTTCAAAAGTGTTGATTAAGGTTGAGCTTAATGGTTCGATATCTGATCGTAAAAGAGTTCTCCTCTGAGTGAACTCCCTTCGCAAAACTGTATCAGTTATGAAGGAAAAGTCGACTGATCATCCTTGTACGGCGCGAACTCCAGAAACGTCGACAGAGCAGGACCGTCTTTTCTTCAAAGTCGTCGCTGCTCCACGAGGCGGCGTACTCCAAGTTTAAGCACGTCTCATCGCTCGCTACAGTGCATCCTGAACTGTGAGCTACAATTCCATCCTTACAAAATTAGGACCTTACAGAAGCTTCAAGATCGTGATTTTGGTGAACGAAGACTATTTTGTGAGAGAATGCGTGATGTTCTTGCTATGGATAATGTTTTGGTAATGATGATCGATGAAGCTCACTTTCGGTTATACTGTTTTGTAAATAAGAAAAACTGTCGCTATTGGGCTGCAGACAACCGAAAAGGATTGAATCATAAACGACTGTACAGTGCTAAAGTGACGATCTGGTGTGGAGTTTCCGAAGTGGAGATCATGGGGCAAGTTTTTTTTCCATTTTTAAGACGGTGGTGTTAGTGTAACAGAAAATTCTGAACGAAAAAATTCTGAACCTTATGGTGCAAGGCTACGCAATTTGTTTGTAGCCACAGCGTAAGGTCCTGGGGATCTAAATGGCAGAAATGTGAACACGATAGAGACAGCCCAAACGGCTAATACATTCAACATAGCAATTGTTCAATAAATGTTTCCTCAAATTTGATCTCACGTTTCGTCGATCTCTGGCCTGCATCTGACGATTTTCGACTCCTTATGGCGTCATTTGAAATGGAAAGTTTATTACCACAAACCTCAGTCACTCAACAATCTGAAGGTTGCAATACGTGAAAAAATTGCTACTGCTTCACAGGACACTTTCACTAAAATGATGAAGAACTTTAAAGAAAGACTTTTAATGTGTGTGCACGAAGAAGAACACTATATTTCCGATATTATCTTTAACAAAATTACAATTCTTATATTTGGTAACGTTTGGTTTGTTGTTGTTGTTGTTGTGGTCTTCAGTCCTGAGACTGGTTTGATGCAGCTCTCCATGCTACTCTATCCTGTGCAAGCTTCTTCATCTCCCAGTACCTTCTGAATCTGATTAGTGTATTCATCTCTTGGTCTCCCCCTACGATTTTTACCCTCCACGCTGCCCTCCAATACTAAATTGGTGATCCCTTGATGCCTCAGAACATGTCCTACCAGCCGATCCCTTCTTCTGGTCAAGTTGTGCCACAAACCCCTCTTCTCCCCAATCCTGTTCAATACTTCCTCATTAGTTATGTGATCTACCCATCTAATCTTCAGCATTCTTCTGTAGCACCATATTTCGAAAGCTTCTATTTTCTTCTTGTCCAAACTATTTACCGTCCATCGTTTCACTTCCATACATGGCTACACTCCATACAAATACTTTCAGAAGTGACTTCCTGACACTTAAATCTATACTCGATGTTAACAAATTTCTCTTCTTCAGAAACGCTTTCCTTGCCATTGCCATTTTATATCCTCTCTACTTCGACCATCAACAGTTATTTTGCTCCCCAAATAGCAAAACTCATTTACTACTTTAAGTGTCTCATTTTCTAATCTAATTCCCTCAGCATCACCCGACTTAATTCGACTACATTCCATTATCCTCGTCTTGTTTTTGTTGATGTTCATCTTATATCCTCCCTTCAAGACACCATCCATTCCGTTCAACCGCTCTTCCAAGTCCTTTGCTGTATCTGACAGAATTACAATGTCATCGGCGAACCTCAACGTTTTTATTTCTTCTCCATGGACTTTAATACCTACTCCGAATATTTCTTTTGTTTCCTTTACTGCTTGCTCAATATACAGATTGAATAACATCGGGGAGAGCCTACAACCCTGTCTTATTCCCTTCCCAACCACTGCTTCCCTTTCATGTCCCTCGACTCTTATAACTGCCATCTGGTTTCTGTACAATTGTAAATAGCCTTTCGCTCCCTGTATTTTACCCCTGCCACCTTTAGAATTTGAAATAAAGTATTCCAGTCAACATTGTCAAAAGCTTTCTCTAAGTCTACAAATGTTAGAAACGTAGGTTTGCCTTTCCTTAATCTTTCTTCTAAGATAAGTCGTAAGGTCACTATTGCCTCACGTGTTCCAGTATTTCTACGGAATCCAAACTGATCTTCCCCGAGGTCGGCTTCTACTAGTTTTTCCATTCGTCTGTAAAGAATACGTGTTAGTATTTTGCAGCTGTGGCTTATTAAACTGATTGTTCGGTAATTTTCACATCTGTCTACACCTGCTTTCTTTGGGATTGGAATTATAATATTCTTCTTGAAGTCTGATGGTATTTCTCCTGTTTCATACATTTTGCTCACCAGATGGTAGAGTTTTGTCAGGACTGGCTCTCCCATTGCCGTCAGTAGTTCCAATGGAATGTTGTCGACTCCGGGGGCCTTGTTTCGGCTCAGGGCTTTCAGTGCTCTGTCAAGCTCTTCACGCAGTATCGTATCTCCCATTTCATCTTCATCTACATCCTCTTCCATTTCCATAATATTGTCCTCAAGTACATCGCCCTTGTATAGACCCTCTATATACTCCTTCCACCTTTCTGCTTTCCCTTCTTTGCTTAGAACTGGGTTTCCATCAGAGCTCTTGATGTTCATACAAGTGGTTCTCTTATCTCCAAAGGTCACTTTAATTTTCCTGTAGGCAGTATCTATCTTACCCCTAGTGAGATAAGCCTCTACATCCTTACATTTGTCCTCTAGCCACCCCTGCTTAGCCATTTTGCACTTCCTGTCGATCACATTTTTGAGACGTTTATATTCCTTTTTGCCTGCTTCATTTACTGCATTTTTATATTTTCTCCTTTCCTCAATTAAATTCAATATTTCTTCTGTTACCCAAGGATTTCTACTAGCCCTCGTCTTTTTACCTACTTTATCCTCTGTTGCCTTCACTACTTCATCCCTCAAAGCTACCGTGGTCAGAGTCCACATCTGCCCCTGGAAATGTCTTACAATTTAAAACCTGGTTCCTAAATCTCTATCTTACCATTATATAATCTATCTGATACCATTTAGTATCTCCAGGGTTCTTCCATGTATACAACCTTCTATCATGATTCTTAAACCAAGTGTTAGCTATGATTAAGTTGTGCTCTGTGCAAAATTCTACCAGGCGGCTTCCTCTCTCATTTCTTAGCCCCAATCCATATTCACCTACTACGTTTCCTTCTCTCCCTTTTCCTACACTCGAATTCCAGTCACCCATGACTATTAAATTTTCGTCTCCCTTCACTATCTGAATAATTTCTTTTATTTCATCATACATTTCTTCAATTTCTTCGTCATCTGCAGAGGTAGTTGGCATATAAACTTGTACTACTGTAGTAGGTGTGGGCTTCGTATCTATCTTGGCCACAATAATGCGTTCACTATGCTGTTTGTAGTAGCTTACCCGCATTCCTATTTTCCTATTCATTATTAAACCTACTCCTGCATTACCCCTGTTTGGGTTGTATCGTTGTAAATACACGTTAGGTGTGATCAGAATAAATTAATCATGCTACTTTGAAATTCATGTATTCCTTTTGTGCCACTGATCCTAACAGCCGAGCGTCGGCCAAGGTAGTGCCACTAGGATGAAGACCCATAGATACAGGCTGGCCAGTCGGCCACCTCCCGCCGCCCCCCCCCCCTCAAAAAAAATAGGTCTGCCTTGATCCAATCGCCTTTGTGTGGACGATTTCATAGAGGATGTGTCTGTGGTTAGGGTACAGTGGTTTGATGGCGGACTTTTACTGCTTGCCCCAATCTCTGCCTGCCGCCTCACACTCCATCAACGCAGGTAGATAGGGTGTGCTACACAGACAGTGTGCCCACACTCAGCACACAGACAGGTCAGTGATCGGCTCAGTGGGGAGGGGGGGGCTGTCGAACTGGTCAGCCTCAGTCGGCGGCCTTAAGAGGGGCAGTTAGTGGGACTGGAGGCCTGAAAAGGCCCGAAACCTGGGCTGTTGTGTAGCAATGTCCAGCTGCTATGTCATCCTGTCCACTCAGATGGGCAGTCAGCAAGCACCGTTTGAGGCAATTGACGTTCCAGAGAACAGGAGCGCTTAGCTGTGCATTTCTCTTAAGCCACGCATTCACAGCCCTATTGATTGGCCGAATACCCCTTCCCCCCTCCCACACCTGTGTGGTGGGCCGTGCCTGCCTGCACTGACAGTATATGGCATTGCAGGCCAGGCAGGAGGAAGGGGAGGGGGGGGGCTGGCGGCTGGCTGCCTTTACACTTTGCAGTCAGACACACGTCTGTAGGGCTATGACACTTATCAGTAGCATGTCCTACAATTGTAGGAGCCCACATGAAAGTTGGGTGGGGGTGACCAGACGTCGGGCTGTGAACAGCGAGAGCCCTGGCTCTTCCAGCCTGATGAGATCTGTTCCTAAAGTAGGAAATGGATACCGCCACCTATAAGCGACAGCTTTGAAGTCTGCTGGCGCCACTATTTCAGGAATAGTCCATGTGGAGTTCTGATTCGGAAACCATGCCTCGTTCTATTTGGTCAGTGTTTGCAAACTTTAAAAACAGAGACCTGCCAATCGTTGGAACTCACAACTTTCTGAAGTAGCCTTCTCTTACCACCTGCTTTTGCTAATAAAGATAATACCCCAGCTAGAGCTTTAACAACATTTCTGCATAACGGAGAGAAATGTTAGAGATGTTGACCCTCCTTGGCCAAGACTGAGACAATCCTTCAGATTGGCTTACGTAATTTTGGTGGCGTCGCAGGCGAATGTGCATTGCACGTCTTAGCTTCATTGCGATTGACAATTCTGGTTTCGATTGCAGGCACTCAAGGTCGTTCGTTTCGGTTAGAGCTTCAGGCTTTGAGAGTTGTGTGGCCTGCTCGTCCACCATGCGAGAGATGTGCGGCGGTATCCTGCAGTCCATCTCCTGCTGCAGCGACAGCTCACCATCCAGTTCCACATATTGAGAGGTGGCATGAGCCCCCTCTCATATTTCTATCTTACGATTCTCCTCTCTAATTGCATGCGGTGGAAAGTTGCTATTCCTTCACACGCGGACTTCCCACGCAGCGTCTCTCGTCACCCGGGTGGTCCAGTGACAGGCGGGCTCAGTTGACTTTGAAAGGGTAAGCCGACAGGTGTGAGGGAGTCGAGTGAATGCTTTCCAGACGCCGACATTGTCAAGAGGCACGCCCGCAGGGCCTGAAGTAGCGGCTGGGCTAGAGGTTCCATTACTTCGCAGAAACTTAGCGAAAACACTTTCTGGCGGGCTACCAGTGAGGCGTGGGATGACTTGTGTACCCAGGCAGCTGTGGCGGGAAAATTCCCGCGCTTTCTGCAAAATAGTAACTGTGATTGGCTTGCTCAGGGCATAGCTCCGTGACGTAGCAAGATCGGCGCAGAAATTGGTGCCAAGAATCTCCATTGGTGGAATGGTAGCGTTCCGGCAATGGAGTGGAATTTTCCGCCAGTTTTCGAGTTGCTGATTGGAACGTTTAACCACGGCCACTGTCGTGGGGGCGGGAATGTTCTGTATTCGGTTTTGTACGGGTGCTCTTAGGGGTAGTCGGCTCTCGCTTTTCGGTCGAGGATGTCGAAGCAACCAGCCATCGGCTCCGGTACGCCAGATCGTGTTCTGGCAGTTAAGAAGACAGTTTGGTAAGGTATGTCCGCAGCACCTGCAGACAGGGATTTTCCTAGGTGATAATCAGAGCTCAGCAGAGCGCGCCTGTTCGTCTTTTTCTAACTTTGTTCTGTCTTGGGTAGCAGGAATTAATGTTGGGTTGGCTATGTGTTTTCTCTAAGATTTGAGTTGCAAGGAATTGGCTGCACATACCACTTCATCATAATCCTCACAATCTAATTTAGGGACAACTTCACATTCACAGCGTTTGTTTGAGTCTCCAATTTGAGCCAATTTGATGTATTATAAATATTTCATGTGTTTTTGTTCATTATTTTGTGTTTAGTCTTAATAAATCATATTGTTATTTTGGACAGAACTTTCATTCTGTTAATCGGTAGAGCAACCCCATCATTCCTCACTATATTAATGAAACCTTCGTTTATTTAACTTATTTATCAAATTAAATCATTGCAGGTGCCAAACTCTCCTCTACTCCACTGGCAGGGTTGATTAGAGTCAGTTCGCGTTTTTTTTTTTATCCTTGTGCAACAGCAAAAGTTGGAGTTAGAATAGGGGGGGCTTAGAGCATCATGTACATATGTAGATTCTAGAAGAATTGAGTGTTAAATACACTGCTAGCCCCGGCACCTCGCAATATTAACTGTAAGTTGCCACAGCAATCAAGCGACTCAGCAGCACTGACATGTGCTTCACATAACTAGACATAGACCGCCCATCCATCATGAGTTGTTGCTCTGGCCATGGCTTTGCTATTTGGTCCTCGTGTGCTTGATCCCTTGACTTACCAGAATCAAATAATCACCATGACAATTCCAACGCTGCATTTGCTATTCAGTACCTCGAGTTTATTACCAGAGTTCCTTCCATTCCTCCGTGGGTGTATCCTTTCCCAACCAATATCATAAGGGACAGATTCAGATTCCATCCCGCACTCACCTCCGCCTTCTAACATAATCAGATATGTAATTTCATATTCAGTGTTGTTTTACATACAGTCAAGCTGTCTGAAGAAATAATGACTTCAATAGATGATCGTACCTCCCCTGAACGCATTTTTATTAACTTAATACAGGGTCCAGATCTGCCATTCATTTGTCACGACCACCCACCTATCCCGTTTGCTAGCGCATACCTAATTATCATACACTTGAAATGTAGCGGGGCGATCTGGATATGAAGACGGGATACTCAATACAGATCACTGATTTACAACGTACATGTACTTCTATAACATGAAAAGTGCCTCCAAATTACCGGTGGAAACTCTGCATTATAGGATGTTCAGTTCTGTACTCTCGAAGAACATCACGCCGCACGGTTGTAGCTGAATACCACCTGTTGAAGCGGAGAATGCAGGCAGTCTTTTGTTTCTGTGTTATCTGCATCTGGACCTGACGCGCACTGGGCAGTAAACGAGCAAGGGGTCGAGCGAACGATCCGGCTGCACCCGGAAGAACACACGAATCGGCAAATTACTGGAAAGGAAAATATTTAGTTTCGACGAGCAAGTAAATTTGTTTTAGGAACATCCTGTATTAATAGTGTAAATGTAATAATGGCATGTTAGACAATATTTTCGGAAAAAAATCGTAGTGTTCCGTTCAAAGTGCCTCGCAGCCCCCACCCGTGCAGTGTTATATTTTCTCGTGCCATTTTACCTTCAGCAGCTGCTCCAAATAGTTATGCTACTGCTTTCTCGAGGCTTCTCTCCAGTAATCCTCATTTCCACGAACAGTTACATGGAAAAATTTGGCAACGAGTTATTAACGGATACGAAAGCAAGTGATTGGTTAGACACACACTTGAACCGTATTAACCCTCGCTATACCATAGGGGAGGTGTAGGGTGGGGGGGGGGGGGGAAGAAGGGAGGGAGTACTTGTGTTCACCTTTATAAAATATTGCAAATAGTCAGTTACCTTAAATTTCAAAGTTTTGAAAAAAAATCTATCGTTTTAATAAGTTCTTCTACCAGAATACCAGAGTAAATACCCCCACCCTCAACACCGTCGATAGTACATCTTACTGAAAGTGCGTTGATATTGCTAAGAGTGTGATAAAAGATGTTTTCAGGTTCTGGATGTCTCTTGAAAAAGTATGTTGATATTACAAGTTAATAGCAATTAACGAATTTTCTCCTTTTTTCAGTCTTTGGCACCAGGCATAAAGTAAGCCCCCAACTCTTGGTTATGCGCGCTACGGGAAATGCGTTGTTATTGCTAGGGTTAATGATATCCACTAAATTATGTGAAGGCACCGTCATTACATTATACACTGAGGAGATACGTCGTAACATCATGTCGGACATCCTTTTGCCCGGCATAGTGCAGCAGTTCGACGTGGCAGGGACTCATCAAGTCGTTGGAAGTTCCCTGCAGAAATATTGAGCCATGCTACGACTGCAGCTCCCCATTATTGTGAAGGTGTTGCCAGTGCAACATTTTGTGCACTAACTGACCTGTCGATTATGTCCTATGAAATTTCGATGAGATTCATGACAGACGAATGTGAATGGCTAAGCCATTCGCTCTCCAAAATGTTCGTGAAACAAATAGCGAACAACTGTGGCCCAGTGATATGGCGCATTGTCATCCATAAAAATTCCGTTGTTGTTTGGGAAACGACGTCCATGAATGACTCCAAATGACCTCCATGTAGCCGAACATCCAGAGGCATTCTATTTAAACACAGTCCACACCATTATGGAGCTGTCACCAGCTCGCACAGTGTCTTGTTGACGACTTGGCGTCGTGGGGTCTGCGCCACACTCGAACCCTATCAGCAGTTCTTACAAACTGAAATCGGGACTCATCTGACCAGGTCACGGTTTTACAGTTTTCAAATAACTTCCGGGAATTCAGCCAGGTAACACTTTCAGCGACCGCCGATATTTCAGCGGGAGAACAGCCCGCCATTTTCAAGGCAACTGCAACGGACAGGCGACGTACATGCAAATTTAAAACCTCGGTTCTCGGACTGATGCAGGAAAGATAACACACACACTGAACACTAGTGCCACCAAAGATCACCAAAGTCAGAACTATCTATAGTGAGACTACGAATTCGCAGGTGAGGTAGCATTGACTCTGTCCCTCTGTTCTTTTGACAAGGGCGAGAGCCGGTTTCCAACCAGAGTTTAAACAAAAACCTCCATCCCTGTTAACGAGGTTGCTTCCTAATTTAATCTCAACTGCCTCCTTAATAACACTGTCCCAATAGCTGGACGTGCATGCCAATATCTCGGTGTTATTATATAACATGAGGTGACCAGTATCCAAGCAATTTCGGCAATAGAAGATCTACTTGTCTGCTGTAATCTTGTGTGCCGTTTATGCTCAGTACATCGGTCCTCCACGGTCCTGATAGTTTGACCAATATATGCCATGCCGCAGCTACAAGGAATGCGATATATAAACCCGCCTTACGCAGACCAAGATCGTCCTTAACAGAACTCCAAAGCATTCTAATTTTAGATGGAGGTCGAAAAACACATATCACGTCGTATTTCCGTAAGATACGACCGATCTTGTTGGCAGTGTTTCCTACGTAAGGTAAAAAGGCAGTCGACTTAGGTGTCGATTCAGAATTATCATCAATCACTCGATGTACAGTTAGTCGATAGCGCAACGCACGTTCAACCTGTCAATCACTATAACCGTTTTGACGAAACGTAACTTCCAGATGGGACAGTCGGCTGGCAAAGTCTCAGCGTCGGAAACGACATGTGCCCTGTGCACCAAGGTACGAAGTACCCCTTCACGCTGAGTCGGACAACTATTAACCTGTGAATACAGGTCGGTGTGAGTACGTTTCCTAACACGTAAAGAAGGAGAAGGCAACCATCCTCTTCCACCTCCATCGTAAAACGAATGTTCCGTTGGATCGAGATGTTCTAAAAAGGCATTCAAATTCTCCCTATCATGAGGCCAAACAACAAAGGTATCGTCAACACATCTAAAGAAACAGGTAGGTTTCAAAGGCGCCGACTCCAATGCACGTTCCTCGAAACCTTCCATAAACAAATTTGCGATCACAGGAGACAACGGACTACCCATCGCAACTCCATCTGTCTGCTCGTAATATTGGTCATTGAATAAAAAGTAAGTGGATGTCAAAACACGTCGAAAGAGATTAGTTAATTCATCACCAAACCTAGCCTTAATTAACCGCAACAAATCAGACAGAACAAATCAGAACACGAGTGAAGACAGAGACCACATCGAAACTCACTAAAATATCAAAGTCATTCAACCGCAGTTCCTCCAAACGACGTAAAAAATCAGCTGAGTTCCTGATATGATACACTCCTTGTGGACCTTGTGGACCTACTTGTGGACTCAACAGAGAAAAAAGATGCTTAGCTACACGATATGTCGGATCGCCGATATTACTCACTTAGGACGGAAAGGAATCCCTTCCTTGTGAACCTTCGAGAGGCCATATAACCTTGATAGTGTCCTGCGACAAACCACTTTTCTTCAGCAGGCTGTTAGTCTTTCTCTCAACACTTTTTGTGGGGTCAGCATCGATTCTTTCCTGCATCAGTCCGAGAACCGAGGTTTTAAATTTGCATGTACGTCGCCTGTCCGTTACAGTTGCCTTGAAAATGGCAGGGTGTTCTCCCGCCGAAATATCGGCGGTCGCTGAAAGTGTTACCTGGCTGAATTCCCCGAAGTTATTTAAAAGTTGTATACGCCAAGAGAAAAACTCCGTCCTAATGGATATGTTCGCCGTACAGCCCACATTGATTTCTGCGGTCATTTCACGCAGTGTTGCTTGTCTGTGTTCTCGACACATTCTTGACACTGTGAATCTCTCAATATTTCGGAGTATTGAATTCCCTAAAGATTACCGAAATGAAATATCCAATGTGTCTAGTTCCAACTACCATTTCGCGTTCAAAGTATGTTAATTCCCGTTATGCGGCCATATCAGGTCGGAAACCTTTTCATATGAATCAGCTAAGTGCAAATGACATTTCTGCCAATGCACTGCCCTTTTCTACCTTGGCTAAACGACATGTGCATGTCGCTATCTCAAGACTTCAGTCACCTAAATATAAAGAGAAGCAAACTTGTCTACGAGACGTAAGAACATGGTAGTCGCCAGGATGGGTATCCGGCCATCCCTTAAATTAACCATACCAAATCCGTTCCTAATCATGCCGATGAGGGACGAAGGCACAAAAAAAAATAAAATAAGGAGAGCACAGATTCAGATTGCCAGTCGAGATGGTATGCAGCTAGGTCGAAGCCTCCTCTTTGGGAAAACCGGGAGAAGAATGGAAGCATTTGACATGTGGTGCTATGGATGGATTTTGAAAATAAAGTGAAGTGATAAGATCAGAAATGACGACGTTCTCAACAGAATAAGCAAGCAGAATAACACGTGGAACACATTGACAAGAAAAAGGGACAGGATGATGATATACGTGTTAGTAAATCGAGAAATAGCTCCCATTGTATTTGAGGGAAGACACGGATTGAAATATCCAAAAAATAGTTGAAAACTTTGGATGCAAGTGCTAGTTTAAGATGAAGAGATTTTCAGAGAGGAGGAACTGATGGCGGACCGCATCAAAGCATCCAGAAGACCGATGAGAGAAAAAGTTCTCTGTACTGTCTACGACATTCACTCTACATGATGGTATCACCTCACTCTGCAGCAGTCACTCTTTCACATTGCGCTCGACAGTACACGAAAATTTTTGCTGATTTCTATAATAGTGTCCTAAAACAGCATTCTAAATCAGTTCATTGGCTTACGGATTAACTACAGATTTATGGATTGGTATAGCTTTTCAGACATTTGTAAAAGGAACTTTCGACTTCCATACTTACCAATAACTTTTACTTTTGGTTGAAGAATGAGTGGAAAACAATGGCGGTATCCGGTGATTACAAACCTTTCAATTTTCCTATTGTCAGAGAAACCTCTGTGAACACCATGACTTTAGTAATTCTGGCTTCTTCTCACGTATTTTGTTATTCACTTGTTCCTGGTGACAAGCAGTACTGTTTTACCTGTTAAAAGGTAATCTGTGACTTGATTTTCTCTTACTTCTCAAAAAATTCTATCCATATCCTCTCCTGGCTACTGTAGCCATTAACTCTCATGAAAAGAAATAGACTAAAAAAAGGGATCGGTTGCTAGGGCCAAGACCTGAGTACATTAAACAAGTTCAAAGTCTTGACTACATTAAGCAAGTAAACCCGATGTAGTCTGAAGGAGATGCGGAGAGACAGAGGGCGTAGCACAGGATAGACTAACGCAAAAAGCTGCCTCATGCCAGTCTTCAGATAACCACAACAACTTCTGCAGAAGTCGTCGGCGACGTCTTCTGCCTCATGCCAGTCTTCAGATAACCACAACAACTTCTGCAGAAGTCGTCGGCGACGTCTTTATCGCTCTCTAAGCACCGACTTCCTCCCACTGGTTTGACTGCTCCTTTAAATAGTCCCGAACGTTACAAAAAGTTAGATTTCGCCATTCAGAGAAACATCCACACATCTTGAGCAGTTATTTCTGAAAGAAAATGCACGTAAGATGCATAGTCCTTTTCCTAGGAACAACGCATGTGGCATCGGCTCGTTGGCTCTCCTTTAACTGCCCATCGACCAATACGATACTGCACTCTTTCTCGATGCTTCTGTGGGTGCATTTTGGGATGTAACTCACGTTAATCATTTCCAAGAGAGGTAGCCGAGCGAGGCAGCATAGAGAACTCGCACTCCAAAGACATCGGTTCAATTCCCCGTCTGTCCAACTAGATTTATGTTTCCCAAGGTTCTTCACATCGCTTGGGGTTGGTCGGTTGATTTGCGGGTGGGTACCAAGCATCGAGACAATCGGTCCCATCGGATTAGGGAAGATGGGGGAGGAAGTCGGCTGTGCCCTTTGAAAGGAACTGTAGCGCTTTAAGGAATCATGGAAAACCTAAATTAAGATTGCCAGAAGCGGGTTTGAACCGTCGTCCTCCCAAATGCGATTCCGCCGGCCGGTGTGGCCGAGCGGTTCTAAGCGCTTCAGTCTGGAACCGCGCGACCGCTACGGTTGCAGGTAAGAATCCTGCCTCGGGCATGGTTGTGTGTGATGTCCTTAGGTTAGTTAGGTTTAAGTAGTTCTAAGTTCTAGGGGACTGATGACCTCAGATGTTGAATCCCATAGTGCTCAGAGCCATTTGAAGCATTTTGAATGCGAGTCCAGTGTTCTAACCACGGCGTCACCTCGCTCAATCAAATCGCTTGAGGCCAGTGCCCGGATAATACATTTGAAATGTCGATTTCCCTGGTTAGCCTTCCTAAGTCAGAGCCTTTGCTCTGCTTTTAACGATTTCGTCAGCAGTGTGACGTTCAACCCTAATATTTCACACTTCCAGGGCAAGTGAAGCCTATTTTGAATACAGCCACCTAGATGTTAACTGATGAAAATTAATAATTAGTCTCCTCACAGACATTCGTAAACTAGGGATACATTTTCACTGCCGAAGAAACAATCTAAAACAACGACTTTTAGACTGCAGGATATTCAATTTTATTCCTTTGAACGTGTAAATGCAAGAAATCTTCAGATCAAGAAGACAGCTGGTAATAGTTACCATGGTGTCACGAAGCATCAGCAAGTGGTCAGATTCTTTTAATGTGGCACAGAATCTCACTTACACAATAAAGTTTTGCTTTGACCTGTTTTTGTTGTCGGGTATCAATTTTCACGTTACCTACAACCAGAAAAACCTTAAGTTACTAGCATATTTTGGAAGGTAACCAGAAAATAAATACTTGACATTCGAAACCAATCACTAAATAAAATTTACTGAGCAGTTGAGACTGACTATTGCAGTATCACAAGTTGTCTCATGCGTTATGTAACTTTCTAACAAGTGCCAAAGGAGGAAAAACCAAACTTTATTTACACCAACGAAACCAGGCTGCCAAGCCGAGTGCTCTTCACCCTTCCCTCTTGCCGTACACGGCATTAGCAGCGCAGTGAATATCTCAGGAAGGACGCTAACAAACCGAAAGTGCCGTCGTACATGTGTTTCGTTGCCACGCAAACGTGTTACATATTAGCTATTGCAACTGTTAGAGAAATATGCTGGCACAAAGCAATAGAAACTGTTTACCTTGTAAGAGGAATACACAATGAGACACTTTCAAATCGGCTTTTACAGTCTCCTAAATGTGACATCTGCTGTGCGTAATACACATAAATGATCTAGTGGACAACGTCGCAGAGGCATGAGACCGGTCATGGATGATGCTGTTGGATACAAAGAAGTTGTAGCGATGGAAAAGTATACCCAAATGCAGGAATACCAGCGGAGGATCGACGCTTGCTGCAATGAGTGTCAATCGCCCTTCAACGTAAACAAACCACCAAATGCACATAAATAAGCAAAAAAACTCTTTATTGTTTGATAACACTATTACCAAACTGATTTGAAGTGAAATGACCATGTAAAACTAATTGTAGGAAAGGCAGATGCCACGCAGAAATTCGAAGAAATGTAATGTTTTTCGTCAGTGGTTCGACCATCTTGAGCGGCGTTCAAGATAAGAGAGATGTTGCACATGATGGTATTGTTGGCTGTTACATTCAGAGAGCGTACGTTGCTCCTCCTACATATATATCTCGCGAAAATGCCATGTAGGTAGAGAGAGAGATTAGTGTTCATACGGATCGCACCCAATTCGCGACTGGAAGCATGAAAGTAGCTGTGTGAGGCGTGCTTTTCTTTCCAAGGATGGGGTAGTATTTCTGAAAATGCAAATTTTGAAAACTGTTTAGAGTGGCTTTATGGCGAAACTGCATAGTGAGTGGCCACTGTAGAATCTGCCATGCTCCATGAGCCACTGTTACCCGAACAGAAGCTCACTATGACCGTGTGCAAAGATATTCCAGTAGAAAAACCAATAGCAACCTTGACATTTCAGACAGTACTACTGCGTATGGGAATTGTGAGAGGAATCATTGTGCCTACACCCATACTAACGACTGTGCTTTTGTAAGAAAGACATAAATCTTTTCTAGAGTTGCTAGGAAGACTCCTAGTGAATGGTCACAGGTAGTGATCACTAATGAACTTTAGGGAAAGGCACACTGGAATATACCTAACAAAGAATTGGGTGGAGTGGATGTATCGGTGGTGGCGGGTGGGGGGAGGGGGAGGGGGGGACGAATCAAACCAGGGTCTTTAATCCACGAGATGTGCTTTCCTTATCGATTTTTCGAGATCACTTTCTCTTGTGGAAAATGGAATCTGTCAGAAACGTTAGGTGTCTTGCACACAGGCATGTCCTTTAATATCAGGAAGACCACACTACTTACATTTCCGTAAAACTCATCGAATCTTAACGTCTAACATGAACCGAACATCTAACCTCGGGCCCAAGGTGTGACAGTAGCAGAACTGCAAGACATATTCGCAAGCACATTTAGTCAGTCAGATAAGCTTCCTCAGGGCTAGGGAAAAAACCAATCCGTATAGTTTTCAAGACCATGCGTTATGTGACCGATGTTGTGACAGCTTCAATTTATAAAATTGGATCCTTTTGACGCCATGGCAAAAACTGGAGGTTTATGCAAAGATTAGGAACGAAATCGTAGACTTTTAAGCACTCGCCAAAGTAGCAGAAAATTGGGTAATCGTGATAAAGTAAGATATTTAAATTTCGCTTGTTATAGTTCCCAAAATTTTCTACTTCAAAAAGGAAATGAACGTGCAATTCAGTCCGCGTAGTGCGAAAGCTTCCCAATGGCGGCGCACTTGCTAATTACACTCCTGGAAATTGAAATAAGAACACCGTGAATTCATTGTCCCAGGAAGGGGAAACCTTATTGACACATTCCTGGGGTCAGATACATCACATGATCACACTGACAGAACCACAGGCACATAGACACAGGCAACAGAGCATGCACAACGTCGGCACTAGCACAGTGTATATCCACCTTTCGCAGCAATGCAGGCTGCTATTCTCCCATGGAGACGATCGTAGAGATGCTGGATGTAGTCCTGTTTAACCGCTTGCCATGCCATTTCCACCTGGCGCCTCAGTTGGACCAGCGTTCGTGCTGGACGTGCAGACCGCGTGAGACGACGCTTCAACCAGTCCCAAACATGCTCAATGGGGGACAGATCCGGAGATCTTGCTGGCCAGGGTAGTTGACTTACACCTTCTAGAGCACGTTGGGTGGCACAGGATACATGCGGACGTGCATTGTCCTGTTGGAACAGCAAGTTCCCTTGCCGGTCTAGGAATGGTAGAACGATGGGTTCGATGACGGTTTGGATGTACCGTGCACTATTCAGTGTCCCCTCGACGATCACCAGTGGTGTACGGCCAGTGTAGGAGATCGCTCCCCACACCATGATGCCGGGTGTTGGCCCTGTGTGTCTCGGTCGTATGCAGTCCTGATTGTGGCGCTCACCTGCACGGCGCCAAACACGCATACGACCATCATTGGCACCAAGGCAGAAGCGACTCTCATCGCTGAAGACGACACGTCTCCATTCGTCCCTCCATTCACGCCTGTCGCGACACCACTGGAGGCGGGCTGCACGATGTTGGGGCGTGAGCGGAAGACGGCCTAACGGTGTGCGGGACCGTAGCCCAGCTTCATGGAGACGGTTGCGAATGGTCCTCGCCGATACCCCAGGAGCAACAGTGTCCCTAATTTGCTGGGAAGTGGCGGTGCGGTCCCCTACGGCACTGCGTAGGATCCTACGGTCTTGGCGGGCATCCGTGCGTCGCTGCGGTCCGGTCCCAGGTCGACGGGCACGTGCACCTTCCGCCGACCACTGGCGACAACATCGATGTACTGTGGAGACCTCACGCCCCACGTGTTGAGCAATTCGGCGGTATGTCCACCCGGCCTCCCGCATGCCCACTATACGCCCTCGCTCAAAGTCCGTCAACTGCACATACGGTTCACGTCCACGCTGTCGCGGCATGCTACCAGTGTTAAAGACTGCGATGGAGCTCCGTATGCCACGGCAAACTGGCTGACACTGACGGCGACGGTGCACAAATGCTGCGCAGCTAGCGCCATTCGACGGCCAACACCGCGGTTCCTGGTGTGTCCGCTGTGCCGTGCGTGTGATCATTGCTTGTACAGCCCTCTCGCAGTGTCCGGAGCAAGTATGGTGGGTCTGACACACCGGTGTCAATGTGTTCTTTTTTCCATTTCCAGGAGTGTATTTAGTTATTCTCTCAAATAGTCACTTGAGGTCTTTCAGACAAGACTATGTTAGGAAATATGGATTAATTATTTACTGTTTAGTGTTCAATAACAACATCGGCGACAGATGGTTTCGTAAACAAGAAAATTGGGAGCATCGGTCATAAGAGCTATGAAATCATTTATCACAGCAAATTTATTTCAATCACTTTGAGACCATTTTCAGAGCAGATATTGAAGTCTTGACGACTCGTGTAATAGAAGCACACATTACAACTCCTAAATGGCATCAGTACAGAAGAACATAGCACATGTTTTTACTACATGAGTCTTCAAGACTTCAGTGTTTGCTCTGAAAATAGTGAGGCCGTGACTGAAACCGATTTGCTGTAATAAATAATTTGAAACATCTTACGACCGATGCTGCCAATTCCCTTGTTTACATTATTAATATTGTAGTCGTTGGACACGAGGTTACCAATGGAATCCAAACTCGATATGATCATTTAATAGCATGCCTGATGATTTAAAGATTACGCAACCATTGTCTACTTCCTCATAAATGTCACATTTTTTTAAAACGGACTTTTTTTTCAACACCAGTCATGTACTAAAGGAGATACCACCTACTTCATCTAGCAGGACAAGAGGTTATGTTTACTGGAACCGATCAGGAGACATCTGACGTCAGTGGGGACTGAAGCTGTAAGTTTCCGGAGCGAAACCACATCTCGCATAAAAGAACTGTGTGTCATGGACGAACAAATGTCCAACGAGTATGCACCGCACTTTAAGAGAAAGACTTCATTTAAAAAAAAAAATGTACAGTTTCATCCACAAAACAGCTTATAACGTAGTACTCTATTCTTTAGCACCTGCTACACTCGATAACCGTACTTACTGTAAGGTCAGATTAAATGTGGGAATTTATATGTTTCTGACACTGCCATAATCGCGAAATAATATAACATCCTTTTATGTTCACAACATAAAATTTGAGACAAAAATTCGCAAGCAAATTGAACGAAGTTTTGTAGAACGCCATTAGTAACGAAACGAAAAGCGTTTGCTACCTGGAGCTCTCTAAACACGGTGGCGCTTGTAAAATTGATGGGAGCGCTTTGTATTTGCTAGTCCTCTTGCGCAGAGGCACGTCAAACGGGCTTACTCAACATTTGCCGACAGTCGTTTGCCGACGGTTAACATAGCTCGCTTTATTTTTCTTTGTGCATCAATTTTTTATTGCAGCAGCAGAAGTTCAGAGCCCATACAAAATCCAGTGACGTCTGAATGCCGATGAATGGCCGCCGGTGTTAATGTTTCAGTGCCGTATCTCTTGGCTCTGTCCTTTGTGCCGCGCCGCTATCCGCTTATTACGGACGCATTAAAGATTCAACCCGGGCATGCTCCTTACGTTTAATTGGCTTCAGATGTACTATTTTAGGATTTGTGTTGCACAGTGCGAGTGTACTCGTAATATGCTGCCTGGAGACCACAATAATGTGTAAGATACCTGAAAAATACAATTATTAGTTTCATAGAAGCTGTTATCTTGCTCTTAATACTTTTATTCTCTATAAGTATTTCCAAGAGCATCACATACCGAAAATACAACAAAAGGTAAATATGATGCAATATCACTATATCTAATCACGTGATTATGCTTCTTGTTACCAAATCTGCTTGACAAAACAATATACAGAATTAAAATCACTGGCATGTATGCATTTTGATAAATGACACCCCCCCCCCCTTGCTGTTTTATTTAAATAGGTGCTCTGGTCAAGTCCTTAATCATCAAATTTCGGCCTTAATTTTTAATGTAGGTCTCTTATCGTGTGGTAGATTATTGTACCTCAGTTCCGAGACATCCTGCCGATAGCTGTATGGAATAACTTTTAGGTTGCAGTTGGTCCCCGTAAGGATTTTCCTTCAACATTTTGTGTGCTTTACAAGCCTTCCTGCACAGGGAACAGAAACAATCATCTTTGCCACTAAAATGTCCCAAATTGATAACTACTTCATTAGAAATCAGTCCGTGTCACAACATTACACTGCAGGTCGATACTACTGAAAGCTATGTGCTGCGAATTCTTGAGAGCGTGACTATTTGCGAAACCATCCACCACTTCGCCTAAATTGTCTGAAACAACGAAGCAGTTATTTCAATATGACACTACTGGCCATTAAAATTGCTACACCACGAAGATGACGTGCTACAGACACGAAATTTAACCGACAGCAAGAAGATGCTGTGATATGCAAACTATAAGCTTTTCAGAGCATTCACACAAGGCTGGCGCCGGTGGCGACACCCACAACGTGCTAACATGCGGAAAGTTTCCAATCGATTTCTCATACACAAACAGCGGTTGACCGGCGTTGCCTGGTGAAACTTTGTTGTGATGCCTCGTGTAAGGAGGAGACATGCGTACCATCACGTTTCCGACTTTGATAAAGGTCGGATTACAGCCTATCGCGATTGCGGTTTATCGTATCGCGACATTGCTGCTCGCGTTGGTCGAGATCCAATGACTGTTAGCAGGCTCCCGTTAACCTTGACGCTGCATCACAGACAGGAGCGCTTGGGTTGGAGTACTCAACGACGAACCTGGGTGCACGAATGGCAAAACGTCATTTTCTGGATGAATCCACGTTCTGTTTTCAGTATCATGATGGTCGCATCCGTGTTTGGCGACATCACCGTGAACGCACATTGGAAGCGTGTATTCGTCATCCCCATACTGGCGTATCACCCGGCGTGATGGTATGGGGTCCTATTGGTTACACGTCTCGGTCACCTCTTGTTCGCATTGACGGCACTTTGAACAGTGGACGTTACATTTCAGATGTATTACGACCCGTGGCTGTAACCTTCATTCGATCCCTGCGAAACCCTACATTTCAGCGGGATAATGCACGACCGCATGTTGCAGGACCTGTACGGGCCTTTCTGGATACAGGAAATGTTCGACTGCTGCCCTGGCCAGCAATTTCTCCATATATCTCACCAACTGAAAACGTCTGGTCAATGGTGGCCGAGCAACTGGCTCGTCACAATACGCCAGTCACTACTCTTGATGAACTGTGGTATCGTGTTGAAGCTGCATGGGCAGCTGTACCTGTACACGCCATCAAAGCTCTGTTTGGCTCAATGCCCAGGCGTATGAAGGCCGTTATTACGGCCAGAGGTGGTTGTTCTGGATACTGATTTCTCAGGATCTATGCACCCAAATTGCGTGAAAATGTAATCACATGTCAGATCTAGTATAATATATTTGTCCAGTGAATACCCGTTTATCATCTGCATTTCTTCTTGGTGAAGCAATTTTAATGGCCAGTAGTGTGTAAGTCATTCTCTTGAGAGACAGTTTGTGAGTCAGTATTACTCATTCTAAGAATAGAACCAGAAGAGACTGACAAAACGAGGACTGGGAAGTGATGTCCCAGAATTGAAAACATCAGAAAATTGTAGAATAAATGAAAAATAGATGCCAATATTGAATTATGACATTTTATTCTGACAATGAGGAGACGACTAGAATACAAGTTCGAAATTACACACTGCTTGCTTTTACATTCCTATGCCGGATCTCGTTTTACCCTTTGACTACTGTGTAAATCTAGAATGATAATTGAATATGCCTATATCCGTTCCTCCAGATCTACTGTTTATTGTACAGTGTTGATAACGTATTGTTAATGCAAACACAAATAGGTAAGACTTCTTAGTCAGAGAAACATTATATTATTTTAACAACACTGAAAGTGTTGTATAAGTAGTTCTATAGGTAGTTCCCTAAGTTGTTACCGGGAGTCACTAAGTCTTTGTAGAGGTCTGCGATCATGATGCTCTTATACATAATATATTTTTCTGTCTAGATTCGCACTTTATTCTTTCTAACTCGGCGTTTCGCAGACTGCCTTCATCAGCTCTGTCATTAGAGAAAAATGGAATTAAACAGGACAAAAAATGGTTCAGATGATTCTGAGCACTATGGGACTTAACTTCTGAGGTCATCAGTCCCCTAGAACTTAGAACCACTTAAACCTAACTAACCTAAGGACATCACACACATCCATGCCCGGGGCAGGATTCGAACCTGCGCCCGTAGCAGTCGCGCGGTTCCAGACTGTAGCGCCTAGAATCGCTCGGCCACCCCGGCCGGCTTAAACAGGACATATGTGTCACATATTATTAGAAAGAAGATGTACTCACAAATCTATGACAGAGTAATCCAGTACATGGAATATACATACCAGTCACTTAAAGAATTAATATAGCGTATTACACCAAATAGTACATGACTGTTCAGGGTATAAACGCATACTGCCTGTAACAGAGTTACAGATAAGAAAGTAAACTGTTGTTCTGCCGCCAAATGGCGCTTAGAACAAAAGAACAGCGCATTGTGCTTTAACAGGAGTATAACAGATTAAGACCACAGCAAAATACGAACTATTTTAAAATATATTTTTCGTTTATGTTTCTACGAGGTCTTTCAGTAAGTAATGCACACTTTTTTCCTGGCCAGTTTCGGTTGAAAAATGCGGAATTGTTGTTGTACGGCATCGTGGAATATTCCTGCTTCAACCCCTAAAGCTACATGGAGTACATATAGGTGGCACGGCTATTTGTAACCTTCAAAATGGCGTCTGTAACGGAGGTGCGTTTGTAACAGAGAGCTGTCACTCATTGTTTTCTTTTGGCGGGAAACCAGAGCATCACAGACATTCTTAGCCGCTTGCAGAATATCTTTGGAGACCTGGAAGTGAATAAAAGCACACGAGTCGTTGAGCGAGGAGTCTGTTATCACCGAAACAAGACCGCGCAAACCTGGCAAACCTGGCAGCACGCAGCTGCGACTCCTGCAATGTTGGAACGTGCGGGCACTCTCATTCGAGGTGATCGACAGATCACAATCAGACACCTCCCTGTTCAACTGGACATCTCTGTTGGTAATGCTGACACACTCTTCCGCCACTTGGGTTACAAAAGTATGTGCCCGCTGGGTACCTCGCCGCCTGACGAAGATCAAAAAGTGCAACGAAGGACCATCTGTGCGGAATTTCTTGCGCGTTACGAGGCTGATCGTGGCAAACTTTCGTCGAACATCATCGCAGGCGATGAATCATGGGTTCATCACTTCAAACCGAACACAAAATGGCATTCCATAGAGTGGTGCCACACCACCTCTCCTCCGAAGAGAAAGTTCAAAACTGCCCCCCGAACCAGAAAGTAATGGCGACCATCTTCCGGGACTCTGAAGAGGTTATTCTGTTTGATGTCCTCGCTGCAGGTGTCACGATCAACTGAACTTTGCTACCCTCAGAAACATGGTGAAACGACTTCACCTTGTTCATAACCACAAAAATGCGAACAAACCTCTCTTTCTCAATGACAACGAAGGTCTCACACAAGTCTGCGGAACCGAGAGCAGCTCACTAAACATTGTCTGACTGTTCTCACTCATCTACCTTACAGCCGGGACACCGCACCTACCATCTGTATGGGCAAGTGAAGGATGCACAGCTTGCAGTACCTAGTTTATGGGGATGTTATTGACGCAGAAAGACGTTGGCTCCGATATCAACAGTAGAGTGGTACCATGTGGGGCTAAGGCCGTCCCATTGGAGGGAGTTTATGTTGAAAAGTAGAGTTTAGTACCCAAAAGAATGGGGAATTAAACAGTGTCTTGGAATCCTGAATAAAACCACCCTGCTTTCAGAAAAAAGTTGTTGTATTGGTTATTGAGCGCACCTCGTATATTTCAGAAAATGATAAATGGCACCTCGCTATAAATGCATTCATATACATATACACAGATCTCCTAAAACTTTGACGAACATGGGTTGTTTCGTAATACGAGGGTTGGAACTTAAATATTGGCAACTATTTATTCACAACCGATACAAAAGGGTTACATATTTGCACCTGACACTGTCCTTTAAAGTAGTCACCAGCGTTGTTCAGATGGTTCAAATGGCTCTGAGCACTATGGGACTTAAGTGCTGAGGTCATCAGTCCCCTAGAACTTAGAGCTACTTAAACCTAACTAACCTAAGGAGATCACACGCATACATGCCCGAGGCAGGATTCGAACCTGCGACAGACTGAAGCGTCTAGAACCGCTCGGCCACTCCGGCCGGCACCAGCGTTGTTATCAACTCGTTACCGGCGATGTGGAAGGCGTAGTATACCGTTAGCAGAGCCTGTTCTATTGATGGTGCTAATGGAACGGTCTAAAGTTATGGTGATTCTCGTGTACGACTGTGATGGTGTTACCCTAACGCATTACGTTCCTCCACGGCAAACCGTCAGTGCACAGTTTTTGTAGCATCACCTGCCACCAGCTTTGCGAAAGAAGCGGCGACACTTTCTGTGCAACCCACCCATCACTTTGCACGACAATCCGCGGGCGCATACAGCGCAAGCTGTGCCATCTCTGTTCGGTCGATGGGACTGGGAAGTACTGTACCATCCACCACACTCCCCGGACTTAAGTCCTTGTGACTTTGATTTGATTCCGAAGATTCGCATTCGCTTCGGGACTGTTCCAGAGATTCGACAGGCAGTAGACTTCTCCATTCGCAGTGCTAAGATTTAAGTTTCTCTCGACTTCCCTAAGTCACTTCAGGCCGATACCGGGGTTGTTCCTCTGAAAGGGCACGGCCGATTTCCTTCCTCATCATTCAAAAACAATCCGAGCTTGTGCAGTAATGTCGACGGGACGTTGAACCGCCGCGCGGGATTAGCCGAGCAGTCTGAGGCACTGCAGTCATGGACTGTGCGGCTGGTCCCGGCGGAGATTCGAGCCCTCCATCGGGCATGGGTGTGTGTGTTTGTCCTTAGGATAATTTAGGTTAAGTAGTGTGTAAGCTTATGGATTCATGACCTTAACAGTTAACTCCCATAAGATTTCACACACATTTGAACATTTTGACGTTGACCCCTAATCTTACTTTCCTGGCATACGTCTTTTAGAGTGCGCTGTAGAATAAGAAATAGAGAACATCCAACGAAGAGCGACTCGTTTCGTCATTTTTAGTCTATTTGACACGAGAGCGTTATAGAGATGCTCGACAAACTCCAGTGGCAGGCACTACAAGAGACGCGGTGTGCATCACGGAGCGGTTTAATGTTGAAGAGTTACAGGAAGAGTCAGGGAGCGTACTATTACCTCCCACATACGTCTTGCGAAATGATCAAAACGAGGAAATTCGATGATGACGATGATTGGTTTGTGGGGCGCTCAACTCCGCGGTCATCAGGTTCAGACTTTTGGCGTTCTGTGTTCCCAATAGCAGTATGTCACCCTTTCGTTGGTTACTGAATCTTTTTCACATAAATACCTACTCCTTGGCAGTGTCCTCCTGGAAAGCCGAATGGGGGAGTAATCCGGCTTGTTTGCCAATGGAGAGGTCATCATGACACTTTTTAAGTTACAGGACACATGTCATGTGAGTCTTTGATTCGGCTGTTTCCATTGCCTGCTGCATCTTCGTGTCTTTGATCATTGCTGACTCTTCCGCCTTTTAGGGCAGTTTTCCATTCCACGGGCAAGCGGTTGCCCTGAACCTTTATCTGCTCCTCCGCCCTGCTGTTGGTAGAACAAAGATGACTCTTTATGTCGGGGTCTACGGCCGCTGCAGGTCATGGATATATTTTATTAATAATATTCCGTCACAATACCCGTATTTATATTTTGTATTTACTGTCTAACGCGATTTGGAGCTGTAACTCCATTTTTAAAGACTGTATAGACAGTATGGACGTTGCATCTGCTTCAACTTTAACTGCTACAAATTATCCCGTTGTTGGATTTAAGGAGAAAACAGTTTCAGGCGAGATTAATGAGAGAAATACAGTACTGTAACACATCATCCGCATTTGACTTCATAGCATTCGTCTTCTGCATTGATCACAAAATTTCACATGTTCACTTACATTTCGAACTATGTTGTGTATTTAACTCAAGCTACAATTATCTAATTTCACATTATTTCCATTCACATAGATTAACGATTAAAATGTAAAATGAGTGACAGTTAATAGTACTTGTTTTACTTCTAACACATTCGTCGCGTGATTTGCTATGCTTATTACCACACGGGATGACTCAAATTATTATAAAATAAGAGGTGTAATTTATACTTGTAGAGTTTGGAACACAGTAATAACATTGTATTACTTTAGATATCCACACTGCAAAATGAGAGTGGGTACGATACGGGAGTATGGGGGTTATTGGGAGGAAGGGAGGAAGGGAGAGAGACAGAGAGAGACAGAGATCGAGAGAAAGAGAGAGAGATTAGGTTGAGAGGGATGAGACGGAGGTAATAGGCAGTACTTACGTTTGAGGCAGGGATAATGGAATTGTATCCATTAGTTCTTTGAGGTTGTTTTATTAATAGACAGTCATTACTTAACACAGAAAGTGATCTGTTGTATTCGCTATCTGCCTGTTCATTTTTCGTATTTCAATTTTTTGGAAAATCTTTTGTCTGCGTATTTCTAGTGCCCGAAGTACGCTGAGTTTTGTGCCTGAGGCTCATGTAAGACTGAGAGGGTACAGACTCCTAATTATGGATGGTATCAGCATAACAAAATGCCTGGGGCGAATCAAAATCAGCTAGGGGAAGGATTAATTCCGACATAAAACCGTAACCGCTTGGTGATCAACAGCTTTAATGACAGTGGGACACCATAAACAGTAAAACGGAGAGAGTAACTGAAGCTTCGGAAGAAGAAAGCTGCCTGGAGATCGCCGGACAAATCGGGAGCCGCTGCTGCGTGCGACACCATACGAGCCGGCAGTGATGGGGAAAGCTCCAGACGGCCTACTTTCTGGTCATCCGAACCACCAGCTACCATCGCGCTGGAAGAGTACCCAACCTCTCCAGCTCACACTCAGTCACGAGCTATTGTTTCGGCTCCTTCACTGCCAAGTGCTGCTCAGATGTCACCCACTAAGTCTGGTAAATCACGAGTGAGCATGAAATGTTCTCTTGATGGGAATGCATTCGTTATGTGGCAGTACTATTCAATCACCAAACTTGAAACTGTTCTTATTATCATCGTCATCATCATCATCATCATCATCATCATTATTATTTATAGCTCATACAATATAGAAATTGTAATGATCACTCACTAAGGATTTCTATCTAGATGTAAGAGAGACACTAAAGGCCCTGTTCTTCGCGGGTGAAATAAATGCACAAAAAATCTGTAATTACTGAAGCCTGACATTGTCAGGGAGGAGACAGCTGTCTTAATGTAATTTATAAAAAAAAATTTAATGTAACTTTTAATAAGTAGACCAACATTTTCAGTATACAATTAACGACCGATGACGAGTTTCGGTTGTTTTCCACAACCATCTTCAGATTTGTAAACAAATGGAGGAAAAGCAGCATCAGAAAATTTTATACAATAAAACATACGGAGAGCCAGCTCCAACTGTATAAGTGAACGTGAAATAAATCCACCAAACTGTGTTGTATAAGTAACATGTTACTGCTTTGAAGATGACATACCGTTCAAATCGCAAAATAGCGGTGAACGTACAATGAAAAAAATCATTAGCTGTACCAATGCAATGACATGCATTCGTATTATGAGCCAATAAAACTATGACAGTATGTAGTTAAAAACTTCATCGTGAACGAGTCAGTTTGTAAGCCTGCCGAAAGAACTTAAGACCAAAAATCTTATTTCTAAAACCAAGTAAATTTTAAAATTTATAAAATAACAAGGGAATGAAGATAAAATTGTAAGGCAGGGAAGTGTGTTGTATACTTAACTGGCAACATGCCATACGTAAAAGACAAATCCTACGTAACTGTCAAATAATTAAATACGTCAAAGAACAGCGTGGCGCTAAAAATATGAATAACATACCGTACTCGTGCAAGACGACAGTAAGGGAAATGGCCAGCGACATTTGTAAAAGATGCATCGCACGCTCATGACTTGTACTTACACAGCAGGTCTTAAAGAGAAAACAGCAAATGCAACGGTAATTGTCAGCTGTTCCATAGCTATAACCATGCAAACTAAACACTACGTAGTGATTTTATTATTTGTGATCAACGATCATAAAATAGAGAGAAATACCACACCCTGGCTTACAAAGGAGTGATCCAGCACGGCGTACAAAATAGTGAATCTGTTACATGTTCACTTCTGCTATTGAAGCTATCTCTCCTTACATAATTTTTTCAGCTGTTATACACTGTTGTATATCCTACTTTATTTTACATAATTTTCTTAGGCTACCTTTCCTCCATTTGTTTACAGATCTGAAGGTAGTTCCAGAAAATTACAGAAACTACTCATTACTCTTTAACTGTACACTGAAAATTACGATATAGGCACTAAAAGTTTCTTACATTAAAAAATTAGTATTTAAAGTGTCTGTAATGTTTTGTTCACGATTTTTTACAAAGACCTAAGGATCGTAGCAGTTCTCGATCTGGTCCGAACGCCGATAGATCTGTTGCGTGGACTCCAGACATTATTTTACCTGAAAAAAGATCGTTTCTTAACTTCCCGTGGCTCATCGCTGTTTTACGGAGCGTTTGGACGGCCGTTGTGGTCGAGCGGTTCAAGATGCTTCAGTCTGGAACCGCGGTGCTGCTACGGTCGCAGGTTCGAATCCTGCCTCGCGCATGGATGTGTGTGATGTCCTTAGGTTAGTTAGGTTTAAGTAGTGCTAAGTCTAGGGGACTGATGACCTCACTTGTTGATCCCATAGTGCTTAGAGCCATTTGAACCTTTTGAACGGAGCGTTTCAGAAGTGATGGCATTTCTTCCAAATCGAGCGCATATTCCGCGTTTACTCAGCAAACGTCACCTAGCAGCCGAAACTCAGTATGGGCGAGCGAAGCAGAGGCTCTCATTTTACTTTTACGTATTCCAAACATGGTAGAAAGGTGGTTCTTCATGAAAGTGTACGAGCAGTAACTTTCTCTAGCGTACCCTGACTAACACCAGGGTATACTGTAGATAAAGATACTAACACCACCGTTAGAGTAAATATAAAGATTTTACGTACAAGTAACAAAATATTAATATTAATGCGTACAAAATTATTGAAAATGTATGAATGCAGAAACATTTTAGAAATTAGCGATTAAACATACAATAGAAAAAAAAAACATTCAAAAATGCATTTGGATGAACTGCGTTCTCTTACAAACTCTACCTTATTAAAAAAGATCGGAGAACATTGCGCGTACCATTGACCAGCACACTGAAGACTAGGCGCAGCACAAATAAGGAGAAACAGACACTGAGGAATAAAGAACTTTAACGATAATAATTGGAATAAATATGAGTTTTTCTGGGGAATACCGTGCTAGCTAAATATAGTGCAATCATCATATACTACTAATGAACCACCTATCCACTGCAAAACATTCCGGAATTTCTTGTGAGTAGACGCATTTAGGGCTATCACAGAGCCTACGTGTACGCTCTCATGTATGTGGAAAACTCCCTTTTAGCGGTTGTAGACTACTTATTACCACCCTAAGTGACATCAATGTTCCCTAGATCGTTCTCCATGGCAACCAGTCACGCCTACGAATCTCTGTTTTACCCCGTGCTGCTTTGCACTGATTGGCCATGTGCCCGTAATGTGTACTCCGCCATTGAACAATTGATTGCGGCCATTTCACACAAACCGAAGTTAATTACGGTTCTTGTTAAAGGGAGAATTTGAATTGCGTTCCACATATTCAGCCCGTAATGGCTGTTGTGGCCAAGCGAGCGCTGTTTATTTCCGAGTGTTCCATTAGCAAATGCTACCACGTCATGTATTTTATTTACTACCAACCGGATGCGACGATGCGTCTGCCCTCGTTATTTGATTCGCTTTTAACCGGCAAATGCCGAGGAAGGAAACGCAAATTTTTAGTTCCGTATTTCGAAGCAGGTCCAAAGCATCCAAAGTTATGAATGAGTACTATCAAGTCTCGTTAGAGACTTGCTGTGCACTAGGAGGAGGACGTATAGTACAGGGCAACTTCTTAGTGAAGAAAATCCTTCAGTATGCTTTCAGAAAATAAAGAGCAAAGTACAAATTTAGCTTCTGAACGGTTCCGCGTGACTAAAGAGGTTTGTATATTTCTCAAGGATATTTAAATTGAGACTTACCGTTGACCTTGAACGTAAATCAATTTAATGTAACGCGTATAAATAGGAGAAGATACACATTATTGCTCAATTATTGCTGTTGGTGATAAAACTCTGGAAACAGTAACAACAGCAATAATTATTAATATAAAAAGGAGTTTTTAAAACACAGATTTATAATGTCGTACAGATAGTCTTGAATATCTGTGAACGCGAATTTTTATAGCTTATACTTTTAAGATTTAAAATGGAAACCGCGAGGCGCTAGCGAGGTGAAGTATCCATGCATCATGAAGAAACCGGCCCATGAACACAAATATTGTCATTTACATTAGTGTGAGTACGCGCTGTCATGTCGGAAACTAGACTGCCAAGTAAGTGCCAAGGTTGCCTTTAGCCATAGTGAGAGAATGCTCACTAGGCGAAGCCCTAAAACTTAACAAGCTAACGGCTTTTAAAAGGCCATGCCACCTTTGAGATGGATTATTCGGTACGTAATAGGAAACATTTATTTATCTGCACTTGTCTGTCCAAAAATTGTTATCTACTCTGGCTATATATCAGAAACCTGTACACAAATGTACCTCTGGCCTAAACCATTGGAATTACACGTAAATTCTTGATTGCAAAAATTTCTTTCTTAATAGGGGAAGGTCAACGAGATCATTAGGCTCCTGAAAATATTAATTTCCCACAATCGTATGTATGTATGTAATGAATTATTCAAAAACAGTCTTAATCGCATAATCATAGTTTCCTGCCGTTATGTAGACAGGAGTGACACCACCAGCAGTCAACCAATGGGGTAAACCCCCAAAAGATGACCCCTACGTTGGGTTGAAACCGGTTGGCGATATAATAATAATAAATGCGATTAAGACTGTTTTTGAATAATTGATTAATCATAGTAATCGCTGCTTCATCTTCACAGCCATGTTATCCAAAAATCTGTGTATGTAATGATGGGGACCTAGAAACGACGGAGAGGTTTCGTTCTCGGCACAGCACTCAGTGGTACACAAACCCACAATAGGATACAGCAGTGCACGCACCCCTCCGAACCCAGGGTTATTGTGCGGTTCGCCCCCCCCCCCCCCCCCAGTGGTTTCTTCATGGGTAATTTATCATCGTTACAGCTATTTGTCTAGTTTAGCGTTACTTCTGGCTTCACTCTTTCATATTTTTACTTAAAAATTTTAGCTGTTTCTTTATTCTTATTAGTGACCAGTCATCTGGCAAAAGTGTATTATCTTAACCATTATATGGATGTATTTTGCACTACTGAGTTTTTTCTGCTCACTGAATATGCCTGTTTACCTAAGTTAGATAACCCTGGCACGCTTTACTAGCTTTTTTTTCCTGCTGTCGTTACTTTTTTTATCGTATTGCTTGTAGGTGATGTAATGAAGTATTGCCAGTGGTATCTGGCTGTTACCTCCCAGTTCTTTCGGGCCCTCAATATCGTTTAACACCTCGGTTTACAATTAGAAAGAATTTATCAGTGATTTAATTAAGCATTGATAGTGGCTCCTAGCTGTTGTCTGCCAGTTCTATGGGACTCTTAATCACGTTCGACGCCTCTGTTACGATTAGCAAGAACTTTTATCGGTAAGCTTAGCTATGGTACAATATTTTCAATTGAAATTTATACCCCTCACCAACCCCTGAAACACAAATTTGGCCCTGTGCTCCGTGGTCCAATGGGTGTATGTCTTGTTATTTTTAATGTATTCACTTGTTACTACCCTTAATAACAATATATACTTATATCAATGTGTAGTTTCCCCAGATTGCCAGATGATGCCTAGAACAGGCGAAACACCTCACGTGCAAAGATTAATAAACCTAATTGTGCAACCAAGACTATTTTCTTCTGTTCTAAAGATTTATTATGGTTGCTACAGCAGTGCCACAGCGGTAGTCAGGGAGTGGAGTGATTTTAATTTTCTTTCAGTGGGACCTACCTACGCCTCATTGCTGGGAAAGCCTGTACGCCCGCAAGGTACCGCTCTGGTCGATGTCGGAGCCACCTGGTGGACGAGTGTGTCAGCACCACCAACAGAGACGTCCAGTTGAGCAGCGAAGTGTTGGATTTTGATACGTCGATCACGTCGAATGGGAGTGTCAGCACGTTCTAACATTGCAGAAGTCACATCTGTGTGAGGCCAGACGGCACACGGGACATCCAACAGGTTTGCTCGACGTTGTTGCGAAAACCAATGCCAGGTCTCTGCTTGGGAGACACAGTTGCCATTTTCAAGGCTACGTGTAGTGCCGCCTCTTCATCAAACTATAGAGTCTGAAGCTGTAATATTTCACAATGGTCTTTCAGGAGCTGTGACAGAAGGGTAGTCATTTTTTACGAGATTTTAGGAACACACTAGTACCGTAATAAAACCACTTTCGGAGACCATCTCAGAGACGGGAAGTGTAGCATTATTGATATTTATCGTAACAGAACAGTTGACATTATTTTCCCAAAGGGAAAAGATTAGATATATTAGAAAATTTACAAACTTATAGTTACAAGAAAAGATCTCCGAACAGTTTATTGAACGACCAATTAGAATCTAATGATAAAAATTCATTTACTATTTTTGATGAGCTTTTGTGATTTTTTTTTTATGAAAATTTTTCTTGTCGAGATGATGTGCTTCTATAAGTTCACGAAAGCTGAGGTCTCCTTATTCTTCGATATTGATCCCCATTCGGTCATACATTGTAATTGTGGAAAGCCCACACTGGACAGACATTGTTTTTCCTCTTGGTTTCTACATCTAACGAGATAGTCCGTTAGCCACCGTACGGTGCGTGGCGGAGGGTACCCCGTACCACTGCTTGTCGTTTCCTCTCCTGTTCCACTCGCAAATAAATGGTACAAATGGCTCTGCGCACTATGGGACTTAATATCTGAGGTCATCAGTCTCCTAGAACTTTAAACCTATCTAACCTAAGGACATCACACTCATCCATACCCGAGGCAGGATTCGGACCTGCGACCGTAGCAGCAGCGTGGTTCCGGACTGAAGCGCCTAGAACCGTTCGGCCACATCGGCCGGCCACTTGCAAATAGAGCGATGTAAAAACGACTGTCTATATGTCTATATGAGCCCTAACCTCTAGTATCTTATCTCCGTGGTCCTTACTCGCATTGTATGTTGGTGGCTTTACAATAGTTCGCAGTTAGCTCCAAATCTCGGTTCTCTAAATTTTCTCGACAGTGTTTCTCGAATAGAACACAGCCTTCCCTCCATGGGTTCCTATTTGAGTTCCCAGCATCTCCGTAACTTCCTGCCTTTATTCTTCATATGACACGACGTATTTTTGTTTGTAACTACTACGACAGTGCCACTTGGCGGCTGGTTGAACTTATATGATGTTTACTTGAGAATCTCAGTCTTCTTTCTGCTAATGTGCGAACATGAGCTTGTATAATCAGTGGAATATATACTTTGTTTTATGTAATCGTTATTTTATGCTTAATTTGCTAATGTGCTATTTGTCTCATGTTCATAAATTATCGTTCTACGATGTATTTGATCAACATTCAGTGAAATGTACTGCAGAAGGTATCTTATATTCCATGGTATAGTCCATGTTTATGTATAATTATGTTGTGCCTCTTTACATCTGATCACAGTGTGCTTGAATATATTGGTCTACACTTTACAGCTGTTATTATGGCAACCTAGTTTATTGAAGCCGGTCGTCACAGTAAATGCTGTACAATAGCGATCTTGGCTCTTTGAATCTGTGCGTCTGTTTCTGCATTAATCTACGTCGCCCCTTAACTTGATAATGTCAAGCATATATAATATTCTTCCAATTTCGCTGGGAAGAAGCATTTCTTTGCAAGACGTTTTTAACATCCGTATTTTTTTTCTGTAATTCATGAGAAGTAAATGGAAGCCTGACGAATATTCGTACACTATATATCCTGAACCATTGTTCTTGTGGTCTAAATAGGTTACTGCGGGCTGTTTTACATGCTTGTTTCAGTCACTGCCAGTTCAAATTCTTCGACAGTTCTATGCCACCGGGCATGTAATATTAAGTACGAAGCCATCCTGCTGCTCGTCTTATTATATGCTCCGTGTTCTCTGGAGGGTCCGATTTGGAGTGGATGTCATTTGTATTCAGTGAATATTGTACACGTATTTCGTAAGTGTTCCAGTTCATAGACAGTATCCAACGACCCTCCAGCCTTCTAACGACAAATAGTATTTCATTTGGGTAGTCAGGTCTGGGTCTATGCAGTCGTTTAATTGGATATCACAATCTACTGAAAGACTGCTATATGTTACATGTTGTGAAATCTGAAACTTTAAATTTCACAATTTGGAGAGTTGTTCGCGAGATCGGCAACAGTTTTCCTCAGTTCAGGAGACACGGGTTACGGCTCGTCTGTTAGTGTGAAGATCTTGTGTGTGCTGAGTGCATGTTGAATCATACTATAACATTTTATTTTCCAAATTCTGTGTTTTATGACAGAGAAAACGAATAAAGAAGGGTTATGAATCACATTCAAATTAAATTCCACTCAACATTATAAATACATTTGGTTCGTAATGCATTTCACAGATCAGTCAACAAATGAATACGAAATTGTCTCAAATTTGTTCCATTATTTGAGTTTGACAAGCTATAAAATGACGTATAACAGTCTAAGTCTGTACTTGGTACTGCTGATTAAGGTGTAAGCTGTCAAGCTTAGATCTACCGCCAAAGAATCTGAAAACAAAGCTGCAGAGACGGAGTACACATCTTGTTTATTGAATACGACGCACAAGAACAGTTTATACGTAGGACAGTCATTTTGAGCAACAAGAGAAAACACGGTCAGCGCAGCAGACAGTGGCAAGTCCTTTGCGGTATCAATACTCATCAGGAGCGCAAACACCCGAGTGTACTGTAGTGCGTCTTCCGAGACCACGGGTTCTATGTATACACTTTTCCTGTTACTTCGTAGAAATAAAATTTTAAAAAAATGCTGCTGATGCTGTCACTTCAGAGAAACATATCTGAGTAGAAAAGCACAAAAAATTGTTTGTTCAAGGAAGAGAGATCAAAAATGTATTCAAACAAGGATACAAGTGTGAGCTTTAAACTGAATATGAGACTTCCATTTACGTTACCACAAAGGTACCAGTGATAATTTCACATTAAGTACGAGACAAGCTGTGAATCTGCACTGAATTCGTAGGGCACCCAGTAGTTTCTCCATGCCTTGTGTAAGGATGTGTGGAGTACCGTGTCCTTTAAGTATACTATCCACGTTTTTTGGCCGTTCCTCTGTTTTTCAGTGCAGTCACCACCCTCTAAATCATCGTACTAGCGGTCCAGAGACCGCTTATATATCCCGGGGTCTCATATACGGAGTAATAACATCAGTGCCCGAAGCTAACGCGAAATTGCATGTCAAGCCCTCGCCACACTGACTAGCACATAGCAGAGTTTCGCAAGATAAAGGACGCTGTCGCCCTACCCTTTGTACATTGAGGTTGTTGAGAACGTGGACAAAATAGACATAAACTTCCAACCCCATGATGCGTAACACTATAGATCTAGAGTTTCAATAATCACAAGTGATATTAAAATTAAAATGTATTATCAGAGTATATCTGCATAATTAAAAACTGTGACTCAACTGTGTAAATTCAGATGTGAATGTTACATATGAGAATAACCTGTTATAAAAACTCGGACAAAACCAAGTTCTATATTTCATTATCTGTTTCCTTCATAATGAATTTTGTTTATAATCACCTACCTTCGAATTTTTGAATGCTGTCATCCATCTTTTCCTATCATCTGCTGATCGTTCCATTTACCACCCGTACTGCACTCAGTAACCTTAATATAATCATACACCTTTTCCCTCTTCTGCTCCTTCAGCTTCCACTGTAACAGATCTGAATGTTTTATCGTCCATATTCTCGCCTATTAATTCCTTTACCTCTTCATTTCACCTTTATCTGTCCACTACATTTTTAATATGCTTCCGCAACGCCATGTCCTACAACGTATCTAGAATTTCGCATTATCCACGATTTACTTCCATTCATCGTCGTACTCGAGGCGTACAATTCGAGTACTTGCTCCTCAATTTAATTTCACTGATAGTAGAACGTCTTAGCAGTAAATAAATCTTTCTTCGCTGCGACGATTACTTTCCTTATCATCCATGCGTCTTCCATATTGCGCATTCTACATCTACATCTACCTGATTACTCTGATATTCACAATAAAGTGCCTGGCAGAGGGTTCAATGAACCACCTTCAAACTTTCTCTCTACCGTTCCACTCTCGAACGGCACGCGGGAAATACAAGCACTTAACTTTTTCTGTGCGATCCCTGATTTCTCTTATTTTATCGTGATGATCATTTCTCCCTATGTAGCTGGGTGCCAACAGAATGTTTTCGCAATTGGAGGAGGAAACTCATGAGAAGATCCCGTCGCAACGAAAAACGCCTTTGCCACTCCAATTCACGTATCATGTCTGTGACACTATCTCCCCTATTTCACGATAATACAAAACGAGCTGCCCTTCTTTGTACTTTTGCGATGTCATACGTCAGTCCCACCTGATGCGAATCCCACAACGCACAGCAATACTCCAGAATAGAGCGGACAAGTGTGGTGTAAGCATTCTCTTTAGTATGCCTGTTGCACCTTCTAAGTGTTCTACCTTTAGTTTGCTCTACCCACAATATTATCTATGTGATCGTTCCAATTTAGGTAATTTGTAATTGTATTATCTAAATCATTTTGCAAGTCGTTTTGATCATCTGATGACTTTACAAGACGGTAAATGACAGCATCATCAGCAAACAATCTAAGACAGGTACTGAGATTTTCTCCTATGTCATTAATATAGATCAGGACAAATAGAGGGCCTACAACACTTCCTTGGGGAACGCCGGATATTACTTCTGTTTTAATCGATGACTTTCCGTCTATTACAACGAACTGTGACCTTTCTGACAGGAAATCACGAATCCACTCGCACAACTGAGGCGATACTCTGCAGGCACGCAGTTTGGTTAGAAGACGCTTGTGAGGAGCGGTGGCGAAAGCCTTCTGGAAATCTAAAACTATGGAATCAATTTGACATCTCCTGTCGATAGCACTTATTACTTCATGAGTATAAAGAGCTGGTTGTGTTTCAGAAGAACGATATTGTTGCATCTTAGATAGCAACACGGTATTTCGCTTCTTCGACTGTGTGTTCGTCACTTTTCGTTCATAGTAACCACTCTTCTTGGCCCAAATCTTGTTTAGTTAATTCTCATTCCTAATTCTATGCAAAAATTTTTCATCGTTCCGATATTTATTCCTTTTCCATCCCCTTTCTCATATATTTTGTTCATTTTAAACTTTACTCCTTCGGGATAAAGGTTAAACAACAGAAGGCGCTGTAGTGGGTAAAAACTGTCGAAGGAGACTGAGACGGATGACCTGAACCCGTTTTCTAGTAGGCAGAAACTAGTCATCAGTTAAATAAATTGATCCAGAATGCTGGAACTCCATAAAAGAAAATATATCTGAAATACTCAGGAAAACAGCTGTAACGTACAAAGAAAGACACGTAATATAGGCTATAGTACGTACAGTATAGGCTAGTGTATACAAGAACCAAGAGATTAAGTACTCGAATTAAAAGAGGTGTAACAGCGGATTGTAGTCTTTCTCCACTACTTTTCAAGCTATTATTTGAGCTCGATATCAACAGCTGAAACAGACATTAACCAGTAGTTGAAACACTGATCGACAGATGACAGCACCTACTAGACCTCCTAGGCACATTAGCACCCAGAAGTTCTTTATTCATATTAATCACAAAGAAATATAAAGATGAACAGTAGTACAGCTTTCAGTTTAAAAGGTTAGCGGATTTTCTCAGTTGTTTAATCTTTATCCCGAAAGAGTAAAGATCAAAATGAACAAAATATTTGAGAAAGGGGATGAAAAACAACTTTTGTTAACCATTTCTATATAGAATCTGCCAAAGCTTCGAGATTCACTTTTTATTTAAGCATTTGTGGAAATGAAAGAGGGTTCAGAAGTGGAATCAAAATTCAGTGTGAAAGGATATCGATTATAAGATTCGCTTTTGACATTGGTATCCACAAGTGAAGAAAGATTACAATATGTATTGAATGAATTGAGGCTGAAATTGGAATACATCCAGCAAATAACTGAGGAAATAGGTGACCGCATGAACGGTGTCCTGAGCAGGTTCTGTGGATCGAGGGTAAACCGAACACGGAAGTAAAAAGAGACAGGAGAAATGAAATTATCAATGAACTTATCGAATTTGGGGACAACGAATTATACGAAATAAAAGACTTCTGTTAACTTGGAATCAAAATAACACTTGACGGATGAGGCAAGTAGGACTAGCACAGAATAACATGACATTTTTGGCCAATAGAAGTCTACATCAAACATCGGCCTTAATTTGGGGAATAAATTTCTGAATATGAACCATGCACTGCCAGAAAAGAAGGGAATCGAAGCGTTTGAAGGCATTGAAGCGAATACTTATAAGAAATGTGCTTCTCCGTAGAATCGGCGAAACTAGGATGCATAAAACATTGAAGAAGGAACAGGATAATAGGAGAAATTTTAACGTATCAAGAAATAACTTCCGTGGTACATGAGGAATCTGTAGAGGGTTCGAACTGTATGGGCAGAAGGAGTTTGGAATGTACGTGTGTACAACTAGTAACGTAGTACACCAGGTGCAAACACTACCCTGAGAGGAAAGGTTGGTACAGGACATTCATTCACGCCGGGCATGCATCAAACCACACAGAATACTGACGATCCAAATTAAAAAATTAAAAAAAAAATCATAAAAGTTAACAATGCTGATTGAAATACAAGTTAACAGGAATAAGATAAAAAGTGGCGTAGAACCCAGACCGCAGCTTTGAGTCGAAGGATATGAATGAGGGCAGTATTTGGTGGTAAGTGACTCAGACAGGGTTGCGTACTATTCCCTATATTGTTTACTTTTGTACTTTTAGGAAGCAGTGAAGGAAATTAGAGCTCCTTCGAATGAGAAATACATTTCAGGAATAAGAAATAACTTGTAGCTTTGGTGACGGCATTGTGATATAGTCATAGACAAAAAGGGTTGGAACAGCAGTCGAATGTTGTTGTAATATGAACATTAAAAAAAAGTAAAGAAATACTAATGGAGTGTAATTGAAAAAGTCGAGAAATATCGAGGAAATTGAATTATGAAATCGAATCTCTAACACGTGAATTTTGATTTTAGGAAGCAAAATAACAGACAGTGTCACGGTTGGAGGGCATATAAATTGGCAACAGCAAGAAAAAATTGTCTGATAAACCTGAATTTATTACCACAGAGTATAAATTCAAGAGGTAGGAATATTTTCTTGAAAGAATTTATGCGGAAGTTTCACGTGGACAACAAACAGTACATATACTGAAATTTTTAAAATGTGGTGCTAGTGAAGAATGCTGAAGAGTAGATGAGTTCAAAAATGGGTCAAATGGCTCTGAGCACTATGGGACTTAACTTCTGAGGTCATCAGTCCCCTAGAACCTAGAACTACTTAAACTTAACTAACCTAAGGACATCACACACATCCATGCCCGAGGCAGGATTCGAACCTGCGACCGTAGCGGTCACGCGGTTCCAGACTGAAGCGCCTAGAACCGCTCGGCCACCACAGCCGGCGTAGATGAGTTAATGGGATTATTAATGAAGGGGCACGTTTGAGACACACGCCAACAGCCACTGCAGCAACCCATGATATTTATGGACGGGCCAATATAACTCAACAAAATTTGAACTATCAGATTAAGGGATAATAACTGATGGAGCCATTTCACACGAGATAAACACATAAATGAATCTATGGTGAAAGTTCATTTATCGGAAGAATCCTAAAGAAGTCCAACTGACCTACGAATTATGTCATTTATAAAACCTTTGTTCGCCCATTTCTTCAGCATTGTACGGCATCGGGGAAGCATTTTCCAGCTGCTATAAACAGAAACATTGTGAAGAGACGTATTTCTCACGTCATAACGTGTTCGCTTATCCAACTTGAAAGCCAAGGAAAGGACTACAAACTACAAAGAAAGATGGTGCGAGAAAGACATTATGCATCGTGCAGAGTTCTATGCCGAAAAATCTGAGAGCCCATATTCCACTATGGCACAAAAAACCTATTGATTCGTGCAACATACGCTTCACATAATGAATATGTGGTAAAATGAGTGAAATGAAGCCTTAAACAGCGTTACCAACAATGTCTCTCGCTGTATACGATATTAAGATTTCCTAAAGCAATAGGAATGGGAGCATGGTACTGGTACCCGATACTCCCTCTGACAGACAACATACGCTACTTTTCTCACGTCTACAAACATGGACGTAGAAGTACTTCGGCGACCTTCTTGCGGTGGCAGAACCTGTATCATTCAGAAATATTCTCTTTTTTTTTTTAATTCTAGCCGAATTTTCTACGTATATAACTTATCGTTGCACACCAAAGGAACCTTAAACGTAAAATAAATTCGTGTAAGTTCAAAGTAATCTTGAAATACTACCAGAAATTAGTAAGTCCATAATTCACGAACAGTTGCCTTCTATTCTACTCGACCGTATTCCAATACCATACCAGAAAAGAGTAAAGAACTTGGCTGTAATTTTGGGTGAGCATCTCAACTGGCCAACAAATATTGTCCTCACATGCAGGATGACTTGTGTGCCTCCTGTGCTCTCATTGTTTTGAAACAATTTCCATGAGGTGTAACATGTAACATGTACAGTCACTCATTCTACCGACCCTCCATTTGTGCGACGTAATCCAGCATGGCATGAGTAGTGAGGACACTTTTGTTTTCTTTCGTCAATTTTCCGAATTGTTCGGAGCACCATGCCATGTATTCCTTTGTCTAACAACCTCCTCATCTGAGAGTACCACTTACGAAGGCCACAGTAACATATGCCTAGATGTAGGTGCTTATATACCCGCATCGGAGTCACGCTGGGTTGCATATATTCTGCAGCAACGCACGCTGACGGAAACATTACAATCACCCCTTATTTTACAATGTCTGTTTTCCGCCACAGTTTTTATCCTCTACAGCTCCCCAAAGTTCCATGGAAGTTATTCCTTGATGTCTTAACACATCTCCTATAATATTGATCCTTTTTCTTATCAATGTTATCCACACTAAACTCGTATTCGGGTGGACGACGGTTCAAACCCGCGTCCGCCCATCCTGATTTAGGTTTTCCGTGTTTTCCCAAATTCGCGTAAGGCAAATGCCAGTATGGTTCTTTTGGAAAGGTACCGCAATTTTCCTTATCCATCCTTGTCTAATCCTTGACTGTGCTCCGTCTCTAATGACCTCGTTGTAAAAAATGTTCAAATGTGTGTGAAATCTTATGGGACTTTACTGCTAAGGTCATCAGTCCCTCAGCTTACACACTACTTAACCTAAATTATCCAAAGAACAAACACATACACCCATGCCCGAGGGAGGACTCGAACCTCCGCCGGGACCAGCCGCACAGTCCATGACTGCAGCGCCATAGACCGCTCGACTAATCCCGCGCGGCTGACCTCGTTGTAGACAGGACGTTAAACACTATTCTCTTCCTCCTCTCGGTGTTATCCATGTGTGCTTCCTCTCGCCATTTCAGCGAAGAGCCTCCTAAGTACACTTAAATTTCAGATCTTTCTATGGCACCACACCTGACATGCTTCGATCCTCCTCACTTCCGGGTTTCCCAGAACTCCATGATTATGTGTGTAGTGCATTGCAAGTCTAGCGTATTAGATTTTTTGTTGAAAAAAGGAAGAGAGTGATTTTGTTGATACGTATCTTACTCCTCTCTAACAGCACCCCTTCGACGGGGTGACGGGATGAGGGGAGCGGAGAAATCATCGTCAATGTTGAGCCACGTGCCCTCTCTCCACGAAACATTGCGGAGATGTTTGGAATTTAATACAGGAAATCGGCACAGAGAGTAATGGCGAGGAGCTTTATGCCACCAGGATTCGAACCAGTTACCTCCGAGTCAAGCGCAATCGCCCGAGCATTCGTTAGCTCAGCTATGCGGGAAGGGCGTGCTTCAGCCTTAAACGGCGATGCTTTTTCCGATCCGTAAACGCGCTGTGCGGGCAGCTGACATTCCAGGCGAAGCTCCAGGGCGGCGACGTCACGCGCCAGGAAGATGAGTTAACTAATTAATCTCTCCCTTTTGTGCGCGACTTTAATTAAATTTTTTCCGACTCTTCGGTCGCCAGCTCGAGTAATGATCAACTGGCGGACGCGTGAGAGGTGGGCTGCTGCAGAAAATTGATGGAAGTATCTGATCACTCTCCTGGATTTCGTGCCATTTCTTTGGCCCACATCCGAGCTTTACAGTTTTTTTCATTATCACATTGATTAAACCCGGTTTGCAGCACCTCTCGATAATTTCAAATAATTCCGCAAGCAGAGAGTTTATAAAAACTCTAAAATAATTAATATCTCGTCGTTTGTAAACAGTACGCCTTTTTCTTGCTTTAAAATTGGTGTTTCACTGCTCAGACAGGTGTCGCCTTTTATACGGTAGACATCTTCATCGGATGCTCTGGTAAGTTTTAAACACATTAGCCGTAGATTTAAAACAGTTCATGTTCTAATTTTTTTACATCAGTAGAATGATATTTAGTTATTTATTGCCAGGTCTTTTTACTCACAAACACCTTGATCGTTTTGGTGGACTTATTATCTGTTTAAACTTTCAAAAGTCGTCATCGGAACTAACGCCAGATAAGACAGAAATGGAAAATTACTATTAAATACAAAAACAATATTAAAAAGTACAAGACAAAGGGGGATAAAAACAGAAAATAAATAAATACACCCATTGCACTGTTATGAATGTAGTAACTATTGCTCATCATGGTCACTTAAAGATAACTGCTGTGCCTGCTCATGCGGCGTACTTTAAAAGCAGAACAGTTTCATGTTCATAGAGGCATGCTTCACAAACTTGCGCGAACTACAGTTTTGCAAATTATTTATATTTTGAAATATAATCAACCATAGTTTAGAGTGTTTACAGTAATTTGGATAAACGGGGACCACTCGTCCGATAACGCTAAAGTACACATGTGTTCAATAGTAGCATAAAACACTATTATTTGTGTATCGTATTATGGTAGGAGAAATACTAGGCAGTTATTTCCAACAAATACACAGGGTGAATCACCTAACATTACCGCTGGATATATTTCGTAAACCACATCAAATATTGACGAATCGATTCCACAGACCGAACGTGAGGAGAGGGGCTAGTGTAATCGGTTAATACAAACCATACAAAAATGCACGGAAGTATGTTTTTTAACACAAACCCACGTTTTTTTAAATGGAACCCCGATAGTTTTGTTAGCACATCTGAACATATAAACAAATACATAATCAGTGCCGTTTGTTGCATTGTAAAATGTTAATTACATTCGGAGATATTGTAACCTAAAGTTGACGCTTGAGTACCACTCCTCCGCTGTTCGATCGTGTGTATCGCAGAGCACCGAATAACGTTGGGACCCAAAGAGAACGGTGATGGACCTTAGGTATAGAAGAGACTGGAACAGCACATTACGTCCACATGCTAACACCTTTTTATTAGTCTTTTTCCCTGACACACATGTACATTACCATGAGGGGTGAGGTACACGTGCACACGTGGTTCCCGTTTTCAATTACGGAGTGGAATAGAGTGTGTCCCGACATGTCAGGCCAATATATGTTCAATGTGGTGGCCATCATTTGCTGCACACAATTGCAATCTCTGGCGTAATGAATGTCGTACACGCCGCAGTACATCTGCTGTAATGTCGCCGCAGTTTGCCACAATACGTTGTTTCATATCCTCTGGGGTTGTAGGCACATCACGGTACACACGTTACATGATGGCCACCACATTGAACATCTATTGGCCTGACATGTCGGGACACACTCTATTCCACTCCGTAATTGAAAACGGAAACCACGTATGTACGTGTACCTCACCCCTCATGGTAATGTACATGTGCGCCAGTGAAAAAGACCATTAAAAAGGTGTTAGCATGTGGACGTAATGTGCTGTTCCAGTGTCTTCTGTACCTAAGGTCCATCACCGTTCCCTTTGGATCCCTACGTAATTCGGTGCTCTCCGGTACACACGATAGAACAGCGGAGGAGTGGTACTCAAGAGTCAACTTTAGGTTACAATATCTCCGGATGTAATTGACATTTTACAATGCAACAAACGGCACTGATTACGTATTTGTTTATATGTTTAGATGTGCTAACAAACCTAACGTGGTTCCATTTTAAAAAAACGTAGGTTTGTATTAAAAAACATACTTCCGTGCATTTTTGTATGGTTTGTATTAAACAATTACACTAGCCCCTCTCCTCACGTTCGGTCTGTGGAATCGGTCGTCAGTATTTGATGTGGTTTACGAAATATATCCAGCGGTAACGTTAGGTGATTCCCCCTGTATACATTTCTAAACAGATACACACGGTCTCAGGTTCGTAATGGGTTCATAACTATCAGTCCAGATTTAAAAGCCAGTCAGAATCTTCTACAGACAGTTGTGAAGATCTTCCGTTGAATGCTCTGAAGGAACCTTCAAATTTTATGTGATGTATTGTTTAGTGCTATTCACCGCAGTCACATTCAGAGGTGGACTTCCATCCCCATTGGGGGAGCAGTGCTCCACGGCGCCCTTGGTCAGCTCTGGTCAGTTTCAGTATGCATCAGTGTCATCGAGATGGATGAAAACCTGTGGCTCGCTTCCATGGAGTTAGTTGTTGATGCTTAAGGGAAGATTACTAATGGCATTGATTGTTCCAGGCTTCTTGCATGTTGATGTTTCTATTCTGCTGTGTTGTGCGCCACGATGGTTTTCTAGACCTCAATCGCTGGGGTTCTGATAACGAAATTTCAGAATGAATTTGTATTTCTGTGTGTATGGTTTGTTTTTCTTGTCCACACGTACGGCAATGACTATGAGCTTCTTATGGACGGTGTTGGAATATTACTAAGAACAGTAATCAATGCGTGTCTGTGGGACGAATACACCCAGTGATGCGCTCTGCTTGAGCTGATAATCTGAGGACTGTTGCAGTGGCAACCCAGGCAGTTTCTGTTAATTTCTGGAGTATATTGTTCCAAGTTTTGGTTTTAGTTGTCACATTCCAGAGATGGATTTTTGGAGAGTTTGAAGCCGGACAGAGTGGCCGAACGGTTCTAGGCGCTCCAGTCTGGGACCGCGCGACCGCTACGGTCGCAGGTTCGAATACTGCCACGGGCATGGATGTGTGTGATGTCCTTAGGTTAGTTAGGTTTAAGTAGTTCTAAGTTGTAGGGGACTGATGACCTCAGAAGTTAAGTCCCATAGTGCTCAGACCCTTTTTTCTTTCTTTTTTTTTCTTTTTTTTGTGAGAGTTTTATTTCTAAATTTGATGTTATGTTTGTAGTTTCCTTGTTTATTTAGCATGTGGGAAGTTGATAACAATGATCTTTCGAAGTTTCGGTCGGGAAGGGTTATGTCTGAAGTATTCATCTAATGTCTTTAAGTCTGATGTTAGGATTCCTTGAGCTTACTTAAAGCTTTGATCCCGAGTGATAACCGCAACACCATTAGCGTTGATAAATGTCCTGTACATTGTTTGCGGAAGGAGTGGAGCCAAAACAGGATGTTGTGGGATGCCATCATTTATTGCGTGAACTCTGATTTCATATTCTCTGGGAACACCTGAAAATACCTGTTGTTCATCATGTTGACAATTGAGTAGTTAGTTTCCAACATGGTATGACACTGATGAATTTCAGGAGGAGTATGTCACGCCAGACGGTGGCATAGGCTACAATTAGATCTAAGAAGAATCCCATGTTATCTCCGCGCTCAAAGCCGTTTTCGCTTCGATTTCCTGTTTATAACACCTTTTCCTAACATCTTCTTCCTGGTTTAAGAACAGCTTGCTCTATGGGCACATTTTTGTTGACGGATGAGCAGATTCTGTTGTGAATGAGCCTCTCCAGGAGCTTGAACGTGACAGTAACGTGGATTTAGCACAACAACGACCTTAGTTTTCTTGAAAAGAGGTGACATATGATCTGACTAAGATATCTGAAAAGAAGGTGTTCAGCTATATGACAGTAGCAGGAACACAGTACAACAAAAACTCAGGTTTAGTACGTTCGATACCTGCTACCTTTCTACGTTTCGTGTTCTTTATAACTTCTGTGGACACTTACAATTGAAATGGGATGAAAAACTGGCATGTTTTTGGAGGCGACCGCTTCTTTACTTTTAAGAGACGTGTAACTTCTGTTCTGAAGTGTTCCCCCCTTGTTCACTCGGAAGTGGAGATCATGTCATTAAGAATATCATCTAAATTTACGTTAAATTTTTGCCTGGTGGGTGTGTTTGCTGCGTCCAGCTTTCTGATCAACGATCAGGCGTTCTTGCTGAAGTAAGTATGGCCCCTGTGGTTTCTTTCCATCTGTTCTGCCTGCTTTCATTTAGTGACTATAGAAACTAGGAAGCAACAGTAGAGTGATCATTGTCTTCTATTTCACTGAAAAGCCTTTCACTGTCTTTTTTCCAGCCAAGAACCCATTCTTTGCTGTAACCTCTTGCTATGCACCGTTTCGCTGCACTGTTCAGTACACTCATGAATCAGTTGTGGTTGTTGAAGGTGGGTTTTATTCATCGTACGGTGATACCTGTTTGTTTGGAAAATTCAGACCAATTGGCTTTTTAAAGTTGCATCTTGGTTTTGGATGGCGGTGGATGATGGGTACGAAAAATCTTGTCTGGAGAATTATTGGGCGATGCTGACTGTGGAGGGCTCTGGTTAGGAATCTGTGGCGCACCTCATATGTTCAAATGTGTGTGAAATCTTTTGGGACTTAACTGCTAAGGTCATCAGTCCCCAACCTTAGACACGACTTAACCTAAATTATCCTAAGGACAAACAAACACACCCATGCCCGAGGCAGGATTCGAACCTCCGCCGGGACCAGCCGCACAGTCCATGACTGCAGCGCCAAGACCGCTCGGCTAATCCCACGCGGCGCACCTCATTGGGCACGCTTCGAGACTGAGTGATAAAGCATAGATTAAGTGTGTAACCTTGTTCCATCGGCCGGAAAAGAAGGTTGCCTTGTATTTTACATCGTATTTGAGTTTGTTTCTTGTTTCCGATATTGCAGTGGCTGTGTTAACAATAACGATGCAATCGTTCTTCATACACTCATGCACATCTGAAGGAACACTGCATTGTTCTTCTTAACAACACAAGCACTGCAATATAGTATTTATCCGCCGACACCGGCTACAGACTTTCAATTCAAACGTCCTCCCCTACAAGGAAATAACATAAAGTGAGTATGAGAATAGGCTGTAACGCAAGAACGACGACATATAGAAGTTGAGTGCGGCCGTGAGTCGTACACGGATAGCCCAAGCGGCTAAGGAGACATCTCGCGTAAAGCGGGATATCCGGGTTCAGTCCTGGTCAGGCTCAAATTTTCATATTCGTCATTTCCTTCCCTGATGTTCAAATCGGCCATTTCCGTAACAAAATGTGGAAGTATTTTTCTCAATTGTATACGTTTTTGGGGTGCTGAATCGGAGTTTCATGTTTGCTGTCCTGTAGGGCGTCAGCTTCAGAGCGAAAAATGTAGAAAACAAGAAAATTTTTCCACTTTTTTGTTTATTTCTCTACTACTATGAGTTTTTCGAAGATGGCCATTTTGTACAAAACTAAATTAGACAGTATTTCCTACAAAATTCACTCGTTTGATTTTCTAGAGTGCACTGAAAAGCAGCCATTTTTTGGCCCTTCTGCGAAAATGCCAAAAGCGCCCAGTTCCACCAACTGCACTCGAAGAAATATATGTTATCAACAAAAACTATTGCACCACGTGAAAGTACATTAAATTTCCTACAAGAAACCTCGGTAAGTTTCAGATTTCTTATAATTCCGGAGGGAGAGCAAAGTGAAAATTGCGCAAGATGCCAAACGATCCCTACCACCTGTCTAGCTCCTGTCGGCGCTGTACTTCCGGTGTGTTACGCGTAAAAGAGGTTGTTTTGAATGAGTTGATGCGAAAGCATATTTGATGAATACATTAACAAATTAGACTTGCAACATATTAACTACTTAATACTGAACAGAAAGATCAACATGAAGTCTATTTGTAGTAATGTGCATGTGTCTGAAATGAGTGAATTTCGAGACCTGGATTAGGTCAATACTTCCAGTAGGTTCTGCATATGGAGAAGAAAGAAGGCATTTAGAGGTAGAATGTGGATACAAAATATAGATGAGTTGTATAATGAGCTATAGAAATATGAAGAAATGTCTGTACTGATATCATGTGCCTAGTTCTTTTACTCGTGTTGATGTTGGTGACCCAAGCAATGTTTCTTGGGCACTGGAAGGTCCAGAAGAAAGGTCTTTGGCACTAGAAGCTCCAACAAGGCGTCAGAGGCTGTGCAGGGTCCAGAATGAACAGCAGGTTGTTGCTGTTCTTCAATTGAAAAAAACTGTAATTAAATCATTAATGTTATAAAAGAAAAAACTAATTAGTAAAGATGCATGTTTCTGCCAAACAGTACATCAATTAACACTTTATGTCGCCTTAGGCGCTTCAGACAGTGATACTACAAGGGAGTCATCTAGGTCGTCATCGTCTTCCATATCAAGATTGGCACTGTTCCGTGCAGAACCAACGTTGGCTATCTGTCTCCCATTCGCAAGATATAAACTGAAGGTTCCTCTGAGGAGTTGGAGGTTTCAGTGTTGTAATAGGAGTCAGCCCATATTTTGTCAGCTTCCACCACCACTGCACTGGTTCCAAGTAGTTTTATAGTAGTTTTGATGGAAGCTTTATGTTTCACAGATTCGTATGATCGAGTGCCCATACCTTAGAAAAAATTTGCCGATTCATATATCCATTATGTATGAAGTAAGTATAATCAAAGCGCGGTAACTGCTTCCGACGGGTTCTCGGACGGACAGAAGAGTACCAAGTCCATGGAGCGCTTGAGAAAGTCGACCAGAAAGCGGAAATTTAGCAGCGCCGTGACAACAACAGTTTGACAAGTAAATTTTATATCAAACGCGTAAAACAAAGATAGACTCACCATGCTGATGACAAAATAAAATGAAAGTGGAATCGCCTCCAAGTAGGCAGCTGTCAAGAGTATAGCAATTGTGGAGGAAGACGTTAACCTTCTGTTCATAATTATGGCTCTCCAAACTCCCTTCAATGTATATTTTCGCAAGCCAGAGAGAGGCACAATCCCACAGCTCCTCTACCATCCGGAAAGTGGCGAAGAGAGTTGCCTTCCATATGCTCTTCCTGCACGCAGTGAGTACTTGTCACTATTTCCACTTTATTCAACCAAAGCAACGTTAAATTTATGAAGACCCTCTTCACAAATCTGGATCTCGAATCATACATTATTAAATTCACGGAAACTTCAGCCCATCCAAATGAAACACCAGTTGCCGGTGAGAAATTTTTCATTGTCCTTTATGTCGGTGACCACACAACAACACTCAACAAGCTAAGATATAAGCATTACGTGACATCAGTTTGCACGGCATCGCCAAACATGTCTTCCATACCACCCACTGAAGCTGCAGTTCTACAATACATGTTCAGAGCTTTACAACTGGTGCAGTAATGGATAAGCAACCACTCGGTTCCCAGCGCTGGTGGAAGTTAACAAAATATGGGCTGACTCCCATTACATCATTGAAACCTCCATCTCCTGAGACGCGTCTTCAGCTCATATCTTGCAAACGCAAGACATGTTAGCAAGGTCGGTTCTGCACGAAACTGTACCAGAAATGTGAAGCGTCATGCTCCGAAATCGATATAGAATAGATGACTACCTGGATGACTCAATTGCAGTACCACTGTCTGAAGATGCTGAAGGTGCTAAATGATGTACTGTTTTGCAGAAATATGCATCTTTGCTAATTAGTTTTTCTCTTATAACATTAATGATTTAATTATAGTTTTTTCAGTTGAAGAACAGCAACAACCAGCTGTTCATTCTGGACCCTCCACAACCTCTGACGCTTTTGCCTTAGAGTGCCCAAGAATCATTGCTTGGAGCACGGAGATGAATAAAAGAACTGTGCCCATGACATCAGAGCAGATATTTCTTCACATTTTCATAGCTCACTATATAACTCTTCATTTTGTATCCACATCTATCACTAAATGCCTTCTTTGTTTTGCATATGCAGAACCTACTCGAAGTAATGACCTAATCCAGGGCTCGACAATCACTCATTTCATGACACATGCACATTGCTACACACAAATTTAGCGTTAATTTTTCTGTTCATTATTATGTAATTAATATATTGCAAGTCTAATTTGTTGATGCATTTATCAAACATGCTTTCCAATCAACTCATTCAAAACAACCTCTTCTATCACCGGAACTACAGCGCCGAGTAGTTTGGCCGCAAGGCGTAGATGGCATCTTTGCTCCCTCCCGACTTATAAGAAATCTTCTTGTAGGAAATTTAACGTACATTGAAGTGGCGCAATGTTTTTTGTTGACAACATGTATATTTTTCGAGTGTAGAGGGTGTGACTGGACGTTACTAGTATTTTCGCATAAGGGACAAAAAGCGCTGCTGTTCAGCGCGCTCTAGAGAATCAAACTTGACGAGTGCATTTTGTAGGAAACTGCAGAATGGTCTTCTCCGAAAAACTCGTGGTATTCGAGAAATAAGTGAAAAAATGAAGAAATGCGAACATTTTGTTTTCCGCGTTTTGCGTTATGAAGCCGACGTCCCACAGGACAGCAAACGCAAAATTCGGGCTCAGCACCCCCTCTCCCTCCCCCCCCCCCCCAAATAAAAGAAAAGAAAAATAGAACCACTGAGAAAAATCCTTCTGTAATTTTTTTATGTGCAAACCACTAATCGACTGGCCTATATACAGCTGATGGTTGTTCGTATTCGCAACTGCGAATAAATTTCATGTATTTTCTATTTCTATCCAATCGACATGTTTGTGTCCATTTTCGTCGCATTCTTGACAGCCCCAGAGTATATGGTAGCTACTGAAGTCTCCAGCCATGATACTTGGGTGCTGAGGGCAGAGGTGGAGAAGGCCCGTTGCATCCCGGTGATTCTTATAGTTGCCTGTCATCACGTTCCCCGCTCTAACTGCAGATGTGAAAAAGTTGTCATCTGAAGCTGATGATAAGACTTCTAGTTACTAACGATGTTCGTTACATAAGTTGCCAATCCATATTTAGGATGATTGTTAGCAATTACCAACTTGAAGCCCGGAATCTTTCATTTGCCATAAAATTGTACATTGACTTCCATGTGGATTTTTTTCACTACGGTGACATCAGTTTAATGTTCTTTCAGTGTTCTGCTTATTCCTTATAACTTGCACTTTCACCTGGTAAACTGAAATTGAAGGTTCAATCTTATGTACTTAGAGTCCTGAGAAGGACCGCTTCAAGAATCTTTTCTCCGTAGGCTCTGACCGAGAGGTTGTGGTGTTTGTGTTGCGAAAGATTTGTCAATGTCATGTCTGCTGCTTTTTATTCACTCAGTGTCTTTCAACTTGTCACACGTAAGAAGAAACACAGAAGTTCCCAGGACAGGTAGTAAATAACTGAAAGTAGAATTTTACTCATGTAACAAATTTGAACGTCAACTCTCTTAAATGTCAGATGAAAATTTGTTAAACAGAAGCTTACGTTGTTCCTAAGAGCCTTTTCGTATAAAATGTGAAGGACGTCTAAAAGATCAAACACCAGTTTTTCCGAAAGGAAAATGCGCATTATTCATAAACTACCATTTATATAGATGTTGCAGAAAATTTCAATTCCAGTAAAATTGTGAGTTAAGTTGAGTTGTCGTCCAGTGCAATGAAGTGTTTCTCCAACAAAATAATTTGATTCTGAGAAATCATTAGCAGATAATAGATTGCTTTACATAGTTCAGACTTTCGCTATGAGCGTAAAATTAACCAACCTTAGTAAAAAGGAAAGTTGATTGCGACCATCAATGAAGTTCGAAGAAAGCGTGTGTCGAGACAAAGGCAGCAAGTATGCGAAGCAGAAGCAATAAATTATTGCTCTTTCTAAATTTTCCAAATATATAGACTCCACTATACAATCAGATGAGATGGGTCCCACAAAATGCACAATTTAAAAAATTACTGTACCAATGTGTAGATTGGCACTGCTTGTTTACAAATATCAGTGCTTTCTAGCGATTTTCGACTGTAAAAAATCATCTGTTAGCAGACTTTAGTGCTCTAAGCTCCCTTGTGTCAAAGGGGAAGTTTCAAGACATAAATGTTCTCGACACTAAATGCTCTGAATGAACTCAAAGATTGAAGTTAGTTTCCATAAGCTGGACGAAGCCCTTTCTAACGACGGAAATGGAAATGAGCGTTTGGCGTCATTTGGCCGGGAGGCCCCTTACGGAGCAGGTCCAGCCGCCTTGGAGCAGGTTTTATTACATTCGACGCCACATTGGGCGATCTGCGCGCCGGATGGGGATGAATTGATGATGAAGACGACACAACACCGAGTCCCTGAGCAGAGAAAATCCACGACCCAGCCGGAAATCGAACCCGGGCCCCTTAGGACGGCAGTGCGTCACGCTGACCATTCAGCTGTCGGGATGGACTGCAGTCCCAGAAGAGGTGACTGCCATTGCCAACCACGATCTTGTAGCTGTCACCAGTAGTCTAAACTGCCTCAGGAACGAGGCTGTGTACGTGAATATATCCACTGGTTACCATCGACAGAGCTCTCTTGCAATATTCTATATTTTTATCCTGGAAACATTAGCACGATGACGTTAGCAAATACTACAAATGGTTATGCATTTTAACTTTTCCGTTTTTCTCATAGGAATTTTATAACTGAGTCTGAATACAGTTTGTATTTTTACGCGGTAGTTTTGCCATAATCATCAGATCTCAAGGTAGTGTTTCGCCGTAGAAACCGTTAAACGTTGTCAGATTCCTGCGACCAGTATGAAAAACAAACCGTCAATTGACAAATGTATAGAACCGTATAAAAGTGATCTTTTAGTTATTGGATAATACACACTTAACCAACTGAAACATTTCATTGTTCCTTTCCTCTGTGATAACACCAAAATAAATTGTTATACTTACTGTTTCTACTTCTTCAGAAAACAGAATCTTAAATTCCACACTTTTAATCTTATCCTGCATGTCTTTTCTGACTATTTGTTTGCACATATTTCAATAGCAAATGTGCCATTATCATTGTTTGCCTCTTAAGGGCTCTGCAGCATTTAAGGTAGATTTTTTAACGCGATAGTTATTGACAACTGAAGATATAAAGTCTGTCTTTGACACTTTATTCATTATTGTCGGTCTTGATTGCTTGTCATTACATAATTAAAAATATAACTGGTTTCGACTTATTGCCATCATCAGATTATTCCCGTATTCTGGTATGAGAATCAACGTTCGATTCTGAGTAAAGGCTGGTACAAGAACAAGTCCACAACTGGTGTATTAGTTACAGTTCCGAAGACTATTTTTATCCTCTTTTGTCCCTCTTGATCGCACATAATCATATAATTAACAATATGGCCAGTTTCAGCTTACTGCCGTCATCAGATCATTAAGAACATTCTGCTGCGACTATCAACGTCAGATGCTTAATAATCGCAGGAGAACAGGTGCTTGTGCTGCGTTTGTTATGACAACGTTGTCGACGGGACGTTAATCTTCCTTTCTTTCTTCCGAACTGGCCATAGAACAGGACCACTAAGACCAATGCATTGCTGTCAAACTAAATGCAGTTACTCTGTAACGAGCCACCGTAGACCATTTGTCCGGTGCACCAAAACACTCAGAAAATGTCCGCGAACAACTTCAGAAATATTGCCGGTGGAGTTGGGGTTAACCCTGTAAGTGTTTTATGGCAAGGTAAGCCTCAGACGCCACCGACTCTGTTCCCCAATAGTGCTGACGAGATTTCATCTTTGGCTGGGAGATCCCGACGGGTAAGTTTAGCGGCCTAATGGCAAAGGTTTTTCCTATCCCTCGTGAAAAGTCAGAGCCCTGTGTTAAGTACATCTGATGTGTGCTTATGACTGTCTCTCTCTCTCTCTCTCTCTCTCTGTGTGTGTGTGTGTGTGTGTGTGTGTGTGTGATGTTTGAGTTATATGATGATGTGAGAAGAGAGAAGGTGATACCCGGTGTCGGCACATAGCCTGCTCCTGTCGAATAGTACAAAGTGGACCGTCGAACTCAACGTCCCCATTCGACGGACGGATCTCCACCAACAGGGTCACGTGCCCTCACTCCATGAGACACTGCGGAGGGCTTTGTTGTAGAATCCAGGACACTGGCGCGGTGTGGTGATCAGGAACTCTACGTCGCACCCCTCCTCCCTTTGCCGTTAAGGCAAAGTGAAAGCTGCTAACAGCACAGGGCGTACCCGGGGTGGCTATACAGCCCCTGCTACCGATGTATAAGTAAGGCAGATGTTCAGTTTCCTTGCACACAACTCTAGGCATTTCATTCAATCTTTACTGACCGTGGTTTCTGTTTCTGTTACTCGGTCTGTAAGCCACAACTAAATCTTTGCATAATTCTGACGAGTAATTACCAGATTTGTAGGTCGAGGAACTCTGCCTTGAGAAAAAGCACTTTCAGTTGTCCTGGGGAAAATATTAAAGCCACCGAAAACTGTCAGTGATACAGCCTATCTCTGAAATGGGCAGCGCCGTAAATAAGCTGTGGCTGACCTGTCAGATTTTCGTAAATCACTAATCTCAAGCTATTTTCACTTTCTCCAGTAAGCCTCAATCAGAACATTAAAATAATTTTCAGCCAGTTCTTGCAAGATAAATAATCACTGTAAGCTTCTTAAATCAAAAGTCGAAAAAAATGATTTTCACTTCTTATAGTGTAGTATTTACACAACAGATCTTTACAGTAAGACGTCAGTCACCATACTGATACAGAATCTCATTACATGTTAGTCGATTAACTCAATGATATTCATAATTTTTTTCAATAACGATGTTCTACGTAAGTGATTCAGCTGAGGGCAGAGAGCGGAAATAGTTGCCGACAGGATCTTCTCCGCACTGGCCGTCGGTTAGTGTGTGGCAGTGGCCGGCTTACTATCTCTGGCAGCAGCGAAGCAGATGCTACTGTCAGTGCATTGCAGCACTCTTCCTCAGCCGACCGATGTGGCCGTGCGGTTCTAGGCGCTTCAGTCTGGAACCGCGTGACCGCTACGGTCGCAGATTCGAATCCTGCCTCGGGCATGGATGTGTGTGATGTCGTTAGGTTAGTTAGGTTTAAGTAGTTCTAAGTTCTAGGGGACTGATGACCACAGACGTTAAGTCCCATAGTGCTCAGAGCCATTTGAACCAACTCTTCCTCACGATATGAAAGAAATAGAAACGTTTATGTACAAAAATTATAAAAACAAGGTATTTAAATAAGAAAACAAATTCGTAATCCAGTAACTTAATAGCTATCATACCATCATCTTCTCATCTTCACTCACTGTGGCATTAAAAAACCTGGTGTAACTGTCATTAATGTCCGCAGCTCGTGGTCTTGCGGTAGCGTTCACGCTTTCGGCGCACGGTGTCCCGGGTTCGATTCCCGGCGGGGTCAGGGATTTTTTGTGCCTCGTGATGACTGGGTGCTGCGTGTTCTTCATCATCATTTCATCATCATTGACTCGCAAGTCGCCGAAGTGGCGTCAACTAAAAAGGACTTGCAATACGGCGGCCGAACTTCCCCGCATGGGGCTCCCGGCCAACAATGCCATACGATCATTTCATTTCACTGTCATTAATTCCTGCTATATCACACCGGGCGGTTACCCATCTAAGCAGTGGCCACGCCCGCTATCTTCGGTGATCTTACGTGAACCCTTGTGTTCAAGGTCGCTGGCTGCGTTCCATTTGATTATCTTGTGGTTCATTCTGATTACCTAATCACTCAAAACAGAAAAATTTAGACGCATAAAAGACTCATTTGATATTGCGTCCCGGTCTACTTCTTCATCTTTGGCCTCACTCCCCTTTTTTTGAGTCTAGACGTTCTTCCTTGCTGTAGATGGACGAGGATGCATCGATGGCAGAGGCCATGGACACCGAAGATTTAGCGGCTCTGCCACCACTGACCGTAAACACGCCACGTGGCCGCTGACCACCTGGGGATGGCATACAACCAGCCACAAGGCAAGTGGAAGTAAGTTCCCTCTGGGCAGCTACGATAAGCAGATCATCGCCAGTTTATGCTCAGCCACCGTTTTCTCACCACCGCTATCGCTGGACGCTAAGTACGACATCGCTTCGCTTGCGGAACTCTGTCGAAATCGTGTTCCCGCTCTGCTGTACTGTGTGTGTGTGAAATCTTATGGGACTTAACTGCTAAGGTCATCAGTCCTCTGCTGTATTACCGAGCGACTTTGTCAGTAGTCGTAGACTATACATGATAGATGATTCCTCTCAGTTTCTGTGCTACCATGGTGTGTGTCGTGTGGGACACACACAACTTGCTCACTTTACTGTCGACTAATAGACGTTGGACTGTTGCAACTTCATGTCAGTTCCTTTTTTTCGTTTATTTTTTATGGACTTACTTTACTTTTCAAACTTAGCAGCATAAATTTCTCAGAAAGTGCAGTGCAATGGTTTCGAACATATCTGACGTCTTGCCAGCAATGCCTAATGTCCGGCATCATCAATTCAAAAGGGAGGCAGTTAGTGTCAGGCGTCCCCCAAGACTCGGTATTAGTTTCTACACTCTTTTCGTTGTGTGTCAATAATGTGTCATCAGTTTCGTCCTACTGCAAATACAACTTGTACGCTGATGACCTCCAGGTTTAACTAATTGATAAACCAATGCACCTCAAGACACCTACCGAAACACTCAGTACCGAGCTGTGTGCACAATCAAAGTAGGCGCTGGATACTGGGTTACAGCTGAACCCACCCAAAACCCAAGCGGTACTAGTTGGTTATTCCAAGCTCTTTAGACCGAAATACCGGGAATCCCTTCCATCTTAAACTCTAAAGAGGTCAAATATCATCTTCTTGCCCTCAATAAATATTCTGGGGGTAACAATGAAAACCTAAATTAGACTGGGCACTTAATTGCAATGTACAAGAAGGCATCATCATCTCTCCATGCCCTTAAAATATAAAAGATTCTTCCCTCTTGTCTTGCAAAAGAACCTTGCACAAAGACGTAAATTTCAAATTACAGCGACGCTATCCTGAAAAGTCTTTCTCAGGAAAGCTCACGGCGAATGGAAGACATGCACAGACATCCTGGTTGCTTGCAGATAAGCGCAGAGATTTCCGTAATCTCTGGCTTCTCTACTGAATTATCCACTTATACTGTCCTTCATATCTCTCCTCCACCTTAACGTTCTTGTCCGAACAACATGACAGAAACACCTGTTCCCTTTAGAGTAAATCCTTTCTCCCACACACCTTCGTTCACTCATTTTCTCAAAGTCCATCTCAGTTGCAGGAAACCGACTCTGGAATAACCTTCCTCATTATATCAGAGATCTGGATAACATTTCCAGCTTCAAAACACAGTTAATGGCATATCTAGTGGCCCAACAATACTGATTACATTTGTCCCTGTCACGCTGGTTACTTCTGTACATCGTTCTTTCCAACTGGCTCTTCCTCGTTTCCCGGTATCCTTAGATGGTGCGAATTTTCCTTTCTCCAGGACTCGCTGCATCAGGAAACAACTATTTTGTACATTAATAAATTCTTTTTACGAGGGTTGTCCAGGAAGTAAATTCCAATCGGTCGCGAAATGGACACCACAGTGAAAACCCGATGAAGCTTTGCACAGATGTGTTGGGTATTATCTCCAGTACGACCGTCGATCGCATCAAGACACTCTTTTCAGTTGTGAGAGCACTATGAGCGAGTAGAGGTGCCTGGAACAACGATGTCTCCCGCCAAATAGGAGGGCCCGCTGAGAGGCTTCGCCTTAATGAATGCAGCCCACCTAACACAACTGCCACGTACTTCCTTCTTCATGGCAATCCTCAGCCGCACTCTGCAGGGGCAGTGAAGACGCTCCTTTAGCCTTTTCGATGGGAAGTGTTCCATCACCCACAAAACAGTCCTAATTGGGTCGTCCTGAGCATCATCTCTGTTCACATGAAACTCTGGATACGAAGACAACACTTGGGCGCAGGCGACGCTCTCTAGACCAGCGTAGAGAATTATCGGAAAGCACAGGCGGCTGCCTTCTATGACGATGGTGTTGGAAATTTGGTATAACGCTCCGACAAATGTCTACGTCGGAGCGGCGACTATGTAGAGAAGTGTCTGGAAAGTGTAGCTAACTCTTGCAAATAAAATGTTTCTGATTTTCACTGTGGCTTCCATTTAGCGACCGATCGGAACTTACTTCCTGGACAACCCTCATATATCTGCCACTATGATTATTATTAATATTGTCCTTGTTATTAACATTATTACTATTATCATTATTAGTGGCAGCAGCGTCAGTAATAGAATTACTGTCAGTATTAACTTGATTACTTCATGGTCAGTATTACTCACATTGTTACTAGAGATACTCAAATCATTTTAGTACTACTCGTCATATTGAAACCATTTCTTATAGGACTACAATTTAAAAACGATGCTATATAACTCTGGTTCGACGTAAAAGAGGGCCTTATGGTCCTAATCAGATCATGTAAAATAAATAATTCTTCCAGGATGCAAGTATCCAGCGTGTAACTTGTATTAATGTTTAATATCTGATTAATACTGTAAATTTGTCTTTATTTATTGCTGTACGCCATATGACATATGACAGGCTCTTTTATTCTGCATTTTTTATGATTGTAATTATCTAGTCTCAACACGTACACGTTGCCGCAGCGTCACAGAGAAAGTCGTGCGTGCTTTCGTACTGTGTACAGTATCGATCTTGTTCTGTGTGTTTACATGTTGCAACTGTTTTCGTTTTCCCCTTGCAGGTACCACAATGTACCACTTGACTACACTAGTCGACTGTGGCAATCCTACGAAGTCCACGCTCTGGCTGTCTGGTACCACTCCATTAATCTCATTAATCTGGCAGATGGGATCGATCTGCGACTAGCTCTCATGCTAGTTGCTCCAGATAACTCAAACCGAATTGAGTTTTAACGCAGAACATTGAGACTGTCGTGGTTCGTTACTACATAGTTCGCATAAATCTAGGGATACATTCTGAAAAATTCCTTTCCAACAGTTTGATAGCTGTCATAGGGTGAAACAGAACGAACCCTATGTGTAACATTTACTTCTTCAGAGCTAGCTTCTGAACACTCATACCTCCTAATAATGACGGATAAACAAAGGAGGAACTAATCAGACGGAATTATTTCGTACGAAGACGACAAGGATAAGGATCATAGAGAAAGAAACTTGTTGGACGGAACTGTTTTGTGTGATGGGGTTAAAGATAAGTTTCATAGAATTGTTCAGATTGATAAGCACGTGTATATTATATGCCTGTCTGTGTATGGCTCAGGACGGCGTCATCGGTCACATCATTTATTCAAACGCAATTACAGCTTCAGAGGCTTAATGTTCAACGCCGGACAGCCTTGCGTGCGGCAATGTGGAAGCTCATTTGCTCTCATCTATATAGACAGCGACCCATGAACTCATCCGATTGTGAATATCTGCAACGCTAAATGTAATTATATATTAATCCGGATAGCTCGTAATTTTTGTTTCCATTGTAGTGGCTCGACAAATTTCTCAAACATAACGAACCAAACAAAGAACCGGAGCACATATCCAACAAAAAACTTTGATTTACATGGTTTATCTAGAAGAGATATCACGAAAACACAAGAGATGCATCAAAAAATGAAATTCAAATAATATTTCTCACATAAATCAAAGATTTACAAATCCGACAGTCGATGACTAAAAACATACTGCGAAATATGCAGATGGGTAATAGAGACCATGGACGGATTATCTGGCAGTAAGAATAGAAATTCTTCGGATGAGGGCAGATACGGAATCTGACAGGCTGACTTGCTTATAGAAAGTGGGGTTTGTAGTGCCATCACAAAAATTAGGAAAGGTTGACTTCCGATTTCTACATCTACCTTTCTTTATTGCTCTGAATAATAACAGAAGATGGTAAGGATAAAAGTATTGGATGTCTGATAGGCATGAAAAAATCTGACAGGTTGACTTGCTTGTCGAAAGTGGGGTTGGTAGTGCCATCAAAAAAATTAGGGAAGGTTGACTTCCGATTTCTTCATCTACCTTCCTTTATTGCTCTGAATAATACCAGAAGACGGTGAGGATAAAAGTAGTGGATGTCTGATAGGCATGAAAAAAAGTCTCAGCTTTGTATCCCAGCTCCTACATTTTTTAAAATTATTTATATCGTAATTTCAGTTTTATACAAATATTTAATTAATAATTCAACATAAAAATAAGTTCTTGGAGAAGATATAAATTGTAATTAGTGCAGGAGGGATCTTGAATGTGTGTTCGACAGGCACTAGGAGGTGGATGTGCGAGTGTGAATTGTTATGGAATTATAGAGCGGATTGGTAGTAGGATTGGTAAGCGACCACTTCCAATAGGATCTACGGCTTCTGCATTAATACATCCAAAGAGCTTACGATAGTGGCGTCAAAATGTGTCGAAATGACAATGAAACCTCTTACCTGTGGCCAGATCAGAGGAAACGCAGATTTCGGCCGAACAAACAAATAAATACATCAATTTATTAGTGTGAAAATTAGATGCGGAAGTTTTATTAATCTATGAGTAATATAAAAACAGAACTGAATTATTCCGGATTAAACCGACATGAGATGCCTTAACGCAAAAGGCGAGACGCGTCTGCAACATTTATAAATATAGACTGCAGCAAGAAAAAAGCGTTTCAATTCATAAGATGTACGTTTATAAAATTAATATTCAAATGTTAATACCAATAACTTCGCCTACTTTATTTTACGTATTTATTGGTTGTACACTCGGTATCGCCGTCCTTGGAGAATGTGGCACCACAGGCAGTTTGACTACTACATCAATCGTATGCGAGTCCGACACCTGACTCGATATAATCGATTTTGAACAATGGTGAGACCAGGCGTTATTGGCCTGAACCTCGCACAAAGTGGCAGAGTAGAACTCGGTTGATTATAGAGAAATAAATTCCAAAGAAAGTAACGAGAAGAAGTAGGGGCGCCGGTTAAGGGCATTGGTATTTTGGAGGCCTAGGAATCGATTCCCTCTCCAGCCAATAATATTCACAATTTTCGAGGTGAATCTAAATCAGTTAAGTCGTTTGCCAGTATCTAGGTCACGGCCAGTTTCTGTCCGCATCCAAAAGAAATTTGGATCATTTCGCAGTCTCAATGACTTCACATCGGCATTGTATGAATTTTTACTCATCCTCGGAGGAAGATTCGAATAACGGCTCTGTTTTTTTCGGTTCTAAAGGAATAGCTCTCAAAGGATTTCTAACAGAAGAAGGAATTCTTATTATTATCTCAGAATTATTTCGCCCTCAAATTGTAGAATAGCATTGGTATTATCAGAAATCGAACCGAACACTTTAGCGATAAAATCAAACTACGACCGTTCTTGATGCTCTTCATTCGGCAAATCGAGCAAACGTTTGATTCTCCCCAAATGTTAAGCTAATGACGTACTGACAGCACCACGTCGCTGTCAGAACACAAGTGTTTCCGTGCGACTCAACGAAAGTATTACTCTACTGAGACCTAACGACAGTCTACATTTGGGTGTCAGGCCATTGCTCTAACCCGGGACCCTTACTTCACTCCACTAGTGCAATTCTTGGATAAGTTGTCTAGACAAAGGTTGGTAGATAGAAAGATGGAGAGGGGGAGAGAGAGAGAGAGATTATATAAACAATGAATTGGGTAAGTAATTCAGTTTTGTATGTTTTATCGTCACAGTCCTAAAAGAATCTGGATACTTTTGTATTTCGGCTCGCTTTGTTTCGAATTTTCCAGCTCTTTTCCACTCTTTAACTTTCCATTCCTCATTTCATCATGTTCAGTTCTCCGCAAGGAAGTAATCTTCCTTTGATGTGTGGCTGGTTACGGAATACAGAGTAGCGGCCGCGACCGCTTTCATTGTGAATGCCTGTCATCAGTTATGTGTTTCAATGAGATGCAACGTCAGTGCTCTGTGCGTCTCATTTATTTTATTTCAGGAGAAAGTTTCATAATTTTATGATGTGCCAGCTATTATTGCGCTGTTCTTGCCTGCACGTGATGCATTTAACGGTTATCCTCGGAATCTTACAAAATTCTCGCAGGCCTGCTGATTGCCATCTGACATGAACTGTTCATTACATTGTGATAACAGCAGTGCAGGTGATCTTTTATGAAACTATATTTTTAAAATTATCTGTCGTATTGTAGCACGAAAGTGTAGCACGGTATAATGGTGCACTCGGAATGAAAACTACCGGCTGGTTTCGGAACTGTGGACATACCTCCTTCTTGTTCGGATCTGGCAACAAACTGAAGTTCCGTGCGCTCCGTACTTTCGGCACTGTAGCGACAGATTGTTCAAGTATTACGTATAAGTTGCGTCAACGGCGGTGTACAGATGAAGAAATGAATAATAAGACGAAGTTTTCGATGTGTGTCTTAATCATCTGAAGTAATCAGGAGCTGCATTGCGGCTATGAAGGAATGCCGTCGCCTGATCGTTTGGACTGCAAAAGTAACTAGCGTCTGAGGAAATGTGCGCAGGAAGGTATCGACATGAAGACGTAGTAACCAACAAGCTGAATAGTAAAATACGTCTTGCTCGTCCAGACAATTTAGTTTACTATCTCATGTCACGTTTCGGGAGGACTCCATCATCAGATCTGTGGCAATAAACAATAAGACAAAATAGTAAAAGGACTACCTTGGCTATTAATAAGCCGCTTCAGCTGTATTTAGTCCTTTATTATTGGATCACTACTGGTTTCGTGGCACTAAAAGCCACATATTCAGGTGAACATATGACTGAAACATTAGGGCGGAAAAGTTTGGAAACTTTTTACCTAACATTCGTTGTCCGTCAGAACAAAACACCGCTAAAAGGCGGTATGTCAAAGAATAGTGATCCAATAATAAAGGATTAACCACAGCTGAAGCCGTTTATTAATACCCAAGATGACTATTCATAGCTGTGGTTGCCCTACCTACAAGGTCGTTGCTTCAACGTAGTAAGCTGAGAAACGTGTCTATTAAAATCGATATAGAGAGTCTTATCACTTTCTATTCCAATGCTTAACACCATCAGTGAACAGCTCGATTCTGTACGAGCTTCCTGACCTAAAGTAATCACAAGCAACCGACTTATGGCGATGTAACATAATAGCATCGACAGAGTTTAAAAATTAGAATCTTATCTACCCCTTCTGCTTCGTTTTTCATAGGAAGTCTTCCAAACCTCTGCCAAACCGTGTCCCTAATAAAGGACCTCCTGTGTCCAAATTTCTGACATTTGTTCTTCTGTCACCGTACAGCTCACCCTCGCAGAGCCGTCTTGTACTCCGAGGACACACCCTTCTACTTTCAACAGTGACATTCCTGTTCTTTGCTTGTAAATACTCCGAAAGTGATCTTGGCCTGTCTTTATTTGCACTGAGACAACGATTCCATTTTTAGTTTCTTTGAATTTTTATGATTTCATTTATGAGTGGTTTGCATTATTTTCATGAATTGTTACCTTCCTTTCGTCGATCAGTTGAACTATATCTTCAGTGACACGTAGCTGACGTTCTCAATAATTAGACTTCGTGTTTCAGTGTCGATCTGACCAGTAGTGGCTCCACTGTAATAGCAAGCAAGACCATTGAGATCGGATATACTTGACGCACTATTTGGCAAAATATTGCTGTGTCTATTCATCCTACTATTTACGAAATTTAAAACACGGCGTTAGTAATTGGACTAGTAACATAATACTATGGCTGATATGCTCCTATGACCTGGATTACTAAGGCATGCCTTAACTGTTATTCGTACACTGTATAAATTTACTGAAACAATTCAATATTGACGTCCTTATTACTCTGTAAAACACACTTTAAAAAAGCGGTATCACCAAAAAGGAAGTAGCGCCCGTGAAACCCATCATGATATGTATCATTATTCTATTCATACCACGTTAGTTGAGAAGCTGATTGGATTTCTCTTTTGTGGCGAATACGATATCCTCGTACTTTCAACTAACAAAAATCGCTCAATAAACATGTAGTACCACAGAAAAATTTCAGGATCAAAGTGTGTATACGTTTATGACTCTTATACACATTCCCGATATGATCACTAAATTCTGTCATCTACAAATATTGTCGATCACACTGAAGAAAATGTCGATTTAATCCATTAAGAAAACTAAAGTCTGTACTAGATGTATAAAGAATTTTCTGTAGTAGGTGTTGTTAATAAAAAAAACATGACAATAGTGTCATGGAATTATAAAATAAAACTTACCGTTCCTTAAATGGGGACTTGAAATGTAGTCCAGTAACAAAATCGTTGCGAAATTACGTTCTGAGAAAAAAAATACTGAAGAGATCTCTGTCACAACTTTCCCAATAAAAATTTCTTGCCACACATCTGTGTAGTATTAACTTTTGATCTAACTAAAAACATCATGTGATGTTCTGCACGCAATTCATTTTAACAGCTCCAAACATATATATCGACATAGGGTGCTGAATTAATAACTAACAGAATTTCAGGATATGTGGTCACGCCTTCAAGACTCATGACGTCATTATAGCGAATCTAGAACCTAGAGGATGAAGTTGTGTTCATTGTAACATAATTAACGTCCCTGTTTGGTTGGTATTATATTCAGTTGCCTATACTAAGAGGACTGACTACAAATACTTTGCCGAGACTTGTCGTCAAGAACTTTCTTTGAGTGTGCTCCCTGCCACCGTTGGATAAGCAGCTGCCAGCAGCAGGTAGTATACTCCTAGCTCATTTATTTGTTACATAGTTTCGTATAGGAGGTGTAATTTCGAGTTTTAGTTACTGTAATCGTAAATTCAGGCAGATTGTAGCGTAGTCGTTAGGCATTTGTACAGGTTAGTTCATACATTCTTTGCTTGTTTCCCTTGTGTTATCTAGGCACGGACTCGTGTTTCAGTAATTGTTGTTCAACATCGATTAGAATGGACAGGGACTGTGATTGCTGTGACTTCGGTCGCGCAGCTTGAGGCTGTTGCCAATGGGCACTACTCTGGGAAGCCGGACTTGGGTATCACGGGGATGTCAACCTCGTCCCGTCTGTCCCCAGATCGGTCTGCCACTGTGGTTGCCCCGGTTGCTGCCCGCAGTGGGGCTGAGCCCTCGCCTGTGGTTGATTGGGAGGTCGTTCCAAGGCGTAGCAGGCAGTGAAAGACGTCAACGGAGGCTGATCAGAAAGCCTCCCTGGTGCGTCTGACATACAGGTTTCAGGTACTACCTCTGGCTGAGCCAGATCCAGCTGCCTGCCCTGTTTCAGAGGATGATTCTCAGCCTTCAAGGTCCTGGCAATCGCAGAGGGTGGGCTTATTGGTAGTTGGGAGCTCCAATGTTAGGCGCGTAATGGGGTCCCTTAGGGATATGGCGGCTAAGGAGGGGAAGAAATCCAATGTGCACTCTGTGTGCATTCCGGGTGGAGTCATTCCTAATGTGGAAAGGGTCCTTCCGGATGCCATGAAGAGCACAGGGTGCAGCCAGCTGCAGGTGGTGGCACATGTTGGCACTAATGACGGGTGTCGCTTTGGATCTGAGGAAATTCTCTTTGGATTCCAGCGGCTGTCTGATTTGGTGAAGGCTGCCGGTCTTGTTTACGAGATGAAGACAGAGCTCACCATCTGCAGCATCGTTGACAGAACCGACTGCGGACATTTGGTGCAGAGCCGGGTGGAGGGTCTGAATCAGAGGCTCAGGCGGTTTTGCGACCGTGTTGACTGAAGATTCCTTGACTTGCGCCATAGGTTGGTGGGGTTTCGGGTTCCGCTGAATAGGTCAGGAGTTCACTACACTCAGCTGGCGGCTACACGGGTAGCGGAGGCTGTGTGGCGTGGACTGTGCGGTTGTTTAGGTTAGAAGGTCTCGGGAAAGTACGAGGTGGGCTGCAATCTCAAAGGGTGCATGGCAAATACAGGACGTGCTTGGATCAAGGAACATTCGGAATTGTAGTTGTAAATTATTGCAGTTGTGCTGGGAAAGTCCCTGAGCTTCAAGCGCTAATAGAAAGCACAGAAGCTGAAATCGTTATAGGTACAGAAAGCTGGCTAAAGCCTGAAATAAGTTCTGCAGAGATTTTTACGAAGTCTCAGACGGTGTTCAGGAAAGATAGATTAGGCAGAATTGGTGGTGGAGTGTTCGTGTCTGTCAGTAGTGGTTTATCTTGTAGTGAAGTCGAAGCAGATACTCCGTGCGAATTGGTATGGGTGGAGGTTATACTTAACAGCGGAACTAAGTTAATAATTGGCTCCTTCTACCGACCCCCAGACTCCGATGATATAGTTGCTGAACAGTTCAGAGAAAACTTGAGTCTCGTAACAAATAAATACCCCACTCATACGGTTATAGTTGGTGGGGACTTCAACCTTCCCTCGATATGTTGGCAAAAATACTTGTTCAAAACCGGTGGTAGGCAGAAAACATCTTCTGAGATTGTCCTAAATGCTTTCTCCGAAAATTATTTCGAGCTGTTAGTCCACGAACCCACGCGAATTACAAATGTTTGCGAAACCACACTTGACCTCTTAGCCACAAACAATCCAGAGCTAATAGAGAGCATCATGACTGTTACAGGCATTAGCGATCACAAGGTCGTTGTAGCTAGGCTCAATACCGTTTCTTCCAAATCCACCAGAAACAAACGCAAAATAATTTTATTTAAAAAAGCGGATAAAGTGTCACTAGAAGCCTTCCTAAGAGACAATCTCCATTCCTTCCGAACTGACTATGCAAATGTAGACGAGATGTGGCTCAAATTCAAAGATATAGTAGCAACAGCAATTGAGAGATTCATACCTCATAAATTGGTAAGAGATGGAATTGATCCCCCATGGTACACAAAACAGGTCCGAACGCTGTTGCAGAGGCAACGGAAAAAGCATGCGAAGTTCAGAAGAACGCGAAATCCCGAAGATTGGCTAAAATTTACAGACGCGCAAAATTTGTCACGGACTTCAGTGCGAGATGCCTTTAATAGGTTCCACAACGAAACATTGTCTCGAAATTTGGTAGAAAATCCGAAGAAATACTGGTTGTATGTAAAGAACACAAGCGGCAAGACGCAGTCAATACCTTCGCTGCGCAGTGCCGGTGGTACTGTTACCGACGACTGTGCCGCTAAAGCGGAGTTATTGAACGCAGTTTTCCGAAATTCCTTCACCAGGGAAGACGAATAGAATATTCCAGAATTTGAAACACGAACAGCTGCTAGCATGAGTTTCTTAGAAGTAGATACCTAAGCGTTGCGAAGCAACTCAAATCGCTTGATACGGGCAAGTCTTCAGGTCCAGATTGTATACCTATTAGGTTCCTTTCAGATTACGCTGATACAATAGCTCCCTACTTAGCAATCATATACAACCAATCATATACAACCGCTCGCTCACCGATAGATCTGTACCTACAGATTGGAAAATTGCGCAGGTCGCACCAGTGTTTAAGAATGGTAGTAGGAGTAATCCATCGAACTACAGACCTAAATCATTGACGTCGGTTTGCAGTAGGGTTTTCGAGCGTATACTGTATTCAAACATTATGAATCACGTTGAAGGGAACGATCTATTGATACGTAATCAGCATGGTTTCAGGAAACATCGTTCTTGTGCAACGCAGCTAGCTCTTTATTCGTACTAAGTAATAGCCGCTATCGACAGGGGATCTCAAGTTGATTCCGTATTTCTAGATTTCCGGAAAGCTTTTGACACCGTTCCTCACAAGCGACTTCTAATCAAGCTGCGGGCTTATGGGGTATCGTCTAAGTTGTGCGAGTGGATTCGTGATTTCCTTTCAGGAAGGTCGCAGTTCGTAGTAATAGACGGCAAATCATCGAGTAAAACTGAAGTGATATCAGGTGTTCTCCAGGGAAGCGTCCTGGGACCTCTACTATTCCTGATCTATATAAATGACCTGGGTGACAATCTGAGCAGTTCTCTTAGGTTGTTCGCAGATGATACTGTAATTTACTGTCTAGTAAGGTCATCCGAAGACCAGTATCAGTTGCAAAGCGATTTAGAAAAGATTGCTGTATGGTGTGGCAGGTGGTAGTTGTCGCTAAATAACGAAAAGTGTGAGGTGATCCACATGAGTCCCAAAAGAAATCCGTTGGAATTCGATTACTCGATAAATAGTACAATTTTCAAGGCTGTCAATTCAACTAAGTACCTGGGTGTAAAAATTACGAACAACTTCAGTTGGAAAGACCACATAGATAATATTGTGGGGAAGGCGAGCCAAAGGTTGCGTTTCATTGGCAGGACACTTAGAAGATGCAACAAGTCCATTAAAGAGACAGCTTACACAACACTCGTGCGTCCTCTGTTAGAATATTGCTGCGCGGTGTGGGATCCTTACTAGGTGGGATTGACAGAGGACATCGAAAGGGTGCAAAAAAGGGCAGCTCGTTTTGTATTATCACGTAATAGGGGAGAGAGTGTAGCAGATATGTTACGCGAGTTGGGATGGAAGTCATTAAAGCAAAGACCTTTTTCGTCGCGGCGAGATCTATTTACGAAATTTCAGTCACCAACTTTCTCTTCCGAATGCGAAAATATTTTGTAGAGCCCAACCTACATAGGTAGGAATGATCATCAAAATAAAATAAGAGAAATCAGAGCTCGAACAGAAAGGCTTAGGTGTTCGTTTCTCCCGCGCGGTGTTCGGGAGTGGAATGGCAGGGAGATAGTATGATTGTGCTTCGATGAACCCTCTACCAAGCACTTAAATGTGAATTGCAGAGTAATCATGTAGATGTAGATGTAGATGTAGATTCTTTGGGTTAATGTTGAAGTTATGAATAGGTGCCATTTCAGTCTACTGACCCCTATTCTTTTATGAACATTAAATTATAGGGATCTCCGCAAATCACCTGGAAATGTCATCACACCTTCCCTGCGATAATCAATCACACGCATTCTGCGTTACGATAGATGATAAAAGCATTAATTAACTCATTTTTGTAATTCTATTACGCTGTCGCTTTCAGGTCAGCAAAGTATGAAGTTCTTTTATAGACCACATCAGGATATTGATGCAACACGACGAGATGTATCAGATTTAATGTTTTTCTCAGTCGATGTCTATATTTATGCCGATTTGCTAAAATTCATCCACTGTGACTTGCACTTCAGGCATTTTAGGTAGTAAGTGGTCCTACAATAAGTGGTCCTATAATCACATGGAAACTTACATTTCCTCTTTTAGAACTAAGTCCTTAGTTGTCTATAATGAGTTTCACGTTGCGGAAGAATACAACAAAATTTTCAAATTCAATAAAAGTCTCCAACATTGGTTGCACTACACACGACCGTATACATCTTTTCGTGCTCTTATCTTACGCCATTCTTTCTTTCCAGAACATTGCGACATGGACGTTAGTTTACTCTTCTGTGCTCATTAGACACGATTAAGCATTTCTTCTCAAGCAACTAGTGGGAATCGCAACAGACAGTTCGTTAGAAGACACAGAAAATGTTGTTGCATGCATTGATGCTGAAACTACCTGCTAAAGGTATGCATACTCTTTGGACCTCTAATCAATGTTCTTTTCACTAATGATCTGACAGTTGTGTAACTGTCTTCGCAGATTATACCAAAGAACTAAAATTTATAAAGCTGTCAATATAATTTTTTATTCGAAAAATAAGCTTTTCAACAACAGTCTCAGGGCACCGAAATATCTGTGAGGGTATGTTGGCTTAGAGTGACGGGAAGGAGGAGAAGAAATACTAAGCATTATAAAATGAAAAAAAATAATTCTGTCAGATAAGCACTGAAGAATTAGCAAATCAAAGACATCCTGATAGAAAGAGCACATCTTTGTACATCTGAGAAATGAAAATCTTCTGCTGCAGGACGGTAGTTCAAATCCCTGTTCGGTATGCAGATATAGGTCTTCCGTGATTTCCCCAAATCGCTTAAGGAAAAAAGGAAGGATGTTGTGGTCCTTAGTATGAAGAGTGCTTTGTCTCAAGTCTCCACGCTTGTCTATACTCTGAAAACAACTTCATCTTTACACAAGTACTGTCGCATAAATCATTCGAACCTGCTTACTCTATTCAAGCCCACGTCTCCAGTTTATGCACTCCATTACCATACTGCCTCTATTATCCCTCATTACCATACTGCCTGTTTCTTGGTGCGTCAGCATATGTGCTAGCAACTGATCCCTGCTTTTAGTTAGGTTGTGCCATAAATTTCTTTTTTCCCCAATGTAATTTATTACCTATTCATTAGTTATTTCGCCTGCCCATCTTCTTCAGCATTCTTGTGTGGCATCACGCTTCAAAATCTCTTCTCTTCTTGTCCGAACAGTTTTTACCGTCCATCTCTGATGCCAATGGAGGTTCCTTTAACCTATAAACTCCAACGTTAAGCATGTAAGCAGAAAGAAGTTTATAAAAGGTTTGAAATTATGTGTAAAATTTGTTGGAAGTCACTAAGTGCTCATCTCTTCTCATCATCGTCTCCAACTCCAGTTTCCCGAGTTTGGTGTACAAGTGCTCACCATCTCTTTCTGTCTTCATGCACCTTCTGTTCCAGGACAGCTTCCCATTTGTGTTCTTTCTCCTCCATATCTAATCTTACAGTCTACATCCAGCATTTATTTGGTCTTTCCCCTGGTCTGCTTCCTACGAGGTTCAGATTGAAATACCTTTCGGCAGGACTTTCGCTATTCATCCTCATTATGTGTCCATACCACTGAAGCCCGCATTTTTTTTATGACATTGATAACAGGAACCTTAATACCAACTACTTTTCTGTTCACATCATTCCTGTTTTTGTCCTTTCTAGTTGTTTGATTCATTGTTCTATGAATCTCATTTCTGTTGCCTGAATTCTGCTAAGGTCTTTGTTTAGTAGGTACATGTTCCTAAAGCATAGGATAGTTACGAGATAGGTGTGGTACATGGTCGCTTTTGCTTTTTGTGGCATTTTACCAGCCCAGACAAGATTTCTTATTTGACTGTAAAAACTGGATGCTTTCTGTGTCCTGCTGAGTACTTCCTGCTTAATCGTATTGTCTTTCAAGATCGTGCTTCCTAGGTACTTGAAATCTGGAACAGATTCTACTTTGACTTCTTCTAGAAATTTATTTGAGGTTGTTCTTTGCCAGTTGATGGTCATTTCTACTGTCTTTGTTTTACTTATTTATAGTCCGACATTTTTGAATGTGTTGTTCCAATCATTAAGTCTCTTCTGTCCTTCAGCTTCTGTCTTTCCCCATACTATCAAAACATCAGCAAACCCCAGGTCACTAAGTACTCTAATTCACAAATACAGGGTGAATATAGTACGGATAATTTCACGCCTTGATTTACGCTCCCTCAAGACATATACCCAGTTTCTAAAATAATACTTGTGTTGTTGTGTTCAACCAGCAACATAAGACTACACCTCTCAACGACTGGATTATTTCAGCCTTTTAAATCTTCATATTTGGTCAATAATTATATTAAATATTGAAAATCAAATTTTTGTTGCATGGAAGCCGATAGATAGGCAATCTGCAACTGAAATTAAATGATGGAACACGTCTACTTAGATGGCATCAATTAATCTTTATTGTATAACGAGGACAGAGTCGACCTCTACATCCTCATGCTATCAAAATACCTGGCGATTTTTGCGAGAAATTCCACTTCGCACTTTATCAATACACAGCTGTACTCCCTCACTTCAGGGAGGTAAAAAGATCCGCAGACACTTTAAAATCACCAAAGTGTACTATCTACGCAGTTCCACAAAATACTTATAGCTTTGTCGAAGTTGATTCTATTCCGGGATCGTTTAAAAATGCTAATCGTGTCCAGGTTAAGTGAGAGACCTTGTATTTAAAGTTTACACCAAACTAACAATTGTAATTTCCTGCAGAATATCCTAAATACAAACCAATTGTCTTTATAAAGTAGCACGAGTGGTAGTCTTAGATATGTTTCCAATTTGTATCTACACTTGACACAAGCGCCGAGATATTTTTCAAGAAAATAACAATTTTCTTTATAATCCAGGCAAAGTAAGCTGATAATTTGTAACAAATTAATTTTATTGGATATTTTCAGTCAACTCTTGTGACGGTTGCCTGAATTCTCTCGTGCACATAATTCACATGCATGGAACAAAACAGTATGACAGTATGTCTGCAAAACCGTCGATATTGTCAGAGCCGGTTTTCAGATTTATTGGCGTCGTTGTCTGTTATCTTCCCATTACAGTAGAACATAGTGAAACGTTTTTTAAGTGCTTCTATGTATATTAACCTACTGTAACAAATTAACGTGCAGACTACAAAGGAGTATTATCTGCACGTATTCGTCTATTTTTTATATCCTTGGTAAAAGTCTAAAATTTAGTAATTCTATCTAGAGCAGCTGTGTTCGTTGCCTTGGAAACATACACATTTTACGGGGTTGGATTGTCTGCCCACACAAAAGTGGACTGAAATCGAATCTTAGAGATGCGAAGAAATTAAAAATTGTTATGTTTAATAATTAGACCTTAACCGCGACTTTGGAACTTCATATTTATCCCAGAAGTACGTTGTTGATGTAAATAATGCTTCGGAAACTGCTCAATATAGAAGAAGCTAGCGCTAAATATATTACAAACAAGGTGAATGAAAACGAACAGCTGAAGTGGTCAAAAGAAAACATCATCTACATTAGGATATTTCGATCGAGAAATGTAATGTGGGCAAGAGGAAAAGTGTGCAAGAAATCTGCATTTTCCGTTCTTGAGTTTTATTGTTTATAATTTTTCTTTTTAAATATGATGATTACTTATTCCAATAATTTTCGTTTTATCTGTTCTTGGGGACTTCTCTTTTGGTTTCTATAATTAACTATTTGTGAAAATAACTTTTAAATGGTTTGCTTTATTTGTCGATTGGTCAAAATTAACAAGGTAATGCCAGTGAATTCGGCAATTCAATTAAAAGTACGGGTAACTGGTGTCGTCTGTGAATCCACAGGTAATCATGTCCACATTATTACCTGCAGGTGTTTTCTCACCTTCTACGATTTTCATTCCTTCCCTCACGCCACTGTAAATGTCGAAGGTTTCTTTGACAATCATTGTAAATCGATATACAGCATTCAGAGTCTCTAGAACTCCCAAATTGTGATAGTGTCTAGCCATTTCTCTATTGTAGAACTAATTATGACTCCATCATCATTGTCCACCCACTTCTGCACTGGAAGTTGCTATCTCATGCTTGTGAGGTAAGGCTTGACTTAAAGGTCAACTATTCGAATCGTGATCGTGGAAGAAATATTCACTGCTGTAATTCCACAGTAAGGGGAGGAGCGAGGGGGCGATTAGTACTTGATAAGCAAACAAGCTTATCGTCAAACAAGGGTGATTGCCTAATACTAAGCGACTCAAGTCACTGCCGCAAGCTAAATAGTGTGTGGAAACCAAGATTGTTGGTCAATCTATGGTGGTACACGCAGAACAGAGCGAAATAGAAGTAACAAGTGTGGTGTCTCATGTTTCAAAACTATTTTTGCTTTTTGTAATTAAATGCTTTTATGGTTTTCTCTGAATAAATCCAAGTATTCTTTGGAAATTAGCACGAAAAATATTACATGGATTCAGAGTCTAGCACTTTCGTTTGAGACTTTAATTACAGGACAATTCTTAGCCACATTTACTTTAACAATCATGAATTGAGCTTTGCATCTAATCATTGTGACTGCACAGTGACAATGCTGTTACAAGCACTGACCAAGAAAAGAACTGTCTCGCGACGATAAGCGTCCTCAATAACGTCTACTTAAAGAACCACTTTTCGCACCACAAAATCAGCTATACCACTGTAAACGACTATCATTGTAAGTATTTCTACTATAATGGCTTAACAGTGCATAGTCCCACACATTTCGTTTATAGCATAAGATGGAATTATGTCATTGCTGGTTCATAGCCAGGCCAGCTGAAAAATTAATAATTTATTATACACCTACTGGTTTGGATGTAAAATATGACGAAGAGATTGAAGAAATGTATGATGAAATTATTAAAAAATCATTCAAATAGTTAAGGGATACGAAATTTTAATACTAATTGTGGACTGGAATTCGATAGTAGTGAAAGGAAGAGAAGGGAAAGTAGAAAGTTAATATAGACTGGGTATGAAAGACAAAGCGACCTGGTAGAATTCTGCACAGAGAGTAACTTAATCGTAGCTAACACTTGATTTAAGAATCATGAGAGAAAGTTGTATGCGTTTCAAATTGATTATGTAACGGGAAGAAAGAGATTTATGAACCAAATTTTAAATTGTAAGAGGTTTCCACAGGCAGATGTGGACTTTGACCACAATTTATTGGTTAGGAATTGTAGATTAAAACTGAAGAAACTGCAAAAAGGTAGGAATTTAAGGAGATGGGACCTCGATAAACTGAAAGAACCAGAGGCTGTAGAGAGTTTCAGATGGAGCATTAGGAAACTACTGACAAGAACAGGTGGAAAGAATATAGTAGAGCAACAATGGGTGGCTCTGAGAGATGAAATAGCGAAGGCAGATGAGAATCAAGTAGATAAAAAGAAGAGGGCTAGTAGAAATCCTTGGATAAAACAAGAGATATTTAATTTAATCGAAGAAAGGAGAAAATATAAAAATGCAGTAAATGAAGCAGGCGAAAAGGAAGGCAAACGTCTCAAAAATGAGATCGACAGAAAGTGCAAAATGGCTAAGCAGGAATGGCTAGAGGGTAAATGTCCATATATCACTAGGGATAAGATAGATGCCGCCTACACGAAAATTAAGGACACTTTTGGAGAAAAGAGAACCATCTGTACGAATATCAAGACCTCAGATGGAAAACGAGTCCTAAACAAAGAAGGAAAAGCAGAAAGGTGGAAGGAGTATATAGAGAATCTATACAAGGTCGATCTACTTGAGGTCAATGTTATGGAAATGGAAGAGGATGTAGACGAAGATGAGATGGGAGATATGATACTGCATGAAGAATTTGGCAGAGCGCTCAAAGACCTAAGTCGAAACAAGGCCCCGGGAGTAGACAACATTCCATTAGAACTACTGGAAACATTGGGAGAGCCAGTCATGAAAAAAACTCTTCCATCTGGTGAGTAAGACCTATGAGACAGGCGAAACACCCTCAGACTTCAAGAATAACATGATGATTCCAATTACAAAGAAATCAAGTGCTGACAGGTGTGAAAATGACAGAAATATCAGTTTAGTAAGTCTCGGTTACAAAATACTAACACCAATAATTGCAGACCAATGGGAAATTGGTAGAAGCCGACCTCGGGGAAGATCAGTTTCGATTCCGTGGAAATGTTGGAGCACCCGAGGTAATACTGACCCTACATCTTAGAAAATAAGTTAAGGGGACGCGCGGGGAAGCCGCTCGATCTAGACGCCTTGTCACGGCCACCGTGGCTCCCCCAGTCGGAGGTTCGAGTCCTCCCTCGGGCATGTGTGTGAGTTTGTGCGTGTGTGTGTGTGTGCGTGTTGTCCTCATCATACGTTAGTTTAGGTTAGATTATGTAGTGTGTAAGCATAGGGACCGATGATCTCAGCAGTTTGGTCCCATAGGCTCTTATCACAAATTTGAAAATTTTAAGGAAAGAGAAACCTACGTTATAGCATTTGTAGACTTGGAGAAATTTTTGACAATGTTGACTGGAATACTCTTTCAAATTCTGAAGGGGACAGGGGTAAAGTACAGGACCGAATGGCTATTTACAACCGGTACGGAAACCAGATGGCAGCTATAAGAGTCGAGGAGCAAGAAAGGGAAGCGGTAGTTTAGAAGAGAGTGAGACATGGATGTGGCCTATCCCTGATGCTATCCAATCTATGTACAGGGTGTTACAAAAAGGTACGGCCAAACTCTCAGGAAACATTCCTCACACACAAATAAAGAAAAGATGTTATGTGGACATGTGTCCGGAAACGCTCAATTTCCATGTCAGAGCTCATTTTAGTTTCGTCAGTATGTTCTTCCACCTACGCTCAGTGGAGCACGTTATCATGATTTCATACGGGATACTCTACCTGTGCTGCTAGAACATGTGCCTTTACAAGTACGACACAACATGTGGTTCATGCACGATGGAGCATGCACGATGGAGCACATTTCAGTCGATGTGTTCGTACGCTTCTCAACAACAGATTCGGTGACCGATGGATTGGTAGAGGCGGACCAATTCCATGGCCTCCACGCTCTCCTGACCTCAACCCTCTTGACTTTCATTTATGGGGCATTTGAAAGCTCTTGTCTACGCAACCCCAGTATCAAATGTAGAGACTCTTCGTGCTCGTATTGTGGACGGCTGTGATACAATACACCATTCTCCAGGGCTGCATCAGCGCATCAGCGATTCCATGCGACGGAGGGTGGATACATGTAACCTCGCTAACGGAGGACATTTTGAACATTTCCTGTAACAAAGTGTTTGAAGTCACGCTGGTACGTTCTGTTGCTGTGTGTTTCCATTCCATGATTAATTAACATATTTTCATTCTTTGTGTGTAAGGAATGTTTCCTGAAAGTTTGGCCGTACCTTTTTGTAACATCCTGTATATTGAGCAGGAAGTAAAGGAAACAAAAGGAAAATTAGGAGTGGGAATTAAATTCCAGGGAGAAGAAATGAAAACCTCCAGGTTTGCCGATGAAACTGTAATTTTGTCAGAGACAACAATGGACTTGGAAGAGCAGTTGAACGGAATTGACAATGTCTTTAAAGGTGGATACAACATGAACATCAACAAAAGGAAAACGAGGATAATGGAATGTAATCGAAGTAAATCAGGTGATACTGAGGGAAGTAGATTAGGAAATGACACACTTAAAATAGTAGATGCCTTTTGCTATTTGGTCAGCAAAAAAACTGATGATGGTCGGTGTAGAGAGGATATAAAATGTAAACTGACAATGGCAAGGGAAGTGTTTCTAAAGAAGAGAAATTTGTTAACATCGAGCTCAGATTTAAGTGTCAGGGAGTCTTTTCTGATAGTAATTGTATGCAAGTGAAACATGGACGACAAACGGTTTTTACAGGAAAAGAATAGAATCCTTTGAAATGTGGTGCTACAGAAGACTGCTGTAGACTAGATAGGTAGATCACGTAACTAATGAGGAGGTACTAAATAGAATTGGGGAGAAGAGAAATTTATGGCACAACTTGACTAGAAGAAGGGATCGGTTTGTAGGACACGTTCTGAGGCATCAAAGGATCACCAATTTAGAATTTGAGAGAAGCATGGAAGATAAAAATCAAAGAGGGAGACCAAAGATGACTACACTAAGCAGATTCAGAAGGATGTAGGTTGCAGTAAGTACTGGGAGATGAAGAAGCTTGCACAGGATAGAGTAGCATGGAGAGTTGCATAAAACTAGTCTTTGGACTTAATACCACAACAACAAACACAAAATCTACTCCAGATCCGCAGGTTCCAGCGAAATAGAAATGTTACACTAGCTGCGCGAACAGTTGAGCGTCTGCAAAGGAAAGTATAAAAATTCAAATTTGCTCCGTAATGGCGGCTATTTTGCATTTCCTGCGATGCCAGGTTGTGTCGACTGCCCAGCGTGTTAGAACTGATGTACATGCTTCGTTATTTGACACAGGGCCGAAATGAAAGCAATAAATAACAGTTTAAGTTAAAAATCTATATCACAATTAATAACACATTATACAGTCGCCAAGACGTGGAAGAAGCAGAGCGATCTGATAACAAGCACAGAGTCAGAGACAGAAAACCACAGAAAGAATTTCAAGGAGAGAGACGCAATCACAGTGGCGCTTCTAAACTGTAAGTCAATATTATAAATACATTGTTTCTTAGGACATTATATCGAGTCTCTCTTGTCATTGGCTCCAAAGTAACAATCTTATGTTACATTGATTTTCTTTTTCACACCATAAAAATGTTGGTGACATACGTATGGGGACGCTATACATGACCAGTTGTCTTCACCTTACTTCTATTCGTAACATTCGCTCTTTGCTGCATTTATGACTGTTTACGAGAAAATCAAAACCGTCTTACGCAGAACACATACTCTATCAGAGTTCCACAATCAGTATCCAGTTCCATACATAAATTTGAGAGCCAGCTTTACTGTCGCTTTAACCGCCAGATGTGAACTGCTCTTTCCGCCTGCCGTGGAGTGATTTATCCCTGGTATAAGGCTAACGGCCATTCCGTCGTGTGTGCTGTCGTCACACGGGCCGTGGCACTCAAAGTGCAACGCACTGACTAGATTTCCTGAACAGTCAGGAACGATTCGGCTTGTGCATATAGTACGTGTACCTCAACGTGATATGCGCCTCTGTAGAGGGCTCCATCGGTAATTCGAGGCTAAAGGTGATGCGCCGAGCTGCTCGAAGTGGACACGCGACCGCTGCGATTTTCAGCACAGTTGTCAACTGTATTCCAGTCAAAAATCGAATTTTGTGTACGAAAATGGACTCCGTTCTCTTAATACAAACAATTCCGCTCCTGACTATATTCTACTTATATCGTTCTGACTGTTGGACGTACAAGAAAAACTTCGTTATCCATGAACACGTTGTAAGGTAAGACGGACCATCCACGTCCATTCAGCAAGCATACCATCAAATGTTGTGTGTTAATTCAATAGTCTTTAACATAACATAATTTTTTTTCATAATTCTCAATTTTTAGTAAAACCTTTAGCTTAGTAAGCTTACTCTGACTGACTCCTGAGAGAGAGCGCACTTACACCTAGATAACATAGAATATTACATATCACGGATTTATTACAGTGAAGAGCGAAAGAAACTGTTACACCTTCTCAGTATCGTGCAGGACCGCCGCGAGCACGCAGAAGTACCCGAACACAACGTGGCATGGACTCGACTAATGTCTGAAGAACTGCTGGAGGGCATTGACACCATGAATCCTGCAGGGCTGTCCATAAATCCGTAAGAGTAAAAGGGAGATGGAGATCTCTTCTGAACAGCACGTTGCAAGGCATCACTAATATGCTAAATAATGTTCATGTCTGAGGATTTGGTACCCAGCGGAAGTGTTTAAACTCATCTGAGCGTTACCGGAGCCACTCTGTAGCAATTCTGGGCGTCTGTTGTGTCGCATTGTTCTGCTGGAATTGCCCAAGTCCGTCGGAGCGCACAACGGATATGAATGGATGCAGGTGATCAGACAGGATGCTTATGTACATGTCACCCGTCAGAGTCGTATCTAGACGTATCAGGGTTCCCAAATCACTCCAACTGCACACGTCCCATACCATTACAGAGCCTCCACCAACTTGAACAGTCCCCTGCTGACATGCAGAGTCCATGGATTCGTGAGGTTGTCTTCAGAGCCGTACAAGTCCATCCTCACGATACAATTTAAAACGAGACTCGTCCGACCAGACAACGTGCTTCCAGTCATCAACAGTCAATGTTGGTATTGACGGGCCCAGGCGAGGCGTAAAGCTTTGTGTCGTGCAGTCATCAAGGGTACACGAGTAGGTCTTCAGCTCCGAGAGCCCATATCGATATTGTTTCGTTGAATAGTTCGCACTCTGACAATTGCTGACGGCCCAGCATTGAAATCTGCAGCAATTTGCGGAAGGGTTGCACTTCTGTCACGTTGAACGATTCTCTTCCGTCGTCGTTGGTCCCGTTCTTGCAGGATCTTTTTCCGGCAGCAGCGATGTCGAAGATTTGATGTTTTACCGGATCCCTGATATTCACGGTACACTCGTGAAATGGTCGTACGAGAAAATCCCCACAATCGCTACATCGGAGATGCTGTCTCCCAGCTCTCATGCGCCTACTATAACACCACAGTTCAGTCACACTGATATCTTGATAGCAGCAGTAACCGAACTAACAGCTGCATCAGGCACTTATCTTATACAGGCGTTGCCGACAGCAACGCCGTATTCTGACTGTTTTCATATCTCTCTCTGTATTTGAATACGCATGCCTATACCAGTTTCTTTGTCGCTTCAGTGTATATTAATAAGAAATTCTCAGAACCTTTTAGAACGAGAGAAATTGAATAAATAAATATACGAAATTAAAGAGTTGCCAACGAGCTACGCACCGCTGCATAACTCCACGTCTCTGTCCATTGCACTAGGCTGAAACCTTACAGTATCGGAACATGTTTTGTACGTTATCATCTACTGAAGGCTTCGTACGCCGAAATCTTATTAACAGACCTTTAGGTATCTTTCTACAAATTTTACCAATTATCTGACGGGTCTTCAATTTGGCGTTGCCTTGAAACAGGATACTTTCACAACATGCAATTTACAATATGAAAATGCTTTATGCACCAATCTGACGTTTCCTGAGATTGTGGTACAAAAAATCGTACCAATAACGATGCGTTTTCGAGAGGTTCTCGATGTGCTGATGCTTTCATACAGCATATATTTATAGGTCGGATATTAAAGTAAGAAATTAAAATAAAAATAAAAGAAACGAATTGGGATTCAGCTGAAAACGACTAAATCCAAAATGGCATCTTCAGATTCTGTGCTGAAAAAGAGAGATGACCTGCATTTGACGTAGGTGGTGTTCTTCCATCTCAGTGATCAACGTTCAAATGCGCAACTGTATCTGCTGTTGGTTCACAGCCTTGTAAAATTTTTTGAAATACTTCATTTTCTCCATTGACTGTATTTTATTAAAAATCCACTATTGCAATTTCAACTACTGTTGTGCTTACAGCACCTATTATCCACCTGAAAATGATCAAGGCTGCAATAGTGGATTTTTAATAAACGAACAGTCAATGGCGACACTGAAGTCTTTCGAGGTTGAAATGCGCGTTCAGAATACCTAACGTGCTTGATACGTGCTGCACGTTCGAAACAACTCCGCAGCGTGCTTTCACCATGCAACGATGGAAGAAACTTGGCAAGCTCAACAATGACGTTCGAATGAACGGTCCATGTAACGTCAGCTTAAGACTTGAGGCTGCCAGAGACGGTACTACGAAAAGTACGTCCTTTACCACATCTCCGGAGTGATGGAATATTAGACAGAATTTGCGCTAATGTCCTAGTTTCATTTCCAGATTTCTCTGAAGTTTCTCGTTGTGTTTTCACTGATGATGGGTGCCCGTCCTTAGGATGGGGGCGTTAAGCTCGGAGGCCCCGTTGGTGCCATTCCAGAGTACGTTACGTGCCGCACCCTGCCTTTTCCTTCTCTCACCAAGAAAAGACAAATATGATACCACACGGCATAAGTACTCACCAAAATCAATACGGTAGTAACACAGGTGGTATTTCGTAACAGGTTGAAGGTAACCGATAGTAAATCATCTCCAGTTGCACCCTGTCCTGGACGCCAATGCGAGATTTTCGAGTCATCCCCCACACTTACGTTACCGTCGTCTAATATTTCTGAAGAAACTGGGAAGGTATTTAGTCCCACGCACTAGTAAAAAAGGTTCATATATCCATCTGCATGAGTGTTCAGACTGATTCGCGCACCAAAATTGACTCGCCAACATATTAGGACATACTTATGTCGAACATAGTAATTTATTTGTACAGTCACGTAATTCCCATCTGTTTGAATAACGAGGGTTATAAGGTATGTCATCCTTTAAACGGAGCGTTAGAATTAACAACTAGGTTGGTGATTCTCGACTATGGAAGCAAAATAAAAGACTACTAATGATAATGAATCTTTGTCAAGGTATGTTAGCAAAAGAATGACTTGAATAGTCTTACAAACTGTACGTTATTACAAACCGTTGAAATATAATTTATACAACACATTACTGCTTATGGACCTCAAGATCATTAATGCTTGTAATATGTGTATAACAAATAATAGGGATTTGAGTCTCTAAATGCGGTGCCAATAGTCATATTTAAATGACTTGATTTTAATTACACTGAAGAAGCTATTTCAAGTGCTAATTTGAACAAAGAGCTAGTAAAATGATAGTATTCACTTCCACATCCATTACGTGAGAGTACGGAGAAGTTTAACAAATGTAGAATACATTTCCAGAGCGGTATTTTTTTTTTTTTTTTTTTTTTTTTTTTTTTTTTTTTTTTTTTTTTGTATCAGGACTCTCCAGCATTTACATTGCTGTTGTCCTGAGATTATCATTGTGTTACTTTAAGAGGTATGTGAGAGAAGTAACGAGATTGACAGACAACACTGCAAGCCATCTGGTAACACTATGTTGTTCTACTTGGGTAAAACGGCGTGTCATCCCGTCCAAATGCTCTGTCCGCTTTCAACTCCTTACAGGAAACATGTGATTTTTGAGAGCGCCATCAGTGAAGTTTTGTTTCTGTTGTGTGTTACGAAAATGGGAAAGTGGAATTTAGATCACCGTTATGTCATCAAATTTGCGATAAACTTGGGCAGCCCGCAAGTCTGAAAAGTTGAAACAGGTCTATGGGGAACATTCATTATGAAGAACACAAGTTTTCTCTGACACAAATCATTTTTTGGAAGACCGAGAACACATTGAAGATTAACCTCGCTCAGGGAGACCTTCAACTTCAAAAACTGACGTAAAAGTCGAACGTGTGCGTGTCCTTGTGAGATCAGATCGAATTTGTTCCTCCAGAGCGAACTGTCAACCAAGTATTTAACAAAGGTGCCCTTGGAAAGCTGAGGAAAAGGGTCAATCGAGTGGGACCAGACACTGCAGACATGTGTATGCTGCATTATGGCAACGTCTCATGTCACACGGCCACTTCCATCAAGGAATTTTTAACTCGAAAGGCATTTCTGTTGTTCCACCATCCCCCCCCCCCCCTCCCACCAATTCACCTGACATGAGTCCTTGTGACTTTTTTCTTTCCCCTAAGTTGAAAAATGTCTTTAAAGGACGAATGTTATTGACATGTTAAAGGCGCAACATTTGAAGCCTTTCAGCCTAATAAGACTGGAAACGACTCCGTTAGCGTATAACTGCCGATGAGGCAATACTGTTGTTTAAAAAAATAAAAGCTTCGGTGGATAAAAAATCATTCTCATTACTTTTGTCACACAACTTGTATTAGCATTTAATTTCCTGAAAACTGTTTTGGAGTTAGTGTTAGTGTTGCAGTATCCACAACTTAGCACGGTATTACTTTTTGAAAGGAGAAAAATACAGATAAATTCCACTGTCAATGGAGAAACTTTCTCGAAACGTGTCTAGGAATGTAATCATTTGAATCAACGTTAACATACTAACCGAACGTTATCATGAATAAGTCAATGTTTTCGCGGCGTGGCTGCTAGCAAATACACTCCTGGAAATTGAAATAAGAACACCGTGAATTCATTGTCCCAGGAAGGGGAAACTTTATTGACACATTCCTGGGGTCAGATACATCACATGATCACACTGACAGAACCACAGGCACATAGACACAGGCAACAGAGCATGCACAATGTCGGCACTAGTACTGTGTATATCCACCTTTCGCAGCAATGCAGGCTGCTATTCTCCCATGGAGACGATCGTAGAGATGCTGGATGTAGTCCTGTGGAACGGCTTGCCATGCCATTTCCACCTGGCGCCTCAGTTGGACCAGCGTTCGTGCTGGACGTGCAGACCGCGTGAGACGACGCTTCATCCAGTCCCAAACATGCTCAATGGGGGACAGATCCGGAGATCTTGCTGGCCAGGGTAGTTGACTTACACCTTCTAGAGCACGTTGAGTGGCACGGGATACATGCGGACGTGCATTGTCCTGTTGGAACAGCAAGTTCCCTTGCCGGTCTAGGAATGGTAGAACGATGGGTTCAATGACGGTTTGGATGTACCGTGCACTATTCAGTGTCCCCTCGACGATCACCAGTGGTGTACGGCCAGTGTAGGAGATCGCTCCCCACACCATGATGCCGGGTGTTGGCCCTGTGTGCCTCGGTCGTCTGCAGTCCTGATTGTGGCGCTCACCTGCACGGCGCCAAACACGCATACGACCATCATTGGCACCAAGGCAGAAGCGATTCTCATCGCTGAAGACGACACGTCTCCATTCGTCCCTCCATTCACGCCTGTCGCGACACCACTGGAGGCGGGCTGCACGATGTTGGGGTGTGAGCGGAAGACGGCCTAACGGTGTGCGGGACCGTAGCCCAGCTTCATGGAGACGGTTGCGAATGGTCCTCGCCGATACCCCAGGAGCAACAGTGTCCCTAATTTGCTGGGAAGTGGCGGTGCGGTCCCCTACGGCACTGCGTAGGATCCTACGGTCTTGGCGTGCATCCGTGCGTTGCTGCGGTCCGGTCCCAGGTCGATGGGCACGTGCACCTTCCGCCGACCACTGGCGACAACATCGATGTACTGTGGAGACCTCACGCCCCACGTGTTGAGCAATTCGGCGGTACGTCCACCCGGCCTCCCGCATGCCCACTATACGCCCTCGCTCAAAGTCCGTCAACTGCACATACGGTTCACGTCCACGCTGTCACGGCATGCTACCAGTGTTAAAGTCTGCGATGGAGCTCCGTATTCCACGGCAAACTGGCTGACACTGACGGCGGCGGTGCACAAATGCTGCGCAGCTAGCGCCATTCGACGGCCAACACCGCGGTTCCTGGTGTGTCCGCTGTGCCGTGCGTGTGATCATTGCTTGAACAGCCCTCTCGCAGTGTCCGGAACAAGTATGGTGGGTCTGACACACCGGTGTCAATGTGTTCTTTTTTCCATTTCCAGGAGTGTATATTAGCGAGTGTCCACTAGATTTGATATTCCGTTCCTCCGTACAATGTTTACACGTGTCTAAGGCAGCTAGCGATAGTCTTACAGGTGTTCGCAATCTGTATTCCAACCAGACAGCAACTGAAATATTTTACAGAAACATTTAATGACGAACGACGCACTATACGTAAAGCTATTCGTTCTATCCTTTCTTCAGAGAGAAATAACTTTTTACCTTACATGAAATTAAATATATGTTTTGGCTAAGACACTTTCAGCAATGAAAGTTAATATTTTAAATAAAATGCACAAAATTAATTATATTTACACTGTCGTAACCTTTATAATTTCACTTCTGAGTGTACATGCAACGTATTTAACATACACACTTCATCAACTGAATCTAACCTCTCTAAAATATGTTTACTCGCAAATTTTTACCAATATTTGATCTTGTCATTTCAGATAGTAGGGTTTCTTCGTATTGGTTTCACAAAAATGACAACTTGTTTTAAAGAAATGAGAAAATATTGTCACCCAAGTTAAATTACTTATGGGTTAAACTATTACTAGAATCAGTAACTATCTTCCGTAAGACACAAAAATAATCTTGTGATAGACTCGTACATATTTTACAATACCACCAAAAATTTCGTTTTTGAAACACAAAGTAAGAAGTGATTAATGTGCCACGTCTCTAATTTCTACGTGAATCTTTAACAAAATCACAATTAGTGACTGAAGACGGATAGTTCAAGTAGTTTATTAGTGTTGTTGGGTTAATTCATCGTCATCCCATTTGGGTTTGGAAAAATCACGTGATTACTAAGTGGATTTCTGTACCTGCTGGTTACGTAAAATCCTATTCAGAAACGGACACTATTGTAATCTTGTTCGTTCCATCTCGAGACTTCACCATCACGTATTTTATTACGAAAGATTATTTTCGTACCAATTTTTCACTGAGCTGTTTATGTTGCTATTTTGTTTGCAATCGATTCTAAAGCCGCTTACTACTTCATCCTACGGCTCTTAGGCACAGCAGTAGAAAGTGTACACACCCACAAGTCTATCCCACTGTTGCATCGCTGCTTTAATGTGTCCAAATATAAGACTAAGTGTTGTTATGGTCTTCACTCCGAAAACTGGTTTGATGTCAGTGTCCACGCTAGTCAGTCCAGTGCAAGGCTCTTCATCTCTACATAACTACTGCAACATTCATCCATTCGAACTTCTTAATGTATTCAAATGGTTCAAATGGCTCTGAGCACTATGCGACTTAACTTCTGAGGTCACCAGTCGCCTAGAACTTTGAACTAATTAAACCTAACTAACCTAAGGACATTACACACATCCATGCCCGAGGCAGGATTCGAACCTGCGACCGTAGCGATCGCTTGGCTCCAGACTGTAGCGCCTAGAACCGCACGGCCACTCCGGCCGGCTCTTAATGTGTTCGAGCATAAGCGTCCTTCTACGGCTTTTCACCTCACACAGTTAGTTCCATTACCAAACTCACGATTCCTTGATGCCTTAGGATGTCTCCTGTGATCTAGTTCTTTCTCTTAGCCAAGTTGTGTCATCATCCTCTTTCTCAAGCAGTTCGATTTAATACCTCATTAGTTAATCGCTCTACCCATCTGATCTTCAGCATTCTTCTAGAGCACCACAGTTCAAGAGCTTCTATTGTCTTATCGTATGAACCGTTTGCCGTCCACGTATCACCTCCTACAAGGCTACACACCAGACGAATACCTTCAGAAAAGCCTTCCTAACTCTTAAATTTATATGACGTATTAAAAATTTCCTCGTTTTCAGAAATATTTTTCTTACTATCGCCAGTCTGCATTTTGAGCCCCCACTACTTTTAAACCCCACTATATCAGTCATCGTCAGTTATTTAGCTGCCAAAATAGCAAAACTTATCTACACTATGTGATCAAAAGTATCCATACAGCCCCAAAAACAAACGTTTTTCATGTTAGGTGCATTATGCTGCCACATATTGCTAGTTACTCCATATCAGCAACCTCAGTAGTCATTAGACAACGTGAGAGAGCAGAATGGGGCGCTCCGAAGAACTCGCGGACTTCGAACGTGGTCAGGTGATTGGGTGTCACTTGTCTCATATCTCTGCACGCGAGATTTCCATACTCCGAAACATCCCTAGCTCCACTGTTTCCGATGTGATAGTGGAGTGGAAACGTGAAGGGACACGTACAGCACAAAATCGTATAGACCGACCTCATCTGTTTGAGTGACAGAGGCCGTCAACAGTTTAAGAGGGTCGTAATGTGTAATAAGCAGACATCTATCCAGACCATCATACAGGAATTCCAAACTGCATCAGGATCCACTGCAAGTACTGTGACAGTTACGCTAGAGGTGAGAAAACTTGGATTTCATGGTCGAGCGGCTTCTCATAAACCACACATCACGCAGGTAAATTGCAAACGACGCCTGGCCTGATATAAGGAGCGTAAACATTGGACAATTGAACAGTGGAAAAACATTGTGTGGAGTGACGAATCACGGTACACAATGTACCGATCCGATGGCAGGGTGTAGATATGGCGAATGCCCGGTGAACGTCATCTGGCAGCGTGTGTAGTGCCAACAGTAAAATTTGGAGATGTGGTCATGTTTTTTATGGAGGGGGCTTGCGCTTCTTGTTGTTTTGCGTGGCACTATCACATCACAGGCCTACACTGATGTTTAAAGCACCTTCTTGCTTCCCATTGTTTGAAGAGCAATTCGGGGATGGCGGCTGCATCTTTCAGTACGATCGAGCACCTGTTCATAATGCACGGCCTGGGGCTGAGTGGTTACACGACAATAACATCCCTGTAATGGACTGGCCTGAACAGAGTCCTGACCTGAATCCTATAGAACATCTTTGAGATGTTTTGGAACACCGATTTGGTACCAGGCCTCACCGACCGACATCGGTACCTCTCCTCAGTGCAGCACTCCGTGAAGAATATGCTGCCATTCCCCAAGCAACCTTCAACCACCTGACTGAACGTATGTCTGCTAGAGTGGAAGCTGTTATCAAGGCAAAGGGTGGTACAACACCATATTGAATCCCAGCATCACCGATGGAGGGCGACACAAACTTGTAAGTCATTTGCAGCCGGGTGTCCGGATACTTTTAATCACATAGTGTACTACTTTTCGAGACTCATTTCCCAATCTACACTCCTGGAAATGGAAAAAAGAACACACTGACACCGGTGTGTCAGACCCACCATAGTTGCTCCGGACACTGCGAGAGGGCTGTACAAGCAATGATCACACGCACGGCACAGCGGACACACCAGGAACCGCGGTGTTGGCCGTCGAATGGCGCTAGCTGCGCAGCATTTGTGCACCGCCGCCGTCAGTGTCAGCCAGTTTGCCGTGGCATACGGAGCTCCATCGCAGTCTTTAACACTGGTAGCATGCCGCGACAGCGTGGACGTGAACCGTATGTGCAGTTGACGGACTTTGAGCGAGGGCGTATAGTGGGCATGCGGGAGGCCGGGTGGACGTACCGCCGAATTGCTCAACACGTGGGGCGTGAGGTCTCCACAGTACATCGATGTTGTCGCCAGTGGTCGGCGGAAGGTGCACGTGCCCGTCGACCTGGGACCGGACCGCAGCGACGCACGGATGCACGCCAAGACCTTAGGATCCTACGCAGTGCTGTAGGGGACCGCACCGCCACTTCCCAGCAAATTAGGGACACTGTTGCTCCTGGGGTATCGGCGAGGACCATTCGCAACCGTCTCCATGAAGCTGGGCTACGGTCCCGCACACCGTTAGGCCGTCTTCCGCTCACGCCCCAACATCGTGCAGCCCGCCTCCAGTGGTGTCGCGACAGGCGTGAATGGAGGGACGAATGGAGACGTGTCGTCTTCAGCGATGAGAATCGCTTCTGCCTTGGTGCCAATGATGGTCGTATGCGTGTTTGGCGCCGTGCAGGTGAGCGCCACAATCAGGACTGCATACGACCGAGGCACACAGGGCCAACACCCGGCATCATGGTGTGGGGAGCGATCTCCTACACTGGCCGTACACCACTGGTGATCGTCGAGGGGACACTGAATAGTGCACGGTACATCCAAACCGTCATCGAACCCATCGTTCTACCATTCCTAGACCGGCAAGGGAACTTGCTGTTCCAACAGGACAATGCACGTCCGCATGTATCCCGTGCCACTCAACGTGCTCTAGAAGGTGTAAGTCAACTACCCTGGCCAGCAAGATCTCCGGATCTGTCCCCCATTGAGCATGTTTGGGACTGGATGAAGCGTCGTCTCACGCGGTCTGCACGTCCAGCACGAACGCTGGTCCAACTGAGGCGCCAGGTGGAAATGGCATGGCAAGCCGTTCCACAGGACTACATCCAGCATCTCTACGATCGTCTCCATGGGAGAATAGCAGCCTGCATTGCTGTGAAAGGTGGATGTACACTGTACTAGTGCCGACATTGTGCATGCTCTGTTGCCTGTGTCTATGTGCCTGTGGTTCTGTCAGTGTGATCATGTGATGTATCTGACCCCAGGAATGTGTCAATAAAGTTTCCCCTTCCTGGGACAATGAATTCACGGTGTTCTTATTTCAATTTCCAGGAGTGTAATTCCATCACTCTCGCTTGATTTAATTTGATTGCTTTCCATTATCATTATTTTGCTTCCGTTGTTAATCTTACAATCTCTTATGAAGACACTATCCATTCCGTTCAAGTCATGTTATATTTATCACGTTAAAAGATGCTGTGAGGCAGCAAAAGGGTATTCTTGTAGCATTTCGATAACTGTACCTAAGCGCCGGATGGTGCTGTAAAAGGCTTGCAAATCGGTCGCAAATAAATTAAATAACAGACACTGATGTGTGGAAAAAATAGTATCACATTACGTTATAATTTTTTTGGATATTTCTGGAAAGTTCCTAAGGGACCAAACTGTTGAGGTCATCGGTCCCTAGGCTTACACACTACTTAATCTAACTTAAACTAACGTAAGATAAGGACAACACACACAGCCACGCCCGGGGGAGGACTCGAACCTCCGACGGGGAGGGCCGCGATATACGTTATAAAAACAGCTACCAACGACTAACTTAAAGACTTTTCTTTTTTTAAACCCATTTAATTTTTCCATGCTCTCACCGGTTTCGAATTTTCATTTATCTTTAGATGGCTCCATTACAACATGAACTGCTAATGAGGCGTTGGTTGTTTTGTTTGCCATGGTGCCCTATGGTGAACATATACACTAAAGCGCCAAAGAAACTGGTATAGGCATGCGTATTCAAATACAGAGATATGTAAATAGGCAGAATACGGCACTGCGGTCAGCAACGCCTATATAAGACAACAAGTGTCTGGCGCACTTGTTAGTTCGGTTACTGCTGCTAGAATGGCAGGTTATCAAGATTTAAGCGGGTCTGAACGTGGTGCTATAGTTGGCGCACGAGCGATGGGACACAGCATCTCCGAGGTAGCGATGAAGTGGGGATTTTCCCGTACGACCAATTCGCGAGTGTACCGTGAATGTCAGGAATCCAGTTAAACATCAAATCTCTGACATCGCTGTTGCCGGAAAAACATCATGCAAGATCGAGACGACAACTGAAGAGAATCGTTCAACGTGACAGAAATGTAACCCTTCCGCAAGTTCCTGCAGATTTCACTGTTGGATCCTCAACAAGTAACAGCATGCGTACCATTCAACGAAACATCATCGATACGGGCTTTCAGAGCCGAAGGCCCACTCGTGTACACGTGATGACTGCACGACACAGAGTTTTAAGCCTCGCCTGTGCCCGTCAACACCATTGGACTGTTAATGACTGGAAACACGTTGCTTGAACGAACGAATCCCATTTTAAATTGTATCGAGCGGATGAACATGTACGAGAGGGGAGGCAACCTCATGAATCCATGTACCCTGCATGTGAGCAAGGACTGTTCAAGCTGGTGCAGGCTCTGTAGTGGTACGGAGCGTGTACGGTTGGAGTGATATGGGACCCCTGATACGTCTAGATACGTATCCGACGGACTTGGACAATTCCAGCAGGACAATGCGACACACCACATGTCCAGAATTGCTATAGAGTGGCTCTAGGAACACTCTTCTGAGTTTAAACACTTTCGCTGGCCCCGAAACTCCAGAACATGAACATTATTGGGCATATCTGGAATGCATTACAACGTTCTGTTCAGAATAGGTCTCAACCCCCTCGTATTCTTATGGATCTATGGACATCCCTACAGGTTTCATGATGTCAGTTCCCTCCATCACTACTTCAGACATTAGTGGAGTCCATGTCACGTCGTGTTGAGGCACTTCTGCGTCCTGGCGGGCCCCTACACAATATTAGTCAGGTGTACCCATTTCTTCTGATACTCATGGTCACTCGTGAAATGGTCGTACGGTAATATCAGTGTATTAACTGATAGATATTCATAAAGGAAATGAAAATGAATGAAATTTGGATATTTTATAATGCCTGTTTAGTACCAGTGCATATAGTGAACATGTGTTGATATCTACGAAAGTTCGAGTTTTTGTTATTTTCCGTGTAGTATATAGTTGTATCATGTTAAACATCGGCTCATTGTTACAAGCACTTTCACGAAATCTCAGAGTAAAAAATGTGTTACCATTAGTACTTTTTCAACAAACAATTTAATTTCACATACATTCCGCGAGTGCAACATGTAGTGATGGCTTACGAGCATCCTATGAAGCAAACGTATACATTGTTCACATTGGCGTCAGAGATGAGGTGAAAGGTACGATTTCATCATGAATACATCTTCGGCAGTAAATATTAAGCAATCGGTGTGAGGAATAAAATAAATAAACATAATCATTCTTTAAAAGTCACATGAAATAGTGTTTTTAAGGTTTCGTAGCCCAGTCGGTAAAAACTAAACCCTTAAGGATCACTTGTTTGTCCGTCTATCTATCTGTATGTCTGTCTTTACGTTAAGACCTCTTTTCTCAGGAACGATAGACATATCAAGTTTAAATTTATGCCACGCGCTTAGACGTATAGTGCCTTGGTCATGTAAAAAATCTCATCAAAAGATACGTCCATTCATGTCACATATTTTGACACTCGCGAACTCACTCATCAAAATATATGGGGCACTTACCGTTAGCAAAGAATCATGGAAATTCGAGGGCAGCAATGTTTTGCAGTACAAGTAAAGAAAAACTTTCGAAAATTGTTAATTTGCAATTAGATTGCAAGAAAATTTTTTTTTGTCATTTGTGATTTGTGTGTTAATACTGCTTTTTTTTCTATGGAACGGGTACACATATCAGGTTGAAATTTATTTTACAGTCCTTTGGCGATATAAAAAGTTTGAACTTGTACGTCAATGGCATTAAAAGATACGGCCATTTATGTCGCATCTTTTGACACTCCCTATCTCACTTACCAAAACCGGTCGGGTACATCTTGTTGACCTAGGATCATAAATTTTCGCTAGAAGCAAGATTTCACAGCGCCAGTAAGGAAAAAAATCCGAAACTTGTTAATTTTTAGTTATATAAAACAAACAAATAATTTTTGTGATTTGTTATCCGTCTGTCTGTTTGTCTGTCAAGACCCCCTTTTTCTCGGGAATTACAATAACAAGTGCGAAATTTCACACAAAAATTCAAATATAAAACTTAAAATTAAAAGTTCTCGGGACAAGTGCTTTGCTACCATCAATATCGATAACAGACAGATATCGTCTAGACTCTCGGTTCACAGGATAGATGAACTATCTACACAGCTAATTAACATTCAGAGCGCGATTCCTACACTCAGTTAGCCAATTCCTTAAACACACAAACTGTTAACATACGTTAAATATATAATTTATTAGAAACATGTGAGATGTATATTTGTGTTAGCAACTGTCTGAATTTATTTTTGTGCCTTTGAAGGAGTACTTTTGGAAATTTGTCAGAACAGCATTGTTAGCTGGAAAAGAATGTTTGAGCTCGATAACAAGGCAGTAGCTTAGATGTGGTAAGGTAAGATTTTTGGTTTCGTAGGAAGAAAGGAGCACGAGACGGGCAAGACTAGGTGAGGGGCGGCGCGGCAGGCAGGGGGATGCGCGCGGCCACGTGGCGGCGGCGGCGGCGGCGGCGGCGATACTCACGGCTGCGGAATCGGCCGTGCAGCGCGGCGGAGCAGGCGGGGCAGTTGAGCGTGCAGTGCGGCCGGCGCACCTCGAGCAGCGGCGACACGGCGCGCTCGCGCTCCTGCCCGCCGTCCCAGTCGCGCTCCCTGTCGCGGTCGCCGCCCGCGCCGCCCGAGCCGGGCGCCGACGCGGACAGCGAGCGCGCGTGGCTGGCGGACGGCGGCCGCAGGGACTCGCACATGGCTGCACGTGGCTGGCGACCGCGCGGCACTGCCCGCCGCGGGACGCGCGCCGCGGTGCCCGAGCGGCGGCGGCGCCGGGTCCGCGCCTGCGCCGGGATCGATCTGGGACCCGCCGCCCTCCGCGCACCGTCCCTCGGCCCCCAGCCTGCTCTCCCCAAATTGCCACGTGGCTGAGCCCCATCTGACCACTTTCGATGTGTTTACGAAGATCACGTTAGGACACACATGTGCAACTGTCAGTTGGCAGGTACATCTTTAAAAGACTGAAGCATGTGGACTGTCCCACTTGCCTCGACAACCGCCTACGACATAATTACCGAGAGAGGTGACACTGATATTCCCCGTGGAAAAAAAGTGGAAAATAGCACCAAAGATTACGTACCTTCAACGAGCTGTCAGTGGTCGACAGTTTTGGGATGCTGCCGTAGCCTTTATTGGACCAGCTTCAGAATATGACAAACTCTAGAGGTTGTATCGTCTGCTAATTATAGTATCTGCCAACACGAGACCTCAATTAGAGGAAAATATGAGGGCTGTTGGGAAAGTCAGGAACGATCACTAGCGAAATGGAAATCACAGTCAAAGTCCGATGAGGTTTTGCACAAATGTGTTGGGTAGTTTCTATAGTATCACCGCCGGTCGCTTTACGTCGCTCTGAGCACACAGTGAGCACGTAATGATGCCTAGAAAATATTGTCAGGTCCTCCTGACATAGTTCTAAGTCTAGGGGACTGATGATCTCAGATGTTTAGTCCCATAGTGTTTAGAGCCATTTGAACCATCCAACCGCTGCGCTATCTCGCTCGGCTTTTCGACATGATCTCACTGTAGAGAGGACTGTTGTTTTCCACCGAAATGTGAGGAAGACACCTAACACACCAGCCTTAATAGGGATTTGTGTATCGCAAGTCGTAACATGAAACTTGCTTCAGTACTGCTGTATCTCCTATGAATCGTACGCGTAAACTCCGTCTACAGGTCCCAGTAAGCACATCAGTATCGACCGACCGCCTTGTCATCCTCCTCCAGTGGCAGCGCTGGATGGAGTATGGAGGCTCTCCCAGCTGCTTTCAGTTTTCGTGGCCTATAGTGGTTACTACTCGACCAAGTAGCTTCTCCACTGGCAGCATGAGGCTGAATGCACCCTGTTCCAGTCCTCCCCCAAGGAAAAAACCCCGTGGAAGTACCGGAAAACAAACCCAGGTCCCGCCTTAGCAGCCGTACTTATCACTCAGATACGAAGGCAGATATTTCCTTCTAAGGCAATGGATAAATTTTAAGGCTAATATATCCTAAGACAATGAGTAAGATTTGAGCCCAGTTAGGTGGAAACATCGATGTGTCTGTCTTAAATGTATTAGTGCCAACTAGGACAACAGACAGTAGCAGCTCTTGACCATACATCATCAATTTTCCTTCCAGTAAACATAGGTTCGCAAACGCGTCGACCGGACACACATAAAAATGGTTCAAATGCCACTGAGCGCTATGGGACTTAACATCTGAGGCCATCAGTCCCATAGAACTTAGAACTACTTAAACCTAACTAACCTAAGGACATCACACACATCCATGCCCGAGGCAGGATTCGTACCTGCGACCGTAGCAGCTGCGCGGTTCCGGACCTTAATTAGAAGAAAATGTGAGGGCTGTTGGGAAAGTCAGGAATGATCGCCCCCAAAATGGAAACCACAGTGAAAGTCCGATCAGGTTTTGCACAGATGTCTTGCCCACTTTCTCTAATACTCTCGTCGGCTGCTTTACGTCGCTCTTTTCAGTTATGAGCACACAGTGAGCACGTAATGATGCCTACAAAATAGTGTCGGGACCTCCTGTACCCTAAGCACGAATCATATTCCTAGACCAACGAGCCCTGTTGACAGTACGAACGCGAATTGTTCCAGTACAGTCCATCCCTCGAAAGCGTCCAGGGCGCTCTATAAAATTGGTGTAATCTGACGAGACAGAATGTGTATCGGCATGGAGAGTTGTCGGCAGTCTGAGCACACAGTTAGCAGGTAATGATGCCTAGAAACTTTGACTCCCTCCAAGTACGGGCGCCTGATGTCAGATTTCGCTTCATTTCCTGCAACCTCACTTAACGCAACTGTCATGCGTTTCCTTCTTCACGACAATTCTCTGCCACAATCTGCAGGGGTAATGAGGACGCTCCTCCAGCGTTTTCAGTGGGAAATGTTCGATCACCCTCTATACAGCTCGGACTTAGCACCCTCTTATTTTCATCTCTGCTCAAATGAACCCCTGGCTATGACGAAAACATTTTGGCACAGACAACGAGCTGCAGTCCAGAGTAGAAAATTTTCGGAAAGCACGGGAGGCTGCCTTCTATGACGAAGGTATTGGAAAGTTGGTACAACGCTACAACAGATGTCTCAGTCGTAGCTGCGACTACGTACAAAAGCACCTGGAAGGTGTAGCCAACTGCTGCAAATATAAAAGTTTCTATTTTCACAGTTATTTCCATTTCGCGACCGATATTTCCTTATTTTCCCAATAGCACTCGTACAAGTTCTTGAAACACTAACTCATACATTGATAATACACTAATGATAGCAACATACGAAACAGTTTGTATATATCTAAAAACAACATCATCCCACAAACAAAATAAATGACCAGCCCGTGAAGAGAAAAAACATATATACATTACGTGTTCTCGCAGTCGTCCGCGACGGAATACGTGAATAAAACGTCTCGGTTTTCAAGCTGTGTCAATTCGAAAAATAATCCTCGACCTTTCGATGACCATCTCCGCCATCGTCGTCAGGAATCAGCAGTCGTAAATTTCTTCATGGAGCACTTTGAGGAGTAGGCTCTGCAAACTCGAAATCACAGCCGTCTTGCTTTCTACGATACGTTGATGACAACTTCCTGATATGGCCTCATGGTGAAGATACACTACAGCAGTTCGTCGATCACATTAAATTTACTGTCTAAATGGAGAAGCACGGCAAGCTACCATTCTTAGATGTTTTGGTTGAGCGGAAGGCAGGAGACCAGCCTGGTCATTCAGTGTACCGGAAACCAACACACACTGATCGTTGCTTGAACGCCAATAGTTTCCACCACCCTGTACACAAAAAACCGGTCTTGAACACGTTGGTTCATAGAGCCAAGATTATCTCTCACTACGACCACCTACAGTCTGAATTGCAGAACTTAAAACGTGTTTTCGGGGAAAATGGATACAGAAAAAGAGACATCGCAAACGCTTTCAAGAGCCGCCGACGAAAGACTACTGGTGAATCAGTAGAAGAGGCAAAACGACAGCGTTCCTGTGGAGCAACTATCAGCAAGTTAGAACGTCTGCTGCAGAAACATGGGCTAAGATCAGTGTTCCGGCTCGTCCCCAAAATACGAGATATGTTGCGCTCTGTTAAAGACGACATTGCTCTTCGAGTGTCCGGCGTGTATGGTGTACCCTGTGAATGTGGCCGCATGTATATCGGACAAACAGTTCGCACGGTTGCGTTGCGTTGTACTGAGGACAAGCGCCATATAAAACAAAGGGAGCTTGACAAGTCAGTCATAGCGGAGCAGGTTCCCCTAAGTGGAATAACAACACACCACAACACAATCTTAATAGTTATTGTGGGCTACGGTTCGAAGGTACAGGCACACATCTGTCCTACAGCACACGCTCTACGGCGAGCCCAGAGAAGTGTACTTCTGAGCCTGATAGGAGCGTATAGAACAACGCCGACTGAGGCGCTAGTGATTCTAGGCCACTAGACCTAGCCGTAAGAAAGGGAGGTACACAGTATCTGTTCAAAAAGAGCGAATACGATAAAATGAAGGAGATAATTGGCACAAGAGCCGCATCGAATAAGGTTATAAAGAAATACATATTGAGAGAATGGTAAGAGATCTTTACCTGGGTGGAAACAGGGAGGGGAACTTACTAGTTACTTCCTAACATAAGACAAACATCAAGAATGTCATACTTCCTTTGGACCGAGGGAGCCATATACACCTGCCGGGGATATGCTCTGTAACTCTGCTAGTTAATGCAAACGCGCCAACTTGTGAATGTGGAGCAGTCGGCACCCAGTATCGGACGGTCTAGGAGCGTTTCATTAGATAACATGTTACAAGCCAGCATAGAATCGCCTTTAGCCATAACACCAGACCAAAACACAATTAGAAATGAGGGCCTGTGGTATAAACTGAACTTCCTGACAGCCAAATTGTCAGCATACGAAATACGAGCTTGATTGACAGGGAGACAACCAAAAAGAAGCCGTACACCATGACTAGTCGTACCACATTAGAACGTCTGCTTACAACAATCTTCCGGAAGCAGCGCGGAGATGATAATTGTGGAGGACCTGAAAGATTTCCTTCAGATCGTGTCAGCCATCTCCCAATCTCTACATCTTGGGTGGCTCCAACAACACAGCCGTTGTAAATTCCGAGTTCTGCCTCAGCGCAAAAGAGGCTAACTATCGACAAAATGAGGAAATGTAGTTTGGTTCTGATACTCAGTAGTGTAGCGTAGTGTACTGCTGTGTAGCTTACTGTTGTTTAGTTATAATACAGTAGTCTAGAACTATGAATTACAGAATATATTATACTACAGCAGACCAGTGGCATGTGCCTTCTGGATTTCTGATGAGCATTTATCTGTGCCTAAGATGCCCAAAGGCGAGCATGTAGATTTTTAAAATGACTTTCATTATTATTTTAAAGTAGATATTTTGTGTAGTGTTCTTCGTTAAACTCCATAATGCTCAGTTATACTATCTCGTTTGAAAGTACAATATTAGGTGTTAAATTCATATAGACTAATTCATGTCAGCATTTAATGTGTTCTTGTGTCCGGATAACAAAACCTAAACCTAAACTCCTCCCGAACAGGCCATGAAGGCCCAACAGTAACGACCGGGCGCCGTGTCATCCTCAGACCATAGGCGTCACTGTATGCGGTTATGGAGGGTCGTGTGGTCAACACACCATTCTCCCGGCCCTTGTCAATTTTCGTCACCAGAGCCGCTACTTCTCAATCAAGTAGCTCCTCAATTTGCCTCACAAGGGCTCAGTGTACCCCGCTGGCCAACAGTGCTCGGCAGACCGGATGATCACTCATCCAAGTGCTAGCCCAGCCCGACAGCGCTTAACTTCGGCGATCAGGCGGGAACCGGTGTTATCACTGCGGCAATGCGGTCAAGTCTGGATAACAGACTGAAAGAAATAGAAAATAAAAAATTCTGTACATGATTTGTTGGGAAGCAGTCAGTATACCGACAGGAAGTGGATATATTATGTGTGACATAGTGCGTAACGAAGAAAAGTGGCAGCTGTTTGATACATCCAAAACTAAACTAGGTGAATATATACACTACTGACCATTAAAACTGCTACACCAAGAAGAAATGAAGATGATAAACGAGTTTTCATTGGACAAATATACTAGAACTGACATGTGATTACATTTTCACGCATTTTGGGCGCATAGATCGTGAGAAATCAGTACCTGGAACAACCACCTCTGGCCGTAGTAACGGCCTTGATACGCCTGGGCATTGAGTCAAACAGAGCTTGGATGGCGTGTACAGGTACTGTTGCCCATGCAGCTTCAACACGATACCACAGTTCATCAAGAGTAGTGACTGGCGTATTGTGACGAGAAGGTTGCTCGGCCACCATTGACCAGACGTTTTCAGTTGGTGAGAGATCTGGAGAATGTGCTGGCCAGGGCAGCAGTCGAACATTTTCTGTATCCAGAAAGGCCCGTACAGGACCTGCAACATGCGGTCGTGCATTATGCTGCTGAAATGTAGGGTTTCGCAGGGATCGAATAAAGGGTAGAGCCCCGAGTCGTAACACATATGAAACGTAACGTCCACTGTTCAAAGCGCCGTCAATGCGAACAAGGGGTGACCGAGACGTGTAACGAATGGCACCCCATACCATCACACCGGGTGATACGCCAGTATGGCGATGACGAATACACGCTTCCAATGTGCTTTCACCGCGATGTCGCCAAATACGGATGCGACCATCATGATGCTGTAAACAGATCCTGGATTCATTCGAAAAAATGTTTTCCCATTCGTGCACCCAAGTTCGTCGTTGAGTACACCATCGCAGGCGCTCCTGTCTGTGATGCAGCATCAAGGGTAACCGCAGCCATGGTCTCCCAGCTGATAATCCATGCTGCTGCAAACGGCGTCGAACTGTTGGTGCAGATGGTTGTTGTCTTGCAAACGCCCCAATCTGTTGACTCAGGGATCGAGACGTGGCTGCACGACCCGTTACAGCCACGCGGATAAGATGCCTGTCATCTCGACTGCTAGCGATCCGAGGCCGTTGGGATCCAGCACGGCGTTCCGTATTACCCTCCTGAACCCACCGATTCCATATTTTGCTCACAGTCATTGGATCTCGACCAACGCGAGCACCAAAGTCGCGATACGATAAACCGCAATCGCGATAGGCTACAATCCGATCTTTGTCAAAGTCGGAAACGTGATGGTAAGCATTTCTCCTCCTTACACGAGGCATCACAACAACGTTTCACCAGGCAACGCCGGTCAACTGCTGTTTGTGTATGAGAAATCGGTTGGAAACTTTCCTCATGTCAGCACGTTGTAGTTGTCGCCAACGGCGCCAACCTTGTGTGAAAGCTCTGAAGAGCTGCATATCACAGCATCTTCTTCCTGTCGGTTAAATTTCGCATCTGTAGCGCATCATCTTCGTGGTATAGCAATTTTAATGGCCAGTAGTGTAAATACAAGAAGTCTCGAGCAAAGAAAGTGAAGCAAAGAGCAGTCTAAACTCATTCATTAGGCATTACAGCCTAGCAATGTCTAACGACCGGAGCAGACTGAGAAACATCACAAAGAGTCATGGTAAGATCAAGATCGCGTTCTTTCCAACGATGCGAGTCTTCGGACGATCAGTGACATAAGAACTACTAATAAAAAACAGGGATCGAGGTCACGCGTCCAGTACCCCGATATGCGATGAGAAATGGCTCCTGGCGAGTCCGGGAAAATGCGTTGATGGATACTGGCGCAGCGTCACTCTGAGCACATCGAACCACCGATAACTTTCTTGGTGACAGGGCGTTCATCTTACGATCAGAAAGGCAGCTAATTGGTACTCTAGCAAATAATACATCCAAAACTAAACTAGGTGAATATCTAATTACGGGAAGTAATGACTCCGAAATATTTAAGGTGGAATCTCTGGAAGCTTTTTAAATAAAACGTTTTTAACGTTCTACATCTTTATTCTTCTTGTCTACACTCCTGGAAATTGAAATAAGAACACCGTGAATTCATTGTCCCAGGAAGGGGAAACTTTATTGACACATTCCTGGGGTCAGATACATCACATGATCACACTGACAGAACCACAGGCACATAGACACAGGCAACAGAGCATGCACAATGTCGGCACTAGTACAGTGTATATCCACCTTTCGCAGCAATGCAGGCTGCTATTCTCCCATGGAGACGATCATAGAGATGCTGGATGTAGTCCTGTGGAACGGCTTGCCATGCCATTTCCACCTGGCGCCTCAGTTGGACCAGCGTTCGTGCTGGACGTGCAGACCGCGTGAGACGACGCTTCATCCAGTCCCAAACATGCTCGATGGGGGACAGATCCGGAGATCTTGCTGGCCCTGGTAGTTGACTTACACCTTCTAGAGCACGTTGGGTGGCACGGGATACATGCGGACGTGCATTGTCCTGTTGGAACAGCAAGTTCCCTTGCCGGTCTAGGAATGGTAGAACGATGGGTTCGATGACGGTTTGGATGTACCGTGCACTATTCAGTGTCCCCTCGACGATCACCAGTGGTGTACGGCCAGTGTAGGAGATCGCTCCCCACACCATGATGCCGGGTGTTGGCCCTGTGTGCCTCGGTCGTATGCAGTCCTGATTGTGGCGCTCACCTGCACGGCGCCAAACACGCATACGACCATCATTGGCACCAAGGCAGAAGCGACTCTCATCGCTGAAGACGACACGTCTCCATTCGTCCCTCCATTCACGCCTGTCGCGACACCACTGGAGGCGGGCTGCACGATGTTGGGGCGTGAGCGGAAGACGCCCTAACGGTGTGCAGGACCGTAGCCCAGCTTCATGGAGACGGTTGCGAATGGTCCTCGCCGATACCCCAGGAGCAACAGTGTCCCTAATTTGCTGGGAAGTGGCGGTGCGGTCCTCTACGGCACTGCGTAGGATCCTACGGTCTTGGCGTGCATCCGTGCGTCGCTGCGGTCCGGTCCCAGGTCGACGGGCACGTGCACCTTCCGCCGACCACTGGCGACAACATCGATGTACTGTGGAGACCTCACGCCCCACGTGTTGAGCAATTCGGCGGTACGTCCACCCGGCCTCCCGCATGCCCACTATACGCCCTCGCTCAAAGTCCGTCAACTGCACATACGGTTCACGTCCACGCTGTCGCGGCATGCTACCAGTGTTAAAGACTGCGATGGAGCTCCGTATGCCACGGCAAACTGGCTGACACTGACGGCGGCGGTGCACAAATGCTGCGCAGCTAGCGCCATTCGACGGCCAACACCGCGGTTCCTGGTGTGTCCGCTGTGCCGTGCGTGTGATCATTGCTTGTACAGCCCTCTCGCAGTGTCCGGAGCAACTATGGTGGGTCTGACACACCGGTGTCAATGTGTTCTTTTTTCCATTTCCAGGAGTGTATATATTTACTTCACAACTAAGTCACCCTGGAGACGAACACACTTCACCCAACGCGAGACAAGTTTCTTGATGCTGTCACTGTAGAATGTTTGACTTGGTTGACGGAGCCACAACCTCATCTCGGCTTGCGCGGCTTCATCACTGCCAATGTGAAGTCCTCGAAGGTTTGCTTTGTGGAAACTTAGGAACTTAGGACTACTTAAACCTAACTAACCTAAGGACATCACAAACATCCATGCCCGAGGCAGAATACGAACCTGCGACTGTAGCGGTCGCACGGTTCCAGACTGAAGCTCCTAGAACCGCTCGGCCACACCGGCCGGCGGACACACATACACTCGTCCTCTAGAACCTTATGATCACCGTCCTACTATCGATATAAACCAGTCCAGGAGACAGCAGCGTCACGTGGCCAGGAATGACTGCTAGTCAGACACTTGTAGTATCAGTGAGGGTGCTGTCGCCCGCATCTCGTGGTCGTGCGGTAGCGTTCTCGCTTCCCACTGAACGACTTGTCGTGTGCTCGAGAAGCGCTTCGATGAGCTTCTTCAACACCTGGCAAAGCCTCTACTATTTTGTAGGCTGTGCAGGCTGGTACAACAGGGTATGCTATGATGGAATTAATATCAGACTCTAATACTGGGTGAAGTACAATGTGTCTGAACAGACATTGCACCGAAAACTCCTAACGATGTGTCTCCGCAGCTGACGACCCATGCATGTGCCAATGTTAACACCACGACATCGGCAACTACTACAGAAATGAGCACACTACCATTGGCTCTGGACGTTGGGGCAGTGGTGGATCGTTGGCTGGTCTGGCGAATCCCGATACTTGGGAGGGCACGAATCAGTCATCTTCCAGGGGAACAACTCCTTAATACATATACTGCGGGATGGAAACAAGATGGCAGCTGCTCCATTATGCTCTGGGGAATATTCACATGGGCGTCCATGGGTCCATTGGAGCTCGTGCAAGCCACCGTGTATCGTACACAGGCTGCGGAACACGTACACCCTTTCATGACGATCACGTTTGCCGATGGCAGTGGCTTTCTCCAGCAAGATAATGCGCCCTGTTACAAGACCAGGAGCGTGATGGAGTGGTTCGAGGAACACAGTGGCTAGTTCCAATTGATGCGCTGGCCCTCCAGTTCAACAGAGCAGAACGCGATCGAACACATCTGGAACGTGAATGAACGTGGCGTCAGCACTCATCGCCGCCATCACCGGAATTTATGGGAATTAGATAACTTGTGTGTGCAAATGTGGTGCCACTCCCTCCAGCGACCTACCAAGTCCTCATTGCTCTATGCCACGATACGACTCTGCTGTTATCCGTGCTAAAGGTGGACACACTGGATGTTAGGTAAGTGGTCATAATGTTCTGGGTAATCAGTTATGCTGTTTTTTCTTCTGATTTTTGCTTGTTACCGTGTACTTTCGCCAGTGTCTGCCTGTTTTCGTAATTAGTTGCATTTTCTGTATACAATTTTTACCGTAAAGGTCATAAACAAAATAGTAGGGTAACCTTGCCATCACGTAGCAACAATACCGTGACGACATCATTTGCAACCTGTTGGTAACCCAACGTTTCCGTGTATTAAGACATAGTTCGTAAATGTTGAAAAGTTATCTTTCAAAATCACTGACAGTTGTTGATAAAATAACTATTTGCTACCTGTTCCGACCTCCTGATGATCTTCAGGTATCGTAAAATTATTTACAGCAGCGACACTGTCATGTTCTCACTGTGCCGTCGTATAAAATATGTCATTCTGCATAACTTTCTACAATGTTACCCTTCGTCAGTACTAACACGAGCTACGTAGTCAATAATAAACTGTATTAACATAGTTAATATTCACGTACTATCATTATCAGAAGGCACTCTACATATTGATGAGTTCACAGATGATTTCTGTTTTATTTGATGCCACATGAAGAACTTTGTCACGAGAACTGTTGCAAGTAATTTTACGTCATCTGAAGATGATTAGAAGACGAAACTGGTAGCAAATCAAGAATTATTTTATCATCAGTTTTTTGCAGTTTTGATGTAATGCTTTTTCAAACATTTACATGTTGTGGGACAAAATACGTCTCTCCGTACTGTAACACTAATCTTCTTCCTTCACACGATCATCAGTTGTTACTACATTCTGGCGTAATGATCTAGTAGTAAAGCGCTTCTCTGAAAACTGAAAGGACACGTGACCAAGCCCAGTCGGACCACTGAATAAATCAGTATATAAGTGCTGTTAAGATTCTCCAAAAATGACAGGTCGTTTCATCACCACGTGAACCTGTAGGTCTCCTTTCGCCTGTGGTATAACTGGGGTAGGATTTTGTTTCAGTCGTCAGTCTTACGAATGGTTTGATGTAGTGGGCCACGAATTCCTCTCCTGTGCAGACCTCTTCATCTCAGAGTAGCATTTTCAACCTACGTCCTCAATTATTTTCTGGATGTATTCCAATCTCTGTCATCCTCTACAGTTTTTACCCTCTACAGCTTTCTATACAGGGTTATTACAAATGATTGAAGCGATTTCACAGCTCTACAATAACTTTATTATTTTAGATATTTTCAAAATGCTTTCCACACACATACAAAAACTCAAAAAAAATTTTTAGGCATTCACAAATGTTCGATATGTGACCCTTTAGTGATTCGGCAGACATCAAGCCGATAATCAAGTTCCTCCCACACTCGGCGCAGCATGTCCCCATCAATGAGTTCGAAAGCATCGTTGATGCCAGCTCGCAGTTCTGGCGCGTTTCTTGGTAGAGGAGGTTTAAACGCTGAATCTTTCACATAACCCCACAGAAAGAAATCGCATGGGGTTAAGTCGGGAGAGCGTGGAGGCCATGACATGAATTGCTGATCATGATCTCCACCACGACCGATCCATCGGTTTTCCAATCTCCTGTTTAAGAAATGCCGAACATCATGATGGAAGTGCGGTGCAGCACCATCCTGTTGAAAGATGAAGTCGCCGCTGTCGGTCTCCAGTTGTGGCATGAGCCAATTTTCCGCGGGCTACGCGTGAAACTTGCCCGCACGCGTTCAACCGTTTCTTCGCTCACTGCAGGCCGACCCGTTGATTTCCCCTTACAGAGGCATCCAGAAGCTTTAAACTGCGCATACCATCGCCGAATGGAGTTAGCAGTTGGTGGATCTTTGTTGAACTTCGTCCTGAAGTGTCGTTGCACTGTTATGACTGACTGATGTGAGTGCATTTCATGCACGACATACGCTTTCTCGGCTCCTGTCGCCGTTTTGTCTCACTGCGCTCTCGAGTGCTCTGACGGCAGAAACCTGAAGTGCGGCTTCAGCCGAACAAAACTTTATGAGTTTTTCTACGTATCTGTAGTGTGTCGTGACCATATGTCAATGAATGGAGCTACAGTGAATTTATGAAATCGCATCAATCATTTGTAATAGCCCTGTAGTGTCATGGACCTTTTCGCCAGTGCCAGTCAACTTTTGATATCCTCCTTTGTCCGTTCATCATGGGTTATTTTGCTGCCTCTTCTTATTCCTGCTACTTATCATTAATTTCGTCTTTCTTCGATTTACTCTCAAACCATATCCAGTACTCATTAGACTGTTCATTCCATTCAACAGAGTCTGTAATTCTAATTTTCTTTCACTAAGGATTGCAATGCATCAGCCAATCTTATCACTGATGTCATTTCGCCTTCAATTCTTCGATGTATAGACTGCACTGTAGGGGCGAAAGACTACATCCCTGTCTTACACCCTTTTTAATCAGACCGCTTCATTCTTAGTTTTCCTGTCTTATTGTTCCCTCTTCGTTCTTGTACGTATTGAATGTTCCCGCCTTTCACTACAGCTTAGACCTACTTTTCTTAGAACTTCGAAAACCTTGCACTATTTTACATCGCCGAATGCTTTTTCCAGGTCGACAAATCGTATGAACGTAATTTTTCTTTAGTCTTACTTCCATTATTAACCGCAATGTCAGAACTGCCTCTCTGGTGCCTTCACCTTTCCTAAGGCTAGACTGATCGTCATCTAACATATCCTCAGTTTTCTTTTCCATTTTTCTGTATATTATTTTCGTCAGCAACCTGGATGTAAGGCCTGTTAACTGACTGTGTGCTAATTCTCACGCTTCGGAATTTGTGGATGTTTTTTTTTCGGAAAGTCATGTGGTATATCACCAGACTCATATATTCCACACAATAACGTAAATAGGCGTTTTGTTGCCACTACCACCAACGGTTTTGGAAACTCCGATGGAAAGTTATCTACCCTTCTAGCTTTACTTGATTCTAAGTCATCCAAACCTCTTTTAAATTCTGGTTCTAATACTGGATCCATTATCTCTTCTGAATCGTTTCCTGTTTTTTTCTGTATTTCTGAATTTTTCTGAACAGTTCCTTTCCCGAATTAGTTCATTTAAACGAGTTCGTTCATGAATCACACATCATTACTGTCGAATAGCGCATATGCACAGTCAGGACAGAAAATATAGCTCCAGAAAAGAAAATAATAATATTTACATGTATAGCATTGGTATTATAATCTTTAAAGTCAAAATTATATGCAGGACGGACCATAATCAGAAGCGAAAACTGGCACGGTTGAAATTACACGGTATTAGAAGCATTAACATTCCAGTAAACGAAGGATCCGAATAGGGCTCATTCGCGGAAACATTTTTAATGGAATGTAAAATGGGAATGACTGGTTACTAGCCGCCACCGACATCAGTATGACATACTTACTGTCCTAGCTAGTAGAAATATATTTGAAATGCAAACTTATGGATTAAGTACCCCATCTAATTTGTCTCAAATTTTAGCAATGGTCTACCTCACCAAGAGATACAATATTACTTCAGCTATTACTTCAGCATGTTACGTGTGACAGTTTACCGCACATTTTTACCTTTACTATGCGATGTTTCACGTGTATTTGGATGTAATAATGCACTCTACACTTCAGAAGGTTACCAGTTCTTTCATTCATCCCCTTATCCTTTCGGAAACGTTGACAAGACTCTACAATTCATAGTTTTGTGCTAAGATCAGGTGCAGCTCCTGGACGATATCGACTTAAAGGAGTGGGCATCATCACTATCGAAGATGGGGGTTTAATGAAACTCGAAGCTACAAGGCAAAGTCGTCCAGCACTTTTGATGACCAAAGACGTAATCAAATTAAAACGGAAGAGCACAGCTGTGCAGTAAGAGCATACCGATATAGTGTATTTCAAATAGCTATTTGCGTGTAGGCAAACTGCCTTCCTATCGCTGCACAGTCAACTGTAAACGGTTAATACCAAACTTAGATTGTGTTTGCTGTGGTCCCCGTTAGCAGGTTGATCGTCAATTCAGTTATTATTATTATTTATCTTATGGAAATACACATGCAGTTTACAGCGATATTTACACAATAAAAAATAAATATTTATACACAACAAAAGGAATGTACAGGAGTTATGGTCACAAACTGATATCCAGAAAGTCTATCCAATCCAGTGCTGTTGGTGAGGTATTGATTACGTCGTTCCAGCTTCCACTAAATCATCTATTGGAACATTCCTCTTCAATGTTTTCAAACTGTTCTGCTGCTCCACAGTCGCACATTGGGGAGTCTGAGAGTGACAAATTGTACGTGAAGGACTTAGTTCTTCCAAGTCCACATCGGATTCTGTTGAGCACACACCAGGTTCTTCTAGGTAGTTGGAAGCCTGGTATGCATGTATGGTCTTCGAGGCCACGGCTAAGTATGCTGGTGCCGTTTATACATTCCTCCTTCCAAATATCTTCAAGTTTGAATGGCTCTGGTCTCGTGCTGTCCAGAATGGTTTTCGTGAGTTGAAACGCGTGCAGGGTGGACTGAGCAGTATTTCCTGGGCGGGTAGCCTTTGAGAAAGCTTTACGTTACTAATCTTTTGCCGTTCGCGGGCCGCTGCTTCTTGTCGCCTCAACTGGGCTCTTCTGAGACCAGACACCCAAGGTAGTGGGGCTGATCTCAGGGTGCCCATTACAATTCGCATGGTATCATTCAGCTGAACGTCAACCTTACTGGCATGTACGCTCCTGTACCAGACAGGTGCGCAATATTCAGCCACAGGATGTATCAGGTAGAAGGCCGCTGTACGTAGAGTGTCAGCTTGTGCACCCCAGAAAGTTTCAGCTAGTTTCCGGATACTGTTGTTCCTGGTCTTTACCTCTTCTGCTAGTGATGTGAGGTGAATCCTGTACGTAAGTGATCGGTCCAGTGTGATTCCAAAACACTCAGGATGAGGGTTGTTTTTAACTGATTTGTTACAGAAGGTGACGTTTAGTGGCTGGTTTGCTAATCGGTTGTGAGATGGAAAGCCGTCACTCCAGTTTTTGTAGGGTACGCTATGGTCTCGTGGGAGCACATTTTCTCCCTCCTCTAAGTGCTTCCTTTGATACGCAATGGTGTTATCATCAGCGTAGCAGAACTTCCTAGATATAATTTCTGGCATGTCACTTATGTACAGGTTGAACAATAGTGGGGCCAGGTCAGATCCTTGTGGTAGGTCGTTCTTAAGTTTATACGACTTGCTCGTTTTGTCATAAAGACAGACTCGGAAATATCGGTTTTTCAGCATGTTGGACAGCTGTGCTGTTAGTCTTAAGCATGGAACAGTTCGCTTTAGCATTAACATTAGTCCGTCCAACCACACAGTGTCGTAAGCAGCAGTTAGATCTACAAGTGCTACTGAAGTTTTCAGCCCTTTCTGGAAACCAGCTTCGGTATATGAAGTGAGCGCCAATACCTGCTCACAGCAGCTGCGGTTTTGCCTGAAGCCTGCTTGATAGGAAGGCACATTGCTGTCAACTATTTGGTAGATCCTATTGTAGATTAGTCGTTCCAGTAGTTTGTAGAGAAACTAGCACTCACGAAAGAAAGGATATTGCGGAGACATGGCTCTCAGGAGAGCTTCTGTAAAGTTTGGAAGCTAAGAGACGAGGTACTGGCAGACGTAAAGCTGTGAGGACGGGGTGTGAGTCGTCCTTGGATAGCTCCGTTGGTAGAGCACTTGCCAGCGAAAGGCAAAGGTCCCGAGTTCGAGTCTCGGTCCGGCACACAGTTTTAATCTGCCAGGAAGTTTCTTGTGCTGCTGCTACTGTCCAGAGGGACATTATCTGCTCGTGACTTGATGTGTTGTGCAGTCCGCAATGGGGTGAGCCGTGGTTTCTGGCTGGTTTTTGGTGTTGCTGCCCCTAGTCGTCTGAGCAGGGCCCATGCTTTGTGGCATGAGTGGGTGAAGTCCAGTTCTTTGGTAGTTGTCAACCATCTTTCTTTCCTTTGACTGTTAAGAGACAGGAGTACCTTGTTGCCCGCCTCTGGATCACCATAGACTTCGTATTCCTTGCAGAGCTCTTCCGTCTCCATGTTCCAGCAGGGCACACATTTCTTCCTGAGACCACGTGGTATATTGCGTTTTGCTACACCCATAATGACACCAACAAAGCGCGTTTAATTTTCTAATGCCGCTGGTATCCAGCAAAGATGACTATCAACTTCCTTACCATAAGACAAAAAGTTGGCTTTGTTGAAGTTCCATCTTGGGCTTTAGACAGATCTAATTAGAGTCTGAATTCCGATGGCTACGAGCACTGATCTGCGTTGGCCGTGTGGAACATCTGATAACACCTTATTTGTGTAGGTTACTGGGGCGTGTTGTTCAGAGATTTGGGTTTGTATCAGTCTGCCACCAGGAAGAGTGAAAGGTTTTCAAGTCCTTTGCATCGTATGAGAGGTGGTTGTGGTGATTTGCGATCCAAGCTGTAAGAGCATCTCTGTTCGGATCATTTGTTCTGTAACCCCACATTTCATGATGGCTGTTAAAGTCCCCTATATAAATTCCAGGATTAGGTATATCTGGTAAGGGGGGATTTTGCCACGTGATATTAGGTGGTTTGTATAATGTTGTGCCTGTAATTCCTGCTCGGTTGGTTATTATGATTTCAGTGTGCTCTTCCTGGTAGCTTGCAGTCACCTTATATTCTTTTATGTCTTGACGAACGTACACAACTGATCCATAGATATCGGAGGGTATAATGCTTACTACTTTATATCCAGTTATTAAGGCTCGGGTGTTTATCTGGGTTTCCTCGGCGAGATGAGTTTCCTGTAGGCACATAATATCAACTTTCTTTTCTATCGCTATTTTCCTCAAATAATCGCAATTATCTCTTGATATTCCGTCTATATTTCGCTGTAAGACTCGTACACAGGGTCCTATAGCTTTTGTTGATGTTTGGCTCTTAAAAGTGTCGTTGTGGGGTCGCTGCATGTCGTTTTGGCCGTGAGAGATACGAAATCTAGTTCGGCCTCCATTTGTGTAGACTTTTTGCCGTCCTGCTCTTGCTGTCAGTTGCCCGGGGTGCACCATCTTGAAGGTTGTCTACACGTCGCATTCCACCAATGCAGTAGTACTATACCTTAACACAATTAAGTCGTTTGCAGCGCTGTCTTCTTCCGATGACAATGAAGCACATGTCAGATACCAAGGAAGTTCTGGAACAGCGTAACAACAGAGCTTATTGAACTTATATCAAAGAACACGTTACGCAGATGCGGAGTGCTACATATCCACGATGTGAGTTAACGAGCATTTCGTTCTCTTTTACGTATATGGCTGAAAGAGTCAGCCTTCAGAAATTGTGAAACGAACCCTGTCGTCCAGGACCGTGTGCCACAAAGAGCGCAGATTCGCCACGAGACGGGTAATCTCACAGTCGTCTATTGTGTTGAATGAGGCCTGAGTGCTACAGTGTGCGTGTGAGACGGACGAGAAACTAAATCGTAGGGAAACCCCGTAGACGCTGTTTGTGGCCGGGGAGACGTAGCAGTGTTAAATATGGCGGACCTAAGATCAGCCATAAAGTGAAACATTTATGAAAACTATTTAATTCTGTAGTAATTCAGGGAATGAAGCCACAGTAATTTTAATCTACCATCCTTCATAAATTTTCATGGTGATCCCAAAACACTTGAATATTGAGCATATCTATAATAGTTTATGATTTACTGTTAAAGTGAAACCAACAAGTTTTGTAACAAAGACCTGAATACTAAAATCTGAACGCTTTGGTCGATCTTAACGATCGACATTTCGTATAGAAGCCTATCGTTAAAATAATAAATGTTGTAAATATCAACTCTGTAACTTTATTTGTTTAAAAGAAATAGTAAATTTAAATTATTAGTATTTTCAGTTAAGCATCAGATCATCATTTCCTCCACACAAAACACATTGAACAATGACAGCACGACACCTTATTGAATCATTAGGTAATTTTTGTTGGAAAGTTTAGTGCATAATAGTTATTTTGTTTTTTATTTATTTTTCTGAACGCAAATTGGTGCAAGGCTACTGGCAAGTTAAGAAGGAAATTGTATTGGTTTTATGTAAAAGAATTTAACGTTTATTATGTAATGGGTATTATTGTTACTTTATTTATAACGTGAAAGTAGTCAATCTTTGACTATTTAAGTATGTTAAAATGTAAAGTAACGTAGAATAAACTGTAACCAATCAGATGGTCGGCTTCAGGAAAAGGGAACTGAGCTAGTCAGTTGAGCGAAGATGTTCGGAGAACGGTAAACGCGGTCGGAGACGTGCAGAGGGCAGTTCTGGCCTAGACACCAAAGAGTACATTTCGCCTGGAGACACCAACGGGTACGCCGGCCGCGGTGGTCTAGCGGTTCTACGCGCTCAGTCCGGAACCGCGCGACTGCTACGGTCGCAGGTTCGAATCCTGCCTCGGGCATGGATGTGTGTGATGTCCTTAGGTTAGTTAGGTTGAAGTAGTACTAAGTTCTAGGGGACTGATGACCACAGATGTTAAGTCCCATAGTTCTCAGAGCCATTTGAACCATTTGAACCAACGGGTACAGTTCGGACTGAAACGCGACAGCGGGTGGTCGGTCTTTAGGGAGCCAGGTAGTGAAACGCCTTACAAAATTTCGCGTTGTGTGGTATCGTTCTGAGCGCTGAGCAGCTGCGCGCCTGGTGTGAACTCTCACTTTTCGTATAAATATCGAAGTGGAGTATTGGATTTGTTTCGCGATGAGATTGTAAATGATCGAACTGTGTCAAATGTATATGCGCTCGAGTGTAATAATAATTCTAAATACGTCCACTTTCGCTATTGCTTGCCCTCTGAATAAACATTATTCTAACCAAACCGCAACTGTGTGGCCTACATCACTTATGGGTCGTTAATTTAGCTCCCGATGTCATTATTACTTTTGTTATATGTTACATTAACGTTGTATGTTTCATAGAATTTCGCAAACTTGCCATCAGGCAGACAATTTAACCAAAGGGTCACAAGTGTTTAATTTATGGCGTGTAATGCGACACGTGTGGTTCAACCGCTAGACGAGTTTGAGCCAAGACTTTTCGACGAAGAGGAACCACGTGTGAGCCCGAACATGTTTGGGATTTTAGCTCGCAACGACGTGGTTGAAGCGGCTGATGGCACATATAACCTCAGGACCAGCAATACAAGTATACAAAGACAGGGGAATCAGTCTTAGGAAGGTCATGAGTTACTAAGTGAAAACCGCAACTGATTGGTCTAACGCTCGCGGTGATTTAACGGCATCCGATAAAGATTCCTGGTGATGTGTTCCTTTTCATAAGAGAAAAGCGCAGGTCACTTCAGTTCTCTAGAAGGAACGCCCAAAAGACGAACAAAACAATACAAGGTGTTCGGAAATTCCAGTTACAAACTTCTAGGACTTTTAGAGGCGAGTTAGTACATCGTATTTTGAATAGGAACCCATCTCCGGAAACGAGCCTTTTCCGTTCTACGATGATTGCAGTTGAGATGCGTGACGCGTAACGTCTGCTGTGGAAAAGAAGGAAAAGGTAGGAAAACTGTGTTTAACACCCCGTCGACATAGAGGTCGTTAGAGACGCAGCACAAGCTCGAATTGTGTCGAGGATGGAGAAGGACCCATCGCGGTATTTGCCTGGAGCGATTTAGGGGAGTCAAGGAAAACCTAAATGTGGATGGCCGGACGCGGGTTTGAAGCGTCATGCTGCTGAATGCGAGCCTAGTGTGCTGACCACTGCTCTACCCCAATCGCGAAGGGGTCTCAGAGTTGCTTGTCCCTGTGCAGCTCGTACAAAATAGATACGTGTTTCAAAGTTTTACTGACCTTCAAAGTAGTCACCAGCACTGTATCAATAATTTTAGTCTGATTCGTCAGAACTAAAGACTCTGTCGTCTTCCCCAGCTTCTATTTGTTCATCTCTTTCTCCTCTTGTTCATCATGAGGGCAGCCATCAGACTTGTCTGGAAGAAGTTGTAAGGTCTCGCTACAATAAAGCTTGCTTCTTTTTTACTGACCGTTTTCTAGAGCAGCTGATGTAAGGATCGCTGCTAAGAAGTAGCCTGTTTAAAACATCTCTATTGCAAAGTTCTCTGCTGCACTTTATAGAGTAATTTGTGCGATATATTCGAAAGTGTTTATTTCTAGCTTCAGCAGCTTCTTCTGAGAGCTGATCAATTGCTACTATCGCCTCTTTATTACAGTGGACCCATGAATCAAAAGTTTACACATTTTGGCGTCATGGGGTGCCAACTGTAAAATTCGAAATACAATTTTCTGTTTCATATGCATATGCTTGGAATTTGCTCTCATCAATGTGAAACCCACTGGTCATAGCTTCTAATATTACTTTCAACTTTTTAATTAGTTGTAAAATTATTCCAATAATTTTTGAGGCAGTTACTGAATCTGAAAAGAAGCGTCTAGCGGTGTTCCCGTCATTCGTATTCCCAAAGACTGGCTTTGGAACATTAGCATGTAGTCCTAACATATTTTCCTTTTTGGTTAATACAATTCTTTTATCTTCTTCACTTCTTGCTTGCCACTTTCGAAATGGAAGTCTGTATGATAAGTGAAGTATTGTATGCGTGTGTGCAAATTCGACAAACCAAAAAGTATCACGTTTTTCCGGTAAGTTTTTATCTAGGTTATTGAAATCTTTTGAAGTGAGCCCACAGATACAACAGCTCATTGTTTATGTAGTGCCTGTTGCAGCATTGCAGATTTTTCCGTCAACTAATGTCAGTAACAGTGTGTGTTTGATCTTTAGCAGTCCTCCATTAATTGCTACTTCTGTTTTATTCAACATGTTTATTTTTCCCTGTATGTATTTTATTTCTTCACTTGTTACGTCTAATGTTTCATCCACAAAGCGGATGCGGATTGGTCTACAGAACCTCGCGGAGGAAGGGTTTGGATTTTGCCACAATGTTCTCTTTTTTTCATTAACATTGGTAAATAATGTAATGGGTACAAAGGAACTCTGAAATATATTAGTATCACTGTCACTTAAATTTGAAATTTTTGTTTAAATTGTGATTTCTGAGAAACATCACAACCTCATTTTGATATTAACTCAAAGCTGTGCTTTTCTTCTAAACCTATGACCTGCAACACTTCTTCTAAATACTTGCACAATCTTAATGCGGTGTGATCTAACAATCCTTGCAACTTAACTTCTGCTGATGTTTCAGTTACAGTAACTGAGTCTTCTGTAGGATAGCACTGCGTTCTCACTTTTCTTAGTAATAAGTAGCACGGGTATTATTGCGTAGGCTTCCGCGGCCAGAGTCAGTCGACATAAAAGTTTTCTGGGTTTGGTACCGCGTCATAATGTAAAAACTACTGCTGCAATAGACCCAGAAGAAGGCCGCTGCAATCGTGGCCGAAACGTTGACTTTTCTATAGCAGCAGTAGTTTTTACATTATGACGCGGTACCAAACCCAGAAAACTTTTATGTCGTCAAGTAGCACGGTATACAGCCTTGTTTGCACTATGGATGACTTCATATTGCTTCCTATTCAGCTCTGCATTAATAAAAATTGCCAATGCCTCCTCAGGAAAACGTTTTATTAGCTTCTTCTCTTCCAACATTGAAAACTTTTGCTTTATTTTTGTTGCCCTAGTTGGAGTTTATGTTATTTTTTTAATCATATCAGTCACATCAGGGTTTCCAGCAGTTCTGTGACTCATAGTTGCAGCAAACGTCAGCTCTTCATGAGTCGAATATTCTCGTAGGACTTCAGTTTCCCAGCGTCTGCTCCTTTCACTTGACTCACCGAAATCTTTTTGGGGCGGCCTGGGCCTACAGCAGTGAAGTAAAACACAGGTACTCTTTCATTTATTGCCAACCATTCACGATTCATCTGCAGGAACCTCTCCTCTTTTCTGTTTGAAGACATCCATTTATTTTTAAAATTCATTTTGAAATACCAGAGTGAACGACTGTGTGAAGTACTCTCAGCTTCTGGGCACTTCGTTATATCAGCGACTCTGTTTTCCATAAACTGAAGTTTTTCAACAATTGATCTACCTGGAGGTTCCGTAACGAGGTGGAATAAAGCAAGTCTTCAAAATTCTTTTTCCATTTTCAAAGGTTGAAAAACGAAAAAATTCTGACCTGCAAAAAGTATTCTAACTTATATTTTGCGCAATGGGTGGCTAAAAAACAAAACGTTTAAATACAGCAGATATGAGATTATCAAAATAAAATCCAGGTTGATTATTGACGAAAATGAACTTTAATAGGGTTCTGGTATAACATGGAAACAACACATGGATAATTTTGAAAATATTTAGAATGTGTTAACTTACCAAAGCTTACACTCCAAAAAAACAGAGAAACATTTTTTTTAAATCCGTTTTTCAATGGAAGCCGTCACAGCACCTACAACAGGAACGTAATGGCAGTAAAATAAAAAAATCTCTTCTGCAGCTCTAAATGTAGTAATACTTATTGTTTTCTATGTTGTCATCAGTTATGCAGATTAAATGTTTAATAGTAAGCTCATTTTTAACACAAACACACGTGTAAATACTGCGAAATTAAGAAAGTTTCGTGGCATTTAAAAAATTATAGATAGAAATGGCGAAAGTTTGTGCAAGTTATTATTTCGGAAATGGGCTCCCAATGCTTCACAAATTGCGACTATAATTTAGAAATGACGGGGCAAGACGCTACACACCTTTAAAAACGCGTATCAAAATCTTGTTTAACCGAACTTTGAAATATTGTTGTAAGGTTATGATAAAAGTATTTAAATTAATACATAAGTTTAAAAAGAAGCTGTTACCTTCCTGTAACAACCAAACCTGTTTCAAATTCGAACCCTCATTTAGAAAAAGTCGCAAAAAATTGAGATTCAAACTGACAACTCAGTCCAGAAACACGCCGTCTGGTAGAAAAAGCCCAACTTCAGACGAATCTAGGAGTTCCTAGATATGTGTCAGGCTCCTCAAAATTTATCCATCGACCCACCAATCAGTTAGTTATTACAAAATGTATTTTCTCACATTTTTGGGCAACCTTAAATTTTTGCCTTTTTGGCTAGAATTTCATGGCAAATACTCCACTGTGCGTCGTGGAACCGAAATGGTACGTTTCCGGACATGGGTTTTGAGCCGTGTGTGGCTCGTGTTCATGCCGTTTCTTGCTTGACAGCTTGGCTTTACGGAACTGTCGCCTCGTTTCTTATTCGATTTACTGGCGTCACTAAGTTGCTGGCTTGCCTGCCCGAGAGTGGCAGCAGCAGCTCGAATCGATAAGAGCTATGTCGTATTACCTTTGAAGCGACCGCTAGTATTTCCGGCTCGTCGTGTGTCGGGACTTCAGTCGGGACGTAGCGCCAGTGAGGTGCGGACAGCCAGTACTCGCCGACCGTTGTAGCATCCCTGAATATGGAATTAAATAGGAATATAAAAAAAGGGAGGAAGGTTGATCTCTTTAGCAAGAGCAATAGAAAGCAGATTTCAGACTACCTAACAGATCAAAACGAAATTTTCTGTTCCGACACTGACAATGTTGAGTGTTTATGGAAAAAGTTCAAGGCAATCGTAAAATGCATTTTAGACAGGTACGTGCCGAGTAAAACTGTGAGGGACGGGAAAAACCCACCGTGGTTCAACAACAAAGTTAGGAAACTACTGCGAAAGCAAAGAGAGCTTCACTGCAAGTTTAAACGCAGCCAAAACCTCTCAGACAAACAGAAGCTAAACGATGTCAAAGTTAGCGTAAGGAGGGCTATGCGTGAAGCGTTCAGTGAATTCTATGTACCGACTTGACAGAAAATCCTAGGAAGTTCTGGTCTTACGTCAAATCAGTAAGTGGCTCGAGGCAGCGTATCCAGACACTCCGGGATGATGATGGCATTGAAACAGAAGATGACACGCGTAAAGCTGAAATACTAAACACCTTTTTCCAAAGCTGTTTCACAGAGGAAGACCGTACTGCAGTTCCTTCTCAAAATCCTCGCACGAACGAAAAAATGGCTGATATCGAAATAAGTGTCCAAGGAATAGAAAAGCAATCGGAATCACTCAACAGAGGAAATTCCACTGGACCTGACGGGATACCAATTCGATTCTACATAGAGTACGCGAAAGAACTTTCCCCCTTCTAACAGCCGTGTACCGCAAGTCTCTAGAGGAACGGAAGGTTCCAAATGATTGGGAAAGAGCACAGGTAGTCCCAGTCTTCAAGAAGGGTCGTCGAGCAGATGCGCAAAGCTATAGACCTGACGTCGATCAGTTGTAGAATTTTAGAACATGTTTTTTGCTCGCGTATCATGTCGTTTCTGGAAACCCAGAATCTACTCTGTAGGAATCAACATGGATTCCGGAAACAGCGATCGTGTGAGACCCAACTCGCTTTATTTGTTCATGAGGCCCAGAAAATATTAGATACAGGCTCCCAGGTAGATGCTACTTTCCTTGACTTCCGGAAGGCGCTCGGTACAGTTCCTCACTGTCGCCTGATAAACAAAGTAAGAGCCTACGGAATATCAGACCAGCTGTGTGGCTGGATTGAAGAGTTTTCAGCAAAGATAACACAGCGTGTTGTTGTCAATGGAGAGACGTCTACAGACGTTAAAGTAACCTCTGGCGTGCCACAGGGGAGTGTTATGAGACCATTGCCTTTCACAATATATATAAATGACCTAGTTGATAGTGTCGGAAGTTCCATGCGGCTTTTCGCGGATGATGCTGTAGTATACAGTGAAGTTGCAGCATTAGGAAATTGTAGAAAAGTGCAGGAAGATCTGCAGCGGATAGGCACTTGGTGCAGGGAGTGGCAACTGACCCTTAACATAGACAAATGTAATGTATTGCGAATACATAGAAAGAAGGATCCTTTATTGTATGTTATATTATAGCGGAACAAACATTGGTAGCAATTACTTCTGTAAAATATCTGGGAGTATGCGTGCGGAACGATTTGAAGGGGAATGATCATATAAAATTAATTGTTGGTAAGGCGGGTACCAGGTTGAGATTCATTGGGAGAGTCCTTAGAAAATGTAGTCCACCAACAAAGGGGGTGGCTTACAAAACCTATACTTGAGTATTGCTCATCAGTGTGGGATCCGTACCAGGTCGGGTTGACAGAGGAGATAGAGAGGATCCAAAGAAGAGCGGCACGTTTCGTCACAGGGTTATTTGGTAAGCGTGATAGCGTCACGGAGATGTTTAGTAAACTCAAGTGGCAGACTCTGCTAGAGACGCGCTCTGCATCGCGGTGTAGCTTGCTGTCCAGGTTTCGAGACGGTGCGTTTCTGGATGAGGTATCGAATATATTGCTTCCCCCTACTTATACCTCCCGAGGAGATCACGAATGTAAAATTAGAGAGATTCGAGCGCGCACGGAGGCTTTCCGCAGTCGTTCTTCCCGCGAACCATACGCGACTGGAACAGGAAAGGGAGGTAATGACAGTGGCACGTAGAGTGCCCTCCGCCTCACACCGTTGGGTGGCTTGCGGAGTTTAAATGTAGATGTAGACACTCGTGCACTGTCCGAAGGAAGGAGACTGGAGCGGGAACGACCGTTGGTTGGTCGTTAGGTCGGTCGTCTCATCGGGCAACGTGTATTTGTTCTTTTGACCGTGTCTGGGCCTCGTCAGTTGGTCATCTTGCCAGACGTGGGTCGGTTCCTTCCTTGTGCAGAGATGTCTGTTGACCAATGCGCAAGTGTTCCCTCTGCATGGTTGGGTCTGAGCCAGTGTGCCCGGGTCGCCGTGTCTCCGAGTCCCGAACGGACAGGGAGTTGAGTCGGGATGGAGCTGCAATGAGGTCCGGGTACCCAAGACTCGCCCGACCGTTGCTGACACACACCACTTGAGTGGGGACAACCTTGCTTGGTCGTTCGGTCGGTCCTGTCATCGGACGACATATATTTGGTCGCCGACCGCTTCGGGTTCTCTGTGTGTGTGTCGACTTGTGATTCGTCCTTGCTGTTCCAAAGGGACTGGTTTTAGTGTCGTTAGAGTTCTTTTGGAAATATTTTCTTGGAACTGTGTATAGCTGGTGTAATTTCGACTGAGCACTTATGTTAATACTGTCTGCGTACTACAGTAGGCAGTCGGTAGGTTGGGACAGAGCAGCGAGGAAGTCTCCGCGGCAAGGTCTTTAGCGTAGTGTTCCGCAGTGTGTTTTTCCTCCCCGTGTTGATGCTGTCCGTACTGCGTGTAGTTCGAGAGAATTTCGTGTTATCCATATTTTTGAGTGGTTATTGTGCCTTGGCTGTTTTTAGACACCAATTTTGAAGACTTAGTGCTGCTGGTATCTTCGTCCTCGGCTGATATTTTCCGTTGTCTTGTCGTTGGTGGACGAAAGGGAATTTATTAGGTTGTTGGTCGGTCCTTCGGCCGTCCCTGGATCGGGTTGCCATCCGATTATTTAGTATTACGCCTGACTGCCTGTCTCACCTATACTCACATCTGAGTTACCTCCTCAGGCCAACTATTGGAGCACTTCTGAGCACCACTGTTTCTTTTAGTCTCAGGTATTGTGCGAGGCCTTCAGCCGACTTAAATTAAGCTTTCAAGAGTCATTTGTTTAAAACCATTTAAAAAAGAGATTTGGCTCCATTTGAAATCTTTGTTATTCAGGCCTTAAGCCTTGAGTTGTTCAATGTTCAGTATGTGGCCTTCAGCCGAACTTCACGTGAAATATTTTAGATAAGGCCTTCAGCCGTCTTAAATTAAAATCTGAAAATTTTCTTCTCTATCTGAAATTCTTGTTATCCAGGCCTTAAGCCCTCAGTTCTATCTCCAGTGTGTGGCCTTCAGGCTAGTTTTTATGTAAAATTGTGTAGCTAAGGTGCCAGTCTAGCTAGGCGCTACAGTCTCGAACCGCGTGACCGCTACGGCGGAGGTTCGAATCCTGCCTCGGGCATGGATGTGTGTTAGGTAAGTTAGGCTTGAGTAGTTCTAAGTTCTAGGGAACTGATGACCCTAGAAGTTAAGTCCCATAGTGCTCAGAGACATTTGAACCATTTTTTATAGCTAAGGACTTCAAATGGTTCAAATGGCTCTAAGTGCTATGGGACTTAACATCTGAGGTCATCAGTCCCCTAGACTTAGAACTACTTAAACCTAACTAACTTAAGGACATCACACACATCCATCCCCGAGTCAGGATTCGAACCTGCGACCGTAGCAGCCGCGTGCTTCCGGACTGAAGCCCCTAGAAACTATCGTCCACCGTGGCCGGCAACTAAGGCCTTCAGCAGTGTGTATCCCATAAGGCAATTTTTTCAGCCGTATTGTTTTGAATGCTTTTAAGGGCACGTGTGATTAAGTGTTTTAGGAAAATAAAGTTTGTATGTTTTCTGCAACTGACAGTAACCGATTTTGGCCCCTTTCCCCAGCTATAACCTGATCCGCTTTGTCCTGCGAATCTCAGATTTCAGGTATCTGTTAAAAATATTATGTACTCACTTCCCTTTACAAGTTACAGAAGTTTTTAACAGGAATTTCCGGACACCTGTATGACTGTATAGCAGACAAGTCTGTTGAATTTTGGTATGTGATTTATGCTCCTTTACTGTGAAACTGTACAGTCACGCTCAAAAGTATCCGAACTACCTGAATTGCATTTCGCCTGATTCGCATGCAACCCACATAACGCAGCTGTCTAGCAGGTCCTCTAATCGCTCCTTGGTACAGTCGTTTGAGTATTGAAAATGGTTCCAACAAGTCACCACTAGAAAACACAGCTCTGTAACGCAATAACTCAAGATGTAAAGTAATAACACGATACTACAAATATCAGGGAACACCTTATCACAGATAAATCTGTCTTTAAGGCTTGTAAACTCACATTTATTGCAATAAATGACATACTTGAAATGTTACCACTCTCATTATTACGTCAGATAGGTAATGCAAGTAGTAAGTTCGTCGTATTCATGATTTCCTCTTCAAAGTAACATACCGTAATTGCTATTTAACACAAAATGACATTAAAAGTAAGTTATTCACGAGCAGCTAGTTGAGAATATGTATGAACTTCAAATGACACGACGAAGCGTCTCGTTCAGCATATGGATTGAAACCCAGGTCATGCAGACTAAGATTTCGTGACTGACGGAAACTAACAGTCATTCCTGACTAGGCATACAGAGAGTGATATACCTCGATTTTAGACAGTATCAGTTAGCAAATGTTGTTGTTGTTGTGGTCTTCAGTCCTGAGACTAGTTTGATGCAGCTCTCCATGCTACTTTATCCTGTGCAAGCTTCTTCATCTCCCAGTATCTACTGCAACCTACATCCTTCTGAATCTGCTTAGTGTATTCATCTCTTGGTCTCCCTCTACGATTTTTACCCTCCACACTGCCCTCCAATGCTAAATTTGTGATCCCTTGATGCCTCAAAACATGTCCTACCAACCGATCCCTTCTTCTAGTTAAGTTGTGCCACAAACTTCTGTTCTCCCCAATTCTATTCAATACCTCCTCATTAGTTACGTGATCTACCCACCTTATCTTATTCATTCTTCTGTAGCACCACATTTCGAAAGCTTCTATTCTCTTCTTGTCCAAACTAGTTATCGTCCATGTTTCACTTCCATACATGGCTACACTCCATACAAATACTTTCAGAAACGACTTCCTGACACTTAAATCTATACTCGATGTTAACAAATTCCTCTTCTTGAGAAACGCTTTCCTTGCCATTGCCAGTCTACATTTTATATCCTCTCTACTTCGACCATCATCGGTTATTTTACTCCCTAAATAGCAAAACTCCTTTACTGCTTTAAGTGTCTCATTTCCTAATCTAATTCCCTCAGCATCACCCGTCTTAATTTGACTACATTCCATTATCCTCGTTTTGCTTTTGTTGATGTTCATCTTATATCCTCCTTTCAAGACACTGTCCATTCCGTTCAACTGCTCTTCCAAGTCCTTTGCTGTCTCTGACAGAATTACAATGTCATCGGCGAACCTCAAAGTTTTTACTTCTTCTCCATGCATTTTAATACCTACTCCAAATTTTTCTTTTGTTTCCTTTACTGCTTGCTCAATATACAGATTGAATAACATCTGGGAGAGGCTACAACCCTGTCTTACTCCCTTCCCAACCACAGATTCCCTTTCATGTCCCTCGACTCTTATAACTGCCATCTGGTTTCTGTACAAACTGTAAATAGCCTTTCGCTCCCTGTATTTTACCCCTGCCACCTTCAGAATTTGAAAGAGAGTATTCCAGTTAACATTGTCAAAAGCTTTCTCCAAGTCTACAAATGCTAGAAACGTAGGTTTGCCTTTTCTTAATCTTTCTTCCAAGATAAGTCGTAAGGTCAGTATTGCCTCACGTGTTCCAACATTTCTACGGAATCCAAACTGATCTTCCCCGAGGTCGGCTTCTACCAGTTTTTCCATTCGTCTGTAAAGAATTCGCGTTAGTATTTTGCAGCTGTGACTTATTAAACTGATAGTTCGGTAATGTTAACATCTGTCAACACCTGCTTTCTTTGGGATTGGAATTATTATATTCTTCTTGACGTTTGAGGGTATTTCGCCTGTCTCATACATCGTGCTCACCAGATGGTAGAGTTTTGTCATGACTGGCTCTCCCGAGGCCATCAGTAGTTCAAATGGAATGTTGTCTACTCCGGGGGCCTTGTTTCGACTCAGGTCTTTCAGTGCTCTGTCAAACTCTTCACGCAGTATCTTATCTCCCATTTCGTCTTCATCTACATCCTCTTCTATTTCCATAATATTGTCCTCAAGTACATCGCCCTTCTATAAACCCTCTATATACTCCTTCCACCTTTCTGCCTTCCCTTCTTTGCTTAGAACTGGGTTGCCATCTGACCTCTTGATATTCATACAAGTGGTTCTCTTCTCTCCAAAGGTCTCTTTAATTTTCCTGTAGGCAGTATCTATCTTACCCCTAGTGAGACAAGCCTCTACATCCTTACATTTGTCCTCTAGCCATCCCTGCTTAGCCATTTTGCACTTCCTGTCGATATCATTTTTGAGACGTTTGTATTCCTTTTTGCCTGCTTCATTTACTGCATTTTTATTTTTTCTCCTTTCATCAATTAAATTCAATATTTCTTCTGTTACCCAAGGATTTCTACTAGCCCTCGTCTTTTTACCTACTTGATCCTCTGCTGCCTTCACTACTTCATCCCTCAGAGCTACCCATTCTTCTTCTACTGTATTTCTTTCCCCCATTCCTGTCAATTGTTCCCTTATGCTCTCCCTGAAACTCTCTACAACCTCTGGTTCTTTCAGTTTATCCAGGTCCCATCTCCTTAAATTCCCACCTTTTTGCAGTTTCTTTAGTTTCAATCTGCAGTTCATAACCAATAGATTGTGGTCAGAATCCACATCTGCCCCAGGAAATGTCTTACAATTTAAAACCTGGTTCCTAAATCTCTGTCTTACCATTATATAATCTATCTGATACCTTTTAGTATCTCCAGGATTCTTCCAGGTATACAACCTTCTTTTATGATTCTTGAACCAAGTGTTGGCTATGATTAAGTTATGCTCTGTGCAAAATTCTACAAGGCGGCTTCCTCTTTCATTCCTTCCCCCCAATCCATATTCGCCTACTATGTTTCCTTCTCTCCCTTTTCCTACTGACGAATTCCAGTCACCCATGACTATTAAATTTTCGTCTCCCTTCACTACCTGAATAATTTCTTTTATCTCGTCATACATTTCATCTATTTCTTCATCATCTGCAGAGGTAGTTGGCATATAAACTTGTACTACTGTAGTAGGCATGGGCTTTGTGTCTATCTTGGCCACAATAATGCGTTCACTATGCTGTTTGTAGTAGCTAACCCGCACTCCTATTTTTTTATTCATTATTAAACCTACTCCTGCATTACCCCTATTTGATTTTGTATTTATAACCCTGTAATCATCTGACCAAAATTCTTGTTCCTCCTGCCACCGAACTTCACTAATTCCCACTATATCTAACTTTAACCTATCCATTTCCCTTTTTAAATTTTCTAACCTACCTGCCCGATTAAGGGATCTGACATTCCACGCTCCGATCCGTAGAACGCCAGTTTTCTTTCTCCTGATAACGACGTCCTCCTGAGTAGTCCCCGCACGGAGATCCGAATGGGGGACTATTTTACCTCCGGAATATTTTACCCAAGAGGACGCCATCATCATTTAATCATACAGTAGAGCTGCATGTCCTCGGGAAAAATTACGGCTGTAGTTTCCCCTTGCTTTCAGCCGTTCGCAGTACCAGCACAGCAAGGCCGTTTTGGTTAATGTTACAAGGCCAGATCAGTCAATCATCCAGACTGTTGCCCCTGCAACTACTGAAAAGGCTGCTGCCCCTCTTCAGGAACCACATGTTTGTCTGGCCTCTCAACAGATACCCCTCCGTTGTGGTTGCACCTACGGTACGGCCATCTGTATCGCTGAGGCACGCAAGCCTCCCCACCAGCGGCAAGGTCCATGGTTCATGGGGGGCAGTTAGCAAATATCAACTTTAAATTACATAACGTAAACATTTTTAACGGACACGAATTCCTACCCAGCATCTATTGTCCCTGTTAACGAACTACGAGAGATGTTTAATATTAATTCTTCACAAGTAACTTACTTGAAATGCCGTGAGGTAAAGCTTTGTGTTGTGCAGGGATTCGAACCCAGAACCTAATCGGATTGTTATCCAAGCAGAATCAATTATGACATATCGGATTTTCTCGGCAGTAGCTAGACGTTGTAACTGAAATGAAGAGACGAAACATTAATTTTTTCCTTCCCAGGACTCCAAGCCGGCACCTATCGCTGTCATATTCTAGAGAAAACGAACGTTAAATATGGGTTTGTTAGACCAGCAGCGACATGTGAGCATTTTTGAACTAGAAATAATATGTCGAAGAGTCCAGTGCTGACTGGGAATCGAACCCCACACATATCGTTGTTGATTACACACAAATAGACGTCAGCTACGGAATTTTTCTCCACCAGCAGATCGGAATAACATCCTTCAACTTACAGTGATCTCGCAAATAGTTATATGTCTCACTGGAAGTCAAAAACGTCAGATTCGTTAGTGTTGACAACGAATGCAAATGCATTAAAAATCAAAATTATTATCCACCAGCAGATCGGTGTTCTCATGCCAAAGCTTGGTAATTCATAACGAAAACCTTAGTGCCCGGCCAAGATTCGAACCCATTCGCACGCAATATGTGGAGATGTTGAGGAATCTGCAGTTTTGAACAAACAACAAATTGTAGTCGAGCTGTATTGTCACGAAGGGATCAAATTCCGCGTTAAGGGCGGTCTGAGTTGCATTACCAGTTCAGAACCAATTTTATCGGCATGCAGAAGCTCAAATAAAAGATGGAATAAGTGTCCTGTGACCCTACATAGCATTTGTTTCGTCACTAGAAATAAATAACTAGTATAAGAAAGGATACTGGTGATAGAGTTTCTACATTCCACCACCCCTGCCTTTATTGTGGTTCAACCTAACGCCTACTTGGTAGAGAAGGAATATCATGTTTAATGTGAATTTCAGACCACAATTCCATTATACCTTCTTCACTTGGCGTAGCCAGAAGAGAATAGAATCTGTCTCTCCCTATCAAAAACCATGGTCAGAAGGTGGAATCGAACCTAGACCGCCAGTATTCGAACGTATCACCAATCCAACAGACCACCAAATACTCTTGTCTGTTCCTTATTTTTCTACCATAACACCGATGCGGCACACTCGATGAGAATTCTGACACACAGGCTCCCTGTATTGGTTTGCAGCATGTTCAATACAGTCATTACTTGGTTGACCGAACCGCCATGAACTTGCTGCCTCGGCTATCCAGTGCATACATTTGACTCTATTTTGTAATCACCGAAATAAAATAACGTAAGTGCCACCTACGCAGAACTGCCAACAGTGTAGGATGCAGAAATTGAAATAGGAAGTTTTCCTTTCATTTGAGCTACTTTATTGCGCTTTCTGTTTGTTGAAACCGTCGTGCAATACAAAAGGAAAGCTGTAACCGTCTGTCTCTCAGAAGTCTAGATCCGGCTTTATGCATTATCTCACAGCACTGTGGATTGCGGAAGTAGTGGACGAACTGTTCTCGACTTGTGGAGCTGCTAGCTACTAGTGTAACGGAAATCGTCGCGCACTGTCGATAAGGCGTCGCGAGTTCTATTACATCGGCTGCTATATTTTTTAAAACGCAGTTCTGCTGTATGCTAATGTTATCAGTTTAATGGAACTTTGAACATAATTCCCTTCACTTCTCAACGCAAAATAGTCGCATGTGGAAAAAGAGCTAACTTCTGAGACATTTATTTCTTTTCAGGTTTAATATACGGCCAGGCATCAGATGCATCTCGAAGCTTTTGTATTACGTCTGGGGAGAGCGCATCGTGTCAAAATAGTCACAAAAATAATTTCTACATTAGCTGTCGTCTGGTAGAGGCATTTTATTCTTCTTCAAACCTTGTTTGACAACTTTAACTCAGAACAAGTTTTCTACATGCATGTAATCAATAAACCGCATGTGCGTTGTCAGACTGTTATTGATAACATCAGAGAATTCGCGTATATCGTTTGTGATTAATTTCTCTCTCATGTTTAGTTTTGTTTTAAGGACACTAAAAGAAATCTTGCGTAAATTGTGCACTGCATATAAGAAATGAAATAAAACTACCTACGATAACCTTACGACGAAAGTCTGTTTTATTAAAACTTAGTATCTGTCCACAAGCGTTCCTCTATCGGCACGAATTAGTAAAATACTACTCACTTAGATTTCGATTGGGTCTGTGTTTAATTGGTATTTTGTGTCATACTCAAAAGGTAGGCAAATGTGGCATTTCATAAATAAAGTTATGTATTCCTAGAAACACAAAATTTGCTTTTCAGCAGCGGAAAGAGGAGTTACCTGTTGTGCAGTATTGTAAGTTTCTCACCATTGCACTATGAGCTGAAAGTATTTCATGCAATTTGCTTATCGATGTTTGATCTGACTGCTTGTAGCTCTTTCACAGATGGGATAAAAACGTTACCGGCAGCGAGACTGGAACCGAAAATCATAACAGAAGCTTTTCCACAGGTCAGCACGTCACCACCGGACCAGCGAAGAAGTATGTGCCGTGCCTTCATCTTACAAGACCAATAGTGGCTAGAACTCGAAAACCGCTATTTAAAGGACGAGATTAGTTGCGATTTCCACGTGCAACGACTTTCCTGGACTGAAAACCGTAAATTTACAATCTTCTGTTACAGCACAAGTGATAACTCAGATTATTCAATGGAAACGACAGGAATAATCAAGTGAACTTTGAGGCTTAATTCCGTCCACATCAGGAAGGAACTCGTTGATCACAGTGTTGCCAAACATACCTTGTCTTGTTGCCAAATCTCAGTTACAGTACCAACAGGAAGAAGACGAACCGATGTGATCTTACAGTGGGCTGGGACGTGACTATACCTGGCGTCTCAAAGACGCGGCTCTTACGGCCTGGAATACGTAACGCGTCTGATTCGCATTTCTGTAACTAGGTTTAGGGACTGGAGCGTAGTTACTAATAATACTCAGAACTGACTGCTAACTAAGCATCATAAATCAGTAACTCTAATAGTTGTTTTCATATTTCTTTCGTAACTGTACTCAAAACTAAGAAACTCATTCACGGACTTTTTCGTGCCTCGCCGATAGTCGAGCAAAACAAAAAAAAAATAAAAAGAGAATGTGTGTGTGTGTGTGTGTGTGTGTGTGTGTGTGTGTGTGTGTGTGTGTGTGTGTGAGAGAGAGAGAGAGAGAGAGAGAGAGAGAGAGAGAGAGAGAGAGAGAGAGAGCGAGAGAGAGAGATAAAAATGAAAAAGAATGAGAGAGAGGATAAAAACTGTTGTCCAGAAATTTAATACTGGTATGTAAAGATCTCTTTCATTAAAATGACACGTTCCACATCAGCACGAAATGTCGTATTCATGATCTATGGAACAAGTATTAATCTAATTTAATATAATCGTATCATATTGCTGACTAGCCATGAACAGTCATGAATTACCGAAATGTTCGCCAATATCAGTAACTAAAACTAAACTTGAAAATAAAAGACGACAGTTTTTGTAATAAACCGGGACTCCTATCAAAACATGAGAGAAAAATTAATCATCAACGATATATGCGAATTCTCTGATCTTATCTATAACAGTCTGACAATGCACATGTAGTTTATTGCTTAAATGCAAGTAGAACACTTGTTCTGAGTTAAAGTTGTCAAACAAGGTTTGAAGAAGAATAAAATGCCTCTACCAGACGACAGCTAATGTAGAAAATACTTTTCTGACTATTTTTGCACGATGCGATCTCTCCAGACGCAATACTAAAGTTTCGAGATGCATCTGATGCCTAGCCGTCTATTAAACCTGAAAAGAAATAAATGTCTCAGAAGTTAGCTCTTTTTCCACATGCGACTATTTTGCGTTGAGAAGTGAAGGGAATTATGTTCAAAGTTCCATTAAACTGATAACTTTAGCATACAGCAGCACTGCGTTTTAAAAAATATAGCAGCCGATGTAATAGAACTCGCGACGCCTTATCGACAGTGCGCGACGCTTTCCGTTACACTAGTAGCTAGCAGCTCCACAAGTCGAGAACAGTTCGTCCACTACTTCCGCAATCCACAGTGCTGTGAGATAATGCATAAAGCCGGATCTAGACTTCTGAGAGACAGACGGTTACAGCTTTCCTTTTGTACTGCACGACGGTTTCAACAAACAGAAAGCGCAATAAAGTAGCTCAAATGAAAGGAAAACTTCCTATTTCAATTTCTGCATCCTACACTGTTGGCAGTTCTGCGTAGGTGGCACTTACGTTATTTTATTTCGGTGATTACAAAATAGAGTCAAATGTATGCACTGGATAGCCGAGGCAGCTAGTTCATGGCGGTTCGATCAACCAAGTAATGACTGTATTGAACAAGCTGCAAACCACTACAGGGAGCCTGTGTGTCAGAATTCTCATCGAGTGTGCCGCATCGGTGTTATGATAGAAAAATAAGGAACAGACAAGAGTATTTGGTGGTCTGTTGGATTGGTGATACGTTCGAATACTGGCGGTCTAGGTTCGATTCCACCTTCTGACCATGGTTTTTGATAGGGAGAGACAGATTCTATTCTCTTCTGGCTACGCCAAGTGAAGAAGGTATAATGGAATTGTGGTCTGAAATTCACATTAAACATGATATTCCTTCTCTACCAAGTAGGCGTTAGGTTGAACCAAAATAAAGTCAGGGGTGGTGGAATGTACAATTTGTTGTTTGTTCATAACTGCAGATTCCTCAACATCTCCACATATTGCGTGCGAATGGGTTCGAATCTTGGCCTGGCACTATCCTTTCTTATACTAGTTATTTATTTCTAGTGACGAAACAAATGCTATGTAGGGTCACAGGACACTTATTCCATCTTTTATTTGAGCTTCTGCATGCCGATAAAATTGGTTCTGAACTGGGAATGCAACTCAGACCGCCCTTAACGCGGAATTTGATCCCTTCGTGACAATACAGCTCGACTACAATTTGTTGTTTGTTCAAAACTGCAGATTCCTCAACATCTCCACATATTGCGTGCGAATGGGTTCGAATCTTGGCCGGGCACTAAGGTTTTCGTTATGAATTACCAAGCTCTGGCATGAGAACACCGATCTGCTGGTGGATAATAATTTTGATTTTTAATGCATTTGCATTCGTTGTCAACACTAACGAATCTGACGTTTTTGACTTCCAGTGAGACATATAACTATTTGCGAGATCACTGTAAGTTGAAGGATGTTATTCCGATCTGCTGGTGGAGAAAAATTCCGTAGCTGACGTCTATTTGTGTGTAATCAACAACGATATGTGTGGGGTTCGATTCCCAGTCAGCACTGGACTCTTCGACATATTATTTCTAGTTCAAACATGCTCACATGTCGCTGCTGGTCTAACAAACCCATATTTAACGTTCGTTTTCTCTAGAATATGACAGCGATAGGTGCCGGCTTGGAGTCCTGGGAAGGAAAAAATTAATGTTTCGTCTCTTCATTTCAGTTACAACGTCTAGCTACTGCCGAGAAAATCCGATATGTCATAATTGATTCTGCTTGGATAACAATCCGATTAGGTTCTGGGTTCGAATCCCTGCACAACACAAAGCTTTACCTCACGGCATTTCAAGTAAGTTACTTGTGAAGAATTAATATTAAACATCTCTCGTAGTTCGTTAACAGGGACAATAGATGCTGGGTAGGAATTCGTGTCCGTTAAAAATGTTTACGTTATGTAATTTAAAGTTGATATTTGCTAACTGATACTGTCTAAAATCGAGGTATATCACTCTCTATATGCCTAGTCAGGAATGACTGTTAGTTTCCGTCAGTCACGAAATCTTAGTCTGCATGACCTGGGTTTCAATCCATATGCTGAACGAGACGCTTCGTCGTGTCATTTGAAGTTCATACATATTCTCAACTAGCTGCTCGTGAATAACTTACTTTTAATGTCATTTTGTGTTAAATAGCAAGTACGGTATGTTACTTTGAAGAGGAAATCATGAATACGACGAACTTACTACTTGCATTACCTATCTGACGTAATAATGAGAGTGGTATCATTTCAGGTATGTCATTTATTGCAATAAATGTGAGTTTACAAGCCTTAAAGACAGATTTATCTGTGATAAGGTGTTCCCTGATATTTGTAGTATCGTGTTATTACTTTACATCTTGAGTTATTGCGTTACAGAGCTGTGTTTTCTAGTGGTGACTTGTTGGAACCATTTTCAATACTCAAACGACTGTACCAAGGAGCGATTAGAGGACCTGCTAGACAGCTGCGTTATGTGGGTTGCATGCGAATCAGGCGAAATGCAATTCAGATCGTTCGGAACTTTTGAGCACGACTGTATATAGACTAGACCGGATAGCCGTGCGTTTTATGGGGCCGCTTCCCGGGCGGTGAAATGTGGCGGTGCCAGATCGAATCCGCACGACGCATTAACGACGAGGGGTGGTGGGCCGACCAGTCTGGATGTGCGTTTTAGTCGGTTTCCCACATCCCTGCGAATGAATACTGAGCTAGTGTCCATATCCCGTCACAATTACACGATTCGCAAATATTTCGGAAACTTTCGCTCACTTTCACGTGTCCCACTCCTTCTGATCACCCCTTGAAAACAGACTTGCCAGATCCACAAATAACAGCGCCGACCTTGCGTCGATGAGGGCGAAGGCACAAGCAAAGGAAAAGAAGACTATGATACTGTGTGTAAGCCATGGGCTACCGGAAGTGTCGTAGATTAGTAACCAGGTTAGATGCTACTCATTATTTAAATTCCGAATAAAAATCGTCAGGAATGGCAGCCCAAGACTTCCAATATAAGAGGTCACCCTCGCTCCGCCAAACAGTTTTTGAAAGATATCAGAGGAGCAGATAGAGGTTCGAGATACTCTCTTGCTCCTGAAAGGCGAGAGGAACAACAGTGATCAACAGCATGACGAAGCAGAAGGCAATGGAAACCACTACATTAAAGACAGAAATGTTATCCGCAGGACATGTCGCCTCTGACTGAGAAAGTGTCATGATGATCTGGTGGTCATGCTAGTCTAACAGGTCGAGCGCAAGACTCTGGCCCTGGAGGTCCAGGGCTCAATACCAGACAGGAGCGACGGTTTTTCTGTGTTCCAATTCCTTCAGACAAATAAAGAAAATAAAAATAAAAGAAAGAAAAAGGCAATATTATCTTTCAGTCTTCAAGTCCACTCAGCCTGTTATCAAAATAGGTACCAGCTAGTCTTCACGGTGGTAAAAGGCGACCCAGGCAAAAGACGCCTAGTGCAGCGGTCGAATAGAAGGGCTGCACTCTACCGTCAGTCAGGTTGAGAATCCGGTCTCATCATAGATTTCGTCAAACATTTATGATTATCCTGCCACTTGCAAAATATTTGAGATTAGTCCCGGAGTGGACCGCCAAGGGGCTGGTAATCATGAGAAAAACATTGAATAACCAACAAAAGGGTAACTGTAGTAGCTGCCCCTTATAGGGCCCGCAGAACCGACATGGAAGATGGGTTGCCGACCTCCTTTGAGAAACGCGGAGAGAAACATCACCAGTGGACAGAAGCAATAACAGACTTTCCAAATAAACATGGAACTACTCCGCCTGAAAACATGTGACAGTGTTCCATCAGAGCTCATATAACTCAAGTAGCACTCTGCCGACCTGGCTTTATAAGCATGCCTAGACCGTCATATCAGCAGTGTTAACCAATCGCTGGGAACAGCTCAGGCCAATACTTACGCCGGCCCCAGCATAGTATTCACTCGACGTAGCAATGTCGTAGCCCGTTGTATCTTTTATTTTGTAGAGTAGGCTTTGGTCACTATTTTCTTCCATTATCTTGTTTCCTTACCTGGTTGGCCACCACAAGAGTTGTAGTTTTTTTCCTATTTGTTCTTGCGTTTAACACTTTGTGTATACCAAGAGGGCGTTTTTTATTTACTTGTAATAAAGCGTGTTCAAACTGACTGTTAGTTCTTTCCTGCCGACCGCAGGACACTACAGCTGTTGGCGACGAGGATAAAACTTTCATTTTCGAACGAAATCCCCTCCTCCAAGGGGCTTCTTCAGTCCTTGGTGTAAGCTCTACAGCAGATGTAGGCAACGTTCACACGTTCAGAAATTCGCTCTCACTCACCAGCGTTGCAAGAGGTATTGCATAGAGTTGATTCCATCGCTGATAAATTGAACTCTTTTCACGTGTCTCCATCGTCGTTTCTGGCTTTCGATAGGTCCGTCGAACCATGGTCAAATTATTTCAAACGTTTGGAACATTTATTGGCACATGGGATCCACTACGAAAATCGATGCCGGGCATTTTTTAGCGGCAGTCGGTCCACAGCTGTATCGTTTAATTCAACAATTAAACTCTAAGGAGACCCCTCGAGATCTATCATTACTCACATTAAGGGCAGCCTTTTTGAATACTTTGACACACAAATACAAGTCACCTCCACTCTTCAGACTTTCTTTCCTTGTCTAAAGTTCCCAGGTCAGACTTATCAGGAATGGATTACGACGCTCCATCGCCTCTCCCACGATTGTAAATTCCGTTGCCTGCAAGCAGTCTTACGCCTCTTCATTGATTCGCGATATGGTGGTTTTCCACGCACCAGACAGGGTCTTTGGGCGTTTTTTCCACGGTTGTTCACTGCTCAGTTTTTGGTGGTCGGATCCCCCCGCGCACCTAATCTTCTGGTTGTGGACACATTTGGTCATCTGGATTTATCAGTGCAAGACGCTGTACATGCGAAGTCTATTCCATCATCGGATACTCTCCTCGCCCTGTAGGTCAGCAAATACGAAACGTTGTTCTCATCCTCCTCACCAGGGGTGAAGGATACAACGTGCACGTTCAGCTTCTTCCCTCTGCTGTTCCTCCTGTTCCTCATTTTTTTAAGGTCCGCCCGGCCCTTTTGTAACCTTGCCGCTTACAAGACTAAGGCATCCTTTCTCCCGTTGCGCACAATCACTGGGCGACGCCTATCGTGATAGTCGAAAACCCGAACGGTGCTTTACGCATCTGTTGCGATTTTAAAGTCACGGTCAATTCTCATTCCGTCATCGATGCCTATCCTGTCGTATCGGTGGATGACATACTCACACGTCTTGAAGGCTCAACCGTTTTCGCCAAAATTCATTTGCGCGATGCTTATTTGCAGCTGCCGCTGGTCAAGGAATCGCAGCAGATCCTAGTCATCAATACCATGTGTGGTCTTTTCCGGTACAACTGCCTCCCGTTTGGCATTGCCAGAGCCTCCGCCTTTTTCCAACATTATTTGGAACGCCTCACAAGTCAGTTGCCCGGGGCAGCCAAATATCTGGACGATGTCATCTTCAGTGCCTCGTCTGTTTCAGGTTTTTTCTTTGCCTAACCTGCGTTGCCGGAAGGAGAAGTGTGACTTTTTTGCGCAAGAGGTTCACGAATGATGCCCGCAGCCTACACGTCTCTAAGGAGTATTTCGACGTGATTCAAAACCTGCCTCCTCCCACCAGCGTGAGGCAACTGCAATCCGTCCTTGGTCAAATCAACTATTATCGCCGTTTTATACCCCACACCACCGAGATTTCGGCACCCCTGACCGGGTAATTCAGCAAGGGTGCGAGTTGGGTTTGGAACATGGCGTGTGAGCAGGCATTCAAACGTCTCAAGTCAGACCTATTCCACCCTCCTTGTCTGGCCGTTTACGATTTTTCCCTGACCCTCATCGTCATCGCCGATGCCTGGGTGCGGTCCTCTCGCAAGTGGTCAACAGTGTTGAGAGGCCGGTGGTTCCCGCATCAACAAAACTGACCGACGCTCAAACCAAATATAGTCAAATCGAAAAGGAAGCTTTGGCGCTGGTTTTCACCCTGACGAAATTCTACGATTTCGTGTGTGGTCGTCATTTCACTCCGCAGACCAACCACAAACCTTTGGTTTCTTTGTTTCACCCAGGTGTTCCTGTGCCCACCAGGATGGCGTGCCACCTCCAGCGTTGGGCTCTATTCCTGGCGACGTTCGACTTCGATATTGTCTACCACGCCTCTGAATAGCATGAAAATGCATATTTTCTGTCCAAGCTGTTTGCCGGGGCACACCGTGAGTTTGACGCTTCCCCCTTGGTTTGTTTCTATGTGTTGCTAGACATGGACGCAGCTCTGGACGCGCTTCCATTGGATGCCGATGTGGTCCGATGGGCCACCACTCAGAATCAGACACTTCCATCTCTTCACCACCAAATCGCTGCGGGTTGGACGACCAGCTATCAAAGTGTCCATGATAAGGAGGTCCAACATTTTTGGGGTCATCGGCACAGTATATTTTTCTGCAGTCGCATCATCCTTTTGCATATTGATTCCGACATTCCCTTGGTGGTCATACCACATGCATTGTACCTCCATCTCCTCGACCTCCTCCACGCAGGTCACTGGAGTATCATCCTCACCAAACAGCTGGCCCGCCGACACCTTTATTGGTGCGGTTTGGGTAGAGACATTGCCTCCCTCGTGTCAGCCTGCCCCATGTGCCAAACACGTCAGGCAGCCTCCCCGCGCCAGAATTTTTCATGGCCGGATGGGAACGTCTTCATTTGGATTTTGCAGGCCGTTTCATGGTTCCCAGTGGCTCATACTGATAGGCGCCGGGTCAGGATACCCTTATGTCTCCCACATGATGAGCACAGCTTCTGCAGAGACTATCAAAATTCTCCAGTGCCTCTTTGCTGTCGAGGGCCTCCCCAAAACGATTGTTACAGAGAACAGTCCACAGTTTACTTCGACTGAGTTTAAGCACTGCAAATCGAATTCCCCTCGTCCATACCACCCCATTTCACCCTACGTCAAATGGCCGGGCAGAACGTTTTGTGCAGATGTTCAAGACTCAGCTCGATAAGCTGCTGAGCCAACACCCAATGAAGGAGGCCATGCTACTTTTTTTGGCTACATACTGCGCTGCCCCCCATACTGGTAAGAGTCCAGTGGAAATACTTCACAGTCGACCTTTCTGCTCTCCCTTGTCTGTCCTTATTCCCAAGGCTTCCCACCCTCCTGACTGCATGCCAGCACACTCGCATCAGGCAGGAGGTCTAGGCACGGACCTTCTCTCAACCATGGGCGCAATGGGTACCTGCGGTCATCACCGAGCTCTGTGGCCGGGCGATGGCGTCTCTCTAGTGGACCGTCGGTTCCACCACCTGCCGGCAGCTCAACCAGCTTCGCCCCTTCTGGTGGACCACGAAGACCTGGGAGAGCTGCCAGTGCCTATCGCCAACTGCCCTCAGAAGAAACCCCACTTCCGTCTCCGCCTCAGCCACTGTCTCCATCGCCAGCTGCCTGTGCTGCGTCGCTGCTGCCCAGCCCTGTCAGTCACGAACCCATGGACGTCGACCAGTATGCCCTTAGTCCTATGGAATTTCGTGGTGCTACGCATTTTTTTTCCCAGGGGGAGAAATGTCGTAGCCGCCCCTTATTGTTAGAGGGCCCAAAAAACCGACACGCAACATGGGTTGCCGACCCTCTTTCAGAAGTGCGGAGAGAAACGTCGCCAGCGGACAGAAACAATAACAGAATTCCCAATCAAACATGGAATTATTTCGCCTGACAATATGTGACAGTGTTCCATCAATAGGAACTCATATGACTCATGTGGCACTCCGCCGACCTGACTTTATGAGCAAGCCTTGACCGTCCTACCAGCAGTGTTTACAAATTGCTAGGAACTGCTCTGGCCAATACTTACACGGGCCCTAGCATTGTATTCACTTGCCGTAGCACTGTAGTAGCCCGTTGTATCTTGTATTTTGTAGAGTAGATTTTGATCAGTATTTTCTTCCTTTGTCTTGTTTCCTTATCTGGTTGGCCACCACAAGAGTTGTGGGATTTTTTTTCTGTTTGCTCTTGCGTTTATCACTTTGTGTATGCCAAGAAGGCGTTTTCTCTTTAATTATAATACAGTGTGTTCAAATTGACTGTTAGTTCTTTCGTGCCGACCGCAGGACACTACAGTAACATTCTATGGGTCAGAGTATCGACTATCCTAAGTGCGAAAGCGATAGGAAAGTAGAAAATCTGAAAAAGGAAATACAACGACTCAGTCTACATATAGGGTTTAGGGATTTAGGTGCAGAAATTCTTATTGGTGACAATTTCACATCAGTGTTCACCTCGTGCGCAGACCAATAATTATACCTATTATGAGTAGTATGTTTTTAGGTTGATTAGTACCTCCAAGAATATGTGGGAAGAGTAAACCACTAAAGCTTACTTTTCCCCTGGGCAACAAGTTAGGTGCTGAAGAGTGAACGTGTGGACGTAAAACGGTAAGTCTACACTGACAGTCGTAGTTCACATTTTGGTGCAGAAAACATCAGGTAGTAAATTATGAGATGCGTTCGTGGAAAGACTGACAGATGCACAGAAAAAATAACTAACACACTGAAATGGGTACATATTAAGGATGAATGTTCACGACATCCTACATACTGGTGGTCAGTGAAGTCAAATGGAAAGAGAATAAGGATTTCTGGTCAAACGAATATAGGGTAATATGAAAAACCCCTATTGCTCAATCTGCGCAGAAAAGTAGCAATGACGGAAATAAATGAAAGATTCCAGAGAAGTAGCAATGATATCAACACTAAGATTCGCTAAAGACATTGTTATCCTCAGTGGAAGAGAGGAAGAATTACAGGACGTGTCGAATGAAGTGAATAGTCTAATGACTACGGAATATGGATTTAGAGAAAAAGAGAGGAAATATGAACCTGAGCCATGGCGGCTTCTATTAAGGTGCGTGCGCGACCCTACTGGCCTCAGTTGTGCGCGCGTTCCATCGATTCTACCCCTCGATGTATCATCTTTGCTTGGTTTTGTGTTACCTCTGGGGTATATACTGAGTGGTGTGGGGCATACGGAGCTTGACGGGTATGCGGCGATTTGAAACCGTTGACCATTGGACTATGGAGGCACGTGTTTTCCTGCAGCGTTGACCGTTGCTACCGCTGAGTTCAGCGGGCAAGTAGCGGCTCTCACATGCCATCTGGTCACGAAGTGCATCAGTCAATTGTGGTGTGCTAAATACGTCGAGATGTGTTGTACAACTTGTTAGCAGCAACGAGCAGGAGCGCAGTATTGTCCGGTGCCCACTTGGAGTCCTAAAGCTGTTGGCCTTTTTGGTATTTATTTGAAATTATGTATGAAGACAGTTCAATAAGTACTATACTTAAAGATTGTTAATATTGTCTGAGCTGGCCAGGAATCCGGTTCCTTTATGACTTTCAGTGACCCCTTTTGGGCTTTGTGTGTAAATCTGGAGGTTTCTGTAAGCACCAAGCTAGTACTTCCCATGTTAATCTAGCTTTGAAATCGTTGTTTGTTATCTCTGAGTATTTGATACTACTGATTGTAATTTCTTTTTGTAGACCTTATGGCACTTCCTGGACGAGTTAATTGGCCTGTAACTTAAGTTGTGTGTGCTCTGCCTAAAGGTATGCACGGGTGTGTGTGTATGCTTGTATTTGCACAGTCTCTTACTCCACGTTAAGAACCCTTCCAATTATGCTACATTTTAACTCGCCATCTGTCATTTGCTGTGTATCCGAATTACAGTGTCTATTAGTCTCTAAGAGACTCCAGTAAAGGTACACGTTGATTTATTTAATTTTGTTGACAGTGTTCTTAGGAAGATTAACTTGCAATGTGTATGAGCGGGCCGCTCCTATACTGAAGTTTTAATAGTTGATTTCCTTGAAAATAGTCTTTATTTGTCCGTTTAATTATTGCTGTATATGTTAATTTCTATCAAACTTTCTTTTGCTGTTTGTTCTTTGGTATATGTTGATAGCCTTGTACCGGCAGCGGAAACGCGTTGCTGTTCTGCTGCTCCGGGGATGGAACACGTTTTCCTTCTGCCGTCATCGCACGAGGTCTAGGTGTTGTGGGGTCACACGCGCTTCTGCAGATCTACCGTTCCAGTCTCATGAGTAGTTTATTGTCATTCTTTTGGTATCCTGCCGCGGCTGGGGTGTCGCCGGATTAAGACTTGCTTTGGTGATTTTGGGGAAGTAATTTACTCAGTATTTGAGTGTGACGAAAGCTTTTGGACAAACTGAGCACTGAGTTACTTCATTTCTTTAAAAATATATGGGTTTAGTTGTCATTAATATTTTATTAGTGTTTTAGGGGCCCGGTAGTTTACTTAAGTACTTAACTTGTGGCCAATCAGTGCAGCATTACTGTTTGCTCCGGTTTTTCACGTGGCTCGCGTCTAGGCCAGCTTGGCCGTATCTTGTCTGTATGGGAGCAGAACAACATTGTCGTGTGACACCAACGTGTCGTCTTTTGCCTTACGCTCCCTAATATTGTTAGTAAAAGAAAATTTTAACGTGAGTGTGCACCTCCTAGTGATGAGGAGGCTAATGGAGTTTGGATATCAACATTATATGTACTTGTATCTAATGTTTGCATTTTAATTACTTTTATTTGTTTGTTGAACTTATATTAAAGTCCTGTTGTGTGATTAGTCCATGGTTGTGATGTTAATCGTCACGCACAAAGTACCGCCACAAGTTTCTTTAACTGATTAACTCTTTGTAATTGGGCCGCAATTGTATTGCATAGTCGACACGTTCTTCAAGTATAATTTGTAATTTTATGTGTGATGGAAATGCCCTTATACATTTTGATATTACAATGAAGCGCCAAAGAAACTGGTATAGGCTTGCGTACTCAAACACGGAGATACGTAAACAGGCAATATACGGCGCTGCGGTCGGGAGCGCCTGTATAAGACACTAAGTGTCTGGTGCAGTTGCTAGATCGGTTACTGCTGCTACATTGGCAGCTATCAAGATTTAAACGAGTTTGATCGTGGCGTTATAGTCGGTGCACGAGCGATGGGACACAGCATCTCGGAGGTAGTGATGAAGTGGGGATTTTCCCGTGCGGCCATTATATATACGAGGAATCCGATAAAACATCAAATCTACGACATCTCTGCGGTTGGAAAAGGATTCGGCAAGAACTGGACGAACGACAGCTGAAGAGAATCGTTCAACGCGACAGAATACAACCCTTCCGCAAATTGCTGCAGATTTCAATGCTGGGCCGTCAACAAGTGTCAACGTGAGAACCATTCAACGAAACCTCGTCGACTCGTGTACCTTTACGCCTCACCTGGGCTGGTCAACACCGACACTGGACTGTCGATGACTGGAAACATGTTGCCTGGTCGGACGAGTCTCGTCTCAAATTGTATGGAGCGGATGGGCGTGTACGGGTATGGAGGTAACCTCCTGAATCCATGGACCTGCATGTCAGCAGGGAACCGCTCAAGCTGGTGGAGGCTCTGTAATGGTGTGGTGCGTGTGCAGTTGGAGTGATATTGGGGCCTCTGATACGTCTAGATAAGACTCTGACAGATGACACGTACGTAAACACTGTGCCTGCATCGATTCATGTCCATTGCGCATTCCGACGGATTTGGGCAATTCCAGCAGGACAATGCGACACCCCACACGTCCATAATTGCTACAGAGTGACTCCGGGAACATTCTTCTGAGTTTAAACATCCGCTGGCCACCAAGCTCCCCAGGCATAAACATTAATGAGCATATCTGGGGTGCCTTTCTACATGCTGCTCAGAAGAGATCTCCACCCCCTTGTACTCTTACGGGTTTATGAACAGCCCTGCAAGATTCATGGAGTCAATTCCCTCCAGCGCTACTTCAGATATTAGTCGTATCCATGCCACGTCGTGTTGCGGCACTTCTACGTGCTCGCGGGGGCCCTACACGTTATTAGGCACGTGTACCAGTTTCTTTGGCTCTTCAGTGTAATTTAAAAACGTTAACTATTTGTATGAAGTTGGCAAGACTCTGGGTAACTTTCAGTTGGCTTGTGATAGAATTGTCATTAAATAAAAATATTCGTTTGGGAATGATAAATAACGCATCAAGCTGGCCGCCACCCTTCCACGTGTTTTCCTTAAATTAACCCCGATCCTTGTTCTGTGTCTCAGAAACTGATAAGGAGTAGCAGAAATGAGATGGTGAAACGTTTCACATCCAAACTGAGGACCACGAAGGAGAACCTAAGGAATTCTTCTACTTCCTACATGACAGACGAAACAAGGAATACATAAAAAGCAGATTAGCACAGGAAAAGAGGCCTTTGCTGCCCAAGAGAAGTCTGCTAGATGAAACAGCGGCCTTAACCTAAAGAAGAAATTTCTTCTTCGTTAGATTGTACGTTTGAAGCACAGAATTTTATGGTGATGAATCATGGACAGTGGGTAAACAGGAAGAGAAGAGAATCCAAGAAATCGAAGTGTGGTGCTATAGAATGATGTTGTGACACAGGAATAAGGTGGTTCTCCGTGGAATCAATGAAGAAAGGAACATATGGAGCACACTAACAAGAGAACGGACAGGGTGATAGGGCATGCGTTAAGTCGCTGGAAGTAGCTTCAAAGTTACCAGAGGGCATTTTAGAGGACAAAAAGTGTAGGGGAAAAGAGAGAGTAGAATAATTTAGGACGCAGGTTACAAGTGCTGATCTGTGTACTCTGTGATGAAGAGGATGACAAAAGAGAGGAAATCGCGGGGGGGGGGGGGGGGGGGGCGCATCGGACTAGTCAGGAGACTAATAACTCCTAAAAAGATTCTAGTTGTATTGCTTATTCCAACACACAACATTGTCACCTTTCGACTACTCTGCAGAGAATTTATTTTTCAGTATTCACTCTAGATAGAGAGCTAGTTGTTACATAGGGTATGAGGCTGCAGCAGGTTTATCTGCCTTGTGAGTGAATAACGTTCGTGTTCCAAGAATACATCTTTTTTATGGAATATTAAATGTGACGTTTACCATAGATGTATTGGAGGCATAAAACTAACATCACTTGAAATTTTAGCTGGCAGTAAATATCAATCACGGAATTCTGACTTAATCCTCAATGATCAAATACAGTTCCATTATTCACCTTTGCTAAAGTAACAGCAGTCAGCTAATATTTTTCTCGCCATGGGACTACAAGCTTTTTATAAAAAATAGAAAGGTTCACAGTCCTTTTACTCCTTTCTAACTCTTCCCATCGCTCGCCCCCCTTTTTTTATCATCGCATACACCAGTTATTCTGTCAACCTGACATAGCAGTCTGTGCCATGACTCACTTGTATAGCGTTTTTGGCCCTACGTTCATATGCTTTTAACGTTTTAGTATAAATTAATGTAAGAACTATTTGTTTACAGGTTCTTTGTGAATTTCATTGTGCTTGTTTCGTTATATGAAGTCGCATAATTATGGAAAAACAAATCTTTCACAGCTATAAACTCTCACTGATGTTGTGTGGACTATTTGTTTAGGCTTAAATTGAATGAGGATGGCCTCAAAAGCTAGAAAACTGGACCCCAAGTTCCTATAAAATAAATAATACTGTGAATTTTTAGTTTTTCACCACTATTTCGTGTAATTACAACACGTGCAGTGGCCAAGAAAGGTAGAGACAGATGCAGTTCCTCAAGAAACAGTTCCTCAAGTTACTGTTGTTGTTACAGTCGTTAGTTGCCAAATTTTTACTCAAGCACTGATTGCGCTAACTTGTAGCCTACACCGTGGAATGGAAGGTACGACATTGTGAAGTCCTTTTCTACCGAAAAATTCTGTGCCAATACTCCATGAAAAATGTGTATCGGAACTAAAGTAAGTGATATTACGCAGAATATCTGCTTTAAAGCTGCCGTACCGGAAATTAGAGGGGAATTCTTTTGAGCTGCCGGGTCCTCGGTCTGACCGCACGGCTTCTGAGTGCCGACAGCAAACCTCTATTGCAAGAGCGGGAGCTCTTAACTGGAATTGGTTCCCATTTCGTTTCCAATAAAAATTTTATTTGGCGCTCCACTCGCAGAACCAGCGAGCTTGCTCCGTGTCCCACTGATCGTGAAAAATCAGCGGCATTGTCCGAATAACTGTACGTCAGCGCCAGAGTCTGCTCCGCTAGGACCACGATGGGCCATTCATCTTGGCGTAATTGCACTAAACTCCCTGTTTATGTAGTAAATCGTGATGTAACTTGTAACCTCCCTCTTACTAATCGCCCTATCCTGCTTGCGATATAAAATATGACCGTGGATCGCGTGTATGCCTACTGGATTTTTTCTAACTGTATAAGGCTATCTTTCCCGAAGAAGTGATACCGATAAGTAGGAGGAAAGTGTACAACCGACCCTCCTAATGGAAAGTCTACTAAAAATAAAAGAAACAAAAGTAATTAAACTGAACAGGGCTATAATTTGTAAAACGAAAGTTATTTTGTGCATTCACTCACGAATATCACTGGACAGAAAGAGGTACCACTGATCATGAATCCAAAAGTTACACTAATGAACGAAAAGGAAGTAATTAACGGTCGCCAGACCACTAGGGAAATTTACAATGTGTGTGTGAAATCTGATGGGACTTAATTGCTAAGGTCATCAGTCCCTAAGCTTACACACTACTTAACCTAAATTATCCTAAGGACAAACACACACACCCATGCCCAAGGGAGGACTTGAACCTCCACCGGGACCAGCCGCACAGTCCATGGCTGCAGCGCCCCTGACCGCTCGGCTATTCCCGCGCGGTGGAAATTTACATCCAAAATCCTGTTCAAGATGATGGGCAAGAAAAACATGTATTATTGAACACTGACGTGGCAACTAAAGGTTGCCACGTTAATTTTTATTTTTTTACACTAATTTTAAGTGAGTATGTAATGATAAAGAAAACTGAGAAGTCACTCTTACCTGTTGTTTGGCACTAAATTTTGAAAAAGGCAATCGAGTAATGGTTTGAAAATATGCAATTAAACTGTATGTTAGTACTGAACTTCGTTACATGAACAATGACTTTTAGTGACCTCAGGATAATGCTATCAAAGAAATTTAGAAAAAAAGCAAGCACTTTTTACTTTGCCGTTATTTATTTCGCAAATTGGATTTCATATTATTGTCTGAACAACTAAGTCTTTTTTTTTTTACTGACTTGAACAGAATTAAATACTAGAATACGTACCAAACAAAACAGCCATGTGCTCCAAGCTGTATGTAAAATAAATAAAACTTCCACACTCTTAATTTGTGCATTTCTTCAGATTTGGATTTTTTCCAGTGATTGATTCTCAAACTTAAAAAAAGGAATTGCTTTACTTTGGTCATATACTGAAGCCTCTGTTGTACAACAGTTAACTGAAATTAGACTGAGGCTAAAATTCTTAAAAGAGAAATTATTCATTAATAAACTGGCTGTAAGTATTCAATTTGTTTCTCTTGACACTCAGTTAGCATATTAGGGAAAAAAAGGAGCAAGGATCCTGCTTGGTAACAATGTCTGGGGGCAATGAGGACACAATCGCCCTGAGTTTAATACATTATTATTTAAATAAATCTTATCAATCAAACCACATTCAGTAGTGCTGCTGGCTTAGCCGTTAATACTTTCTACCAATGAACAGTCTTACTTCAGAGCTGTGCATACGACGAAACTCGGAGCCGACGACGAAACTGTGTTGCTGGTACTGCTGCTGTTGTTGAAGACGGCAGCATATTGTTGAGCCACGGCTACTTATAGGAACGGGCAATCGTAATTAATACAGCGTCTTCCGCCCGTCCACTGTCCGTTCTCCTGCTCTAGACATCTGGCCGGCGCGCTTACATGATGCCGCCCTAAATAGTACTCTCTACTGCGATAGCGTTAACACCACACTTGCGCACACTACAAGCGCTGGAACCCGTCTCCCGCTCTCTCCGCGCGCTCTGCGCAACAACTCCCTACCCAAAGATTTTACAACGCACAAGCACTGCTATTATCGTTGCTAGTCGATGCAAATAACAATTCCTTTGGCTTTTTCCGAGAGCTTATAA